>NC_048218.1:204390768-204466551 GCF_002007445.2 Ailuropoda melanoleuca
TTTTTTTCTTTCTACACATGGGGTGGGGTGGGGGAGAGCTTTAAACTTGACAGACATATAAGGAAGGGGACCTCACTGACAGGTAATATCATGTAGATTTAGGTAGAAACTAAAGACACTGTTGAAAATTACTTCTGATTTAGATCTATTCTTTGGAATCCTAAACTTTCAATTCAATTACTAATTTAAAAGATAAAAAAAAAAAAAGGAAATGAAGACACAATTAATTTAGGGCCTGACAAGAAGAAGGGAGTCTTCCTTGATTTTTGGACAAGAAGTTCCTCCAAATAATCATGACCACACTACTGTCAACTAATGTCTCCAAGTTTTGTTTGTTTAACATTATCAAATAAGTAACGTATCCCTTATCCTCACTGTGTTTCGTATTGAATCATAAGGGAGGATTTGAAGTGTGTCCCTTTTAGAATATTTTATTGTTTAGTTAGATCCACAATTTCAACCTGTTGATATGTTTTGGTCATCTCAGCTGTTTTTGTTATATTCTCAATTTCTTCTTCATAATGCCTCTTGCAAATCATCCTTATTTTCATGCCCAATTCCCAATAATAGTTACTTTAAAAACTCAACCCGCACCTCCTACATGATTCTGCAATTGCACTGCCGGGCATTTACTCCAGGGAAATGGAGACAGAGTCACACAGAAACCCGTACACAGATGAGCATTGCAGGCTTATTCATAATAGCCAGAAACTAGAAAGGACCCAGGTGCCTTCGACAGGTGCATGGTTAAATGACTTGGTACATCCATATCATGGAATACTCTTTGACCATAAAAAACAATGAACCATTGATCCAGTGCAATAGAAATAAAGAAATCTCCAGAGAATAATGCTGAGTGAAAAAATCCAGTCTCAAAAGATTACATACTGTCTGATTTTCATTTATATAACATTCTTGAAATGACAACATTATAGAAATGGAGAGCAGATTAATGGCTCCTGGCGGATAAGGAGGGGTGGGAGCGAAATGGGCGTGGTAATAGAAGGGCAACTTGAGGGATGCTTGTGGTGGGACGCTTGTGGTGGAAGTGTTTAGGGTCCTGACTGACTGTACCAGCAGCAATACCCCGGTTGTGACGCTGCACTGTAGTTTTGCATGGTGGCACCACTGGGGGAAGTGAATGAAGGGTACAAGAGACCTCCCAACTGCATGTTGCATCTACATTACAACAGGGAAAATTTTTAATTAAAAATATATAGTATATACCAAAAAAATCCCAAAGATTGTGATTTTTTTCCCAGTCTTAATGGGAAAAAAGGTATGTTTAAGCATACCTCTAGGATCATTTTTTTCCAGATTTTTTTATTTGTATATCCACTATGCATCAGGAACTATGCCATGTGAGAATAAGTGGATACACTAAATGCCTTCACAACTAATAATAAAACACATGTTAAAAAAGGAAACAAATAAATAAGTAATTTTTCTATAAAGAAAAGTAATGGAATTCTGAGGAGTGATTTATTTTGGGTGCTGGATTTTAGATAACGCCTCTCTCTGGAAGCAAACTTTTAGCCAAAATCTAAAGTATGAAAAGAGACAAAGCACTCAAGGAGGTGAGGAGGGGAAATGAGCCCTATAAATGAACTCCCCAGGGCATGAAATAGATTGTTGCAGTCCAAGAAGCTGAAACCCCCGTGGCTGGAGCCTGGAGCTTGGGGAGCCTCAGAGAGGAGGCCCGAGAGAAGTTGCCAGATGGGCAAGGCCAGAGCACACCAGGCCAGAAAGAAGGGTAGCATGGCAAAAAGCTGGTTTTTATGTTTTTAGTTATTTTTCAGTGCAGGGGTGGGGATCCATGGAGAGGTTTTAAGCAGAAGAATGAGAGGGTCTTGTTTAGAACTACAATTGGGGGGAGGGCGCGGGTGTGGGCATGAGTGGCAGAGTGGAAACACCGAGACCAGTTCTGGAGTTTTTGTCAAAGTCCAGGGAGACATCATCTCCTTGAACTAGAGTGGTGACAGTTTAAGTGATGAGATAGAGACGCACCTTAGATCTCTTCTGAAGTTAGAATTGTCAGGATGGATGACAGATTGGGTGAGGATGCCTAAAGACAGTTACCAAGAATAGCTCCCTAAGATATGGATTGAATAACTGGGTGAATTACAGTACCATTGGGAGATATGGAAAATTAAGGGAAGAACAGATTTAGAGAACATTCAAGAAGTCAGTTTTGGCATAGTTAAATGTGAGGTGCTATATACCATCTAAATTGAGATACCAGTTTTGCAATTGGATAAAACCTCGAAAAGGATATGAGGGTTAGAGATAGAAATGTGCTAATTGTTAGCATATATTCGAATATGTGAGAAGTGATAATATCGCTTAAGGGTTGATGTAAACAGGGAAAAGGCATCTCGGGAATGAGCCCTTGGGAACTCAGTAGAGATCAGGTCTCTGGTGATGAAATGGTGTGTCAGTGTGTGGGAGGATGTAATTGAGCGTAAGTGGAGGAAGAATGTCAAAGAGCATTTGGGGAAGACTGGGCCATCCATATGGAGGTTGAAGTGACTGCTTGGGTCCTAGAGAACGATAAAATGTTTTGAGGATAGAGAGTGACTTTGAATCAGTGCAAATGTCTATAACGAAAGAGGCAATGCACACAAGTATGGCAAGTGCCAGCAAGCAGGATGCTTGAATGTCTGAAAGTGACCAACCTCCCAAAGGGCTGCGTAGATAACTTTAGAAAACAGTAGCATAGACAGCTACCCTAGACTCAGGACCAGCAAAATCTCCCACAAAAACAGTGGACTCATGAGCCGAGTCTCGAAGAACAGGTGGGTGTTGCGGAGCCTGGAAAAAGGGAGAAGAAAAAATATCCTTTGTATGGCATGCAAAGCAGTTCACACGTGGTCCTGAGGGAATAGCAAGCTTGTGGTGAAACTGTATTTTTAAAGCATGACTTTGGGAACTGTTAATGGGATTCTCCAAAGGAGACCCAGACGTAGAACAGGGACACGAGGGAGAAAACCCCTATTGTGATCCAGGCATCAAAACTGAGATTTAAGGTGGTGGAAGTCAGGTAAAGGAGGGACTCGAGTTCATGGATATTTAGGAAGTTGAGTTGGCCAGGCTGTGGCTGGTGAGATGAGAGCTGAAAATGATTGCCAGATTTCTGCTGTCGGTAATTGCGTGAGGTGGAGCACAGGAGACAAGGGCAGATGAGCGAAGGGATGTGCCTGTCACTCAGCCTGGTCCAGGTGGCCCATAGCAGGCACTGCAAAGATTCCCTGTGGGGCTTTGAGCGCATCAGTTAATCTCTGTGTCAGGGTTTCCGGGTTCCTCGTAAATTAAGTGTAGGAGTTGGGATGGGAGGATCTCTATGCTGCCTCCCATTCTAAAGAGAAAAAAAAAAAAAGATAGAGAAAATAAAAAATTCTTTTATTACCATGGAACACAAAAGAAAAATATCACGGTATACCTGGAGTCAAATAATCTAGAGACAGAATCCTCTTATCTAGAATAAGCTTGAATTTACTCATCTCTTGACCAAGTTTGACATGAATTGGCACTCTTCATTTTGTATCACGAGGCAGGTCTCCTACTCTGCAATTCTTTTGACTCTCTGCAGTTCAGGGCTATGGCACTTGGAAATTAGGGGGTGCCCTAAATGGCAGCATCCGAAGTACTGTGGAGTTGGTACTGAGCAGAGAATGTATTTGCTGACTCCCCCGTGGAAGGATACACCATTGTACGCAAGCCAAAGCCTGGTTTTCTTCTCTAAGTCTTAGGGCACAACAACGTGCTCATTGTTACCCTCCTTCTCCACTTTCATCCTCTCTCTGAGAATTTGCTATTGTAAATACAATTGTCGTGACCAGGAACGATCCTATATTTTGAGTATTTACCTCTGTTATCGGTACATTTTTTAAAACATGTAAGCTTCTATTTCTATTTTAAGATGTTTGCCAGCATCTTTTCCTAGAAACCTCGAACTTTCATATTTAAAGCTTTGTTTGGTTCTTTCTGCCCGAGGATTAATAATAACAATAACAAATAAAGCTAGATTCACCCATTATCCTCGGAAACTTACTCCTTATCCGCGAATCAAAAACATTATTTTTCTTAATATTCTTTACTCCAATTCATGTTCTTTATAACTCTTTTTGCATTCATGTTTAATTTTTTAAAATTTCAGTAAGCATCTGTGCTGCAGCATGTGAAGTTTGAAGTCCAAGTAAGGAACACCTCCTGTATTCTTCCTAGCACTAGCTTTGTAGTTTTATCAAGAAGCCATTAAGCTTGTTTACATAATTTGTGCTTTATAAAGCCCTGGGATTTAGCTGATCAAATTCTATTATCCTCTATAATGGTAAAAGCTGTTCATGTCTTTTTAATCTAATATTTATAGAGAGCTTGTTACTCAAGTTCCTAACCACTTGCGCTCAGTAATATCATTTTATTTATTATTATGCTTCTCAGAAGTTTCAGTAGTGAAGTGCCGGCAGCAAGGAAATGAGTCTCTGCGTGGTGTGCATGGGTCCTGGTGGGAAGTACCATGAACCTCCCCCACCATTCCTGCTTGTATACCCTACCCTCTGGCAAAGCAAAGCAGTTCCTTCTCTAGCATATTCATTTTCTTCGCAGCTTACAATTTATTATCTCACTGTTAGCGCCAGTCAGGAGTCTGCACAGGTGAGCCCGCCCCCTGCTCAGGGTCTCCCAGGCTGAAATGAAGGGGTCAGCTGGGCTGTGATCGCCTCTGAGGCTTAGGATCCTCTTCCATGTTCATTCGGGTTGTTGACAGAATTCAGTTCCTTGTGGTTTTAAGACTGAGAGCCCCATTTTCTTACTAGCTGTTGGCTATGGATTGCTCTCAGCTCCTCGAGGCTGCTCCCAGGGTCCCAGCGGTGAGTCCTTCCCGCAGCCTGGCCGTTGGTAGATCTTTGAAGATCAAAAAAGATTTCAAGAATCTTTCATACTATCTTTCAAGAGCTTACTTGATTAGGTCATGCCTACCCAAGATAATTACCTGTTTGATTAACTCAAGTCAACTGATTGGGGACCTTGCTTACATCCTCAAAATCTCTTTACCTTTGCCATACAGAGTGACCTAATTGCAGGAGTGACACCCATCATATTCACTGATACCCCACATTCAAGGAGCAGGGCTCATACAGGGAGTGTACACGGGGTGGCAGGAATCTTGGGGGCCATCTTTGTACGCTTCATACCACACCTAGCTCCATACACTTCTGTATAGTAATCATAATTCCAGCTACATTTATTCTTACCTTCTGAGCAACAGTGCAACATTTATTTTGTAAAATATTAAGCCTTTTTTATTATTTGTCTAAGAGTTTTTTGGTATAGTGTTCAATATAGGAAATTTTGAAACTATGAAAAGCAAAAATAAAAATTGCTTACCAGCTACACATATGAATTACTAACATGTTAGGAAAGGTATCATGAAGACTTTGTTTTATATAGTTGAAACTATATTTATTATTGAGAGCAAACTGAAGTCAGGCACTATTCTATCTAGATAGATTACACACATTAATTCATCCATCACCCAGTAATTCACAATAGCCCCACAGGGTAGATAATAATATACACTTCCCTTTTTTTGGATGAGGAAGCTAAAGCTCAGAGATACTAAGCCCTAAGTCACGCAGTAAATCTCACTAAGTTACGGATATTGACTTCTTAGGGTTGTGTGATTCAGAGCCAGAGTTAGTTCCTTGTTACTGTGTGTGTGTGCATGTGCATGTACACACACACGCGTGTGAGTGTGTACGGGTGTGTGTGTACGTGTGTGCATGGTTACATGCATCCATTCAAACACTACTCCTCATTTTGGATTCTGTAGTATGGTCTGTAACATGATCTCTGAAATGAGCACCTCTTATTCATATCTTTTCATTATCATTATCATCAAAACTTCCTTACCCAGCTCTAATTCATTATCTGTGGTTTGGACAGCATTTTTGTGGTAAACTATTTACTTCCTAATTGTCCAACTAATGCCTTGGGGTTTTTAATCAGAGAACACATTTTAAATGAAATCAGCATCTAAACCATTAGGCAAATTATTATCAATTTTAGCTCTAAATTCAACTACGAGTTAATATAATTTTCTGAGAGCTTTATAGGATAAGTTGTGTATTTCCTACCTACCTAGGTTAGTCATCCCTTAGGGTTTGAGCCCAATTTTAGGATAATTAAAATTCTATCACCAATATCTAGTTACATTGTCAATGGAACATCTTACACAGAATCTAACGGAATCTGATGTGAGTGGAATTGTACTGGGGAGCATCTGTAATATTTACTGTGATTCTAGTGCCTTATTCTTCCCTTTTTGGCAAGGAAACCAGCTAGAAACGAGGACACACACGGCTCCCCTATTCTCTGTTAGGCTTATTAACATTCTCAGGCCAGGCGCTGCTATGCTTCCAATCCCTCGGTGTTCCCAGATGTCATGAACTATTTCTCTGATGAATTCATGGCCTAAAGTGTAAGCCTCAAAACACTGGCTTCTTCCATTTTATTCCCTCTGCTCATTTTTATTTTTTCTCCTCACCAGCTTTTTCTCTCCCTCGTCTGTCTCCTGCCCCGGCACACCTCCTCTGTTGTTAACCTGCACGCGGAATAGCTCTCCTCCGTGTCTTCTCCAGACACATCTTCTCCTCTCTGCCGACCTCTCACAAACTGTCTTTGTTAAAAAACCTTTGTAATCACTCAGCAACTCCTGCCTCACGCGCTCAGCTATTTCAGTTCCTCACAATCAGTATAAATCTTTGAATTCAATTCTGTTCATACAGCTTCAATTGAAAATCTAGGAACCAACTCACTGATCAAACACAGCCTGAAAAGAGAGCTCTTCTCTGTAACTGATTACCCACTTGCCCAAGACTCCCTTCTGGATTCACGCTCTTATTCCACAGATGGCTTCACCTGCCAGGCTTTCTTTCAAATCTCTTCATTGTGTGTCAGTCATAGTGATAGGTTAATACTACAAAAGTTCTCAAATGGTTTTTGAACTTAAATCAAGAAAAGGAGAGGAAAGCTGTGAGAGGTCGGATGAGGCCCACGCCATGGGACAGGGTCCAGGAGGGAGTGTAGGATGCCATGGAAAATCAAGAAGAAATGGCTGAAGAACAGTGACTGGCCCCTTAGGGTCACCTCTGGAGCCTCCAAAATGGCACCCCACATGCACAGGTGCCCACCTCCAAATATTTCTATACGCCTACGTTAACAGTATTTTAAAAACACTGACTACCTTCTGGTGCTCTAACAGCAATGCCTTTGTTATGTGACCCGCCCCCCCCCATGCTTCCTCAGAAGCCAAGATGGCTTCCTATTGTCTGTGGGGAGGGACGGTTGTTGGTGCCTGTGACATTTGGGGTCTGAAACTCTCATCTAGTCTACTGTAATCAGCTCGTCCGTCAAGCAGGAGGAGGAGAAAAACACCTTGGAAAATCCAGTCAAGGTCAGCTCATTGCTTTGTGATCAGAAAGCACAGGAATCATTTCATAGTCCACACTAGGAATTCCTCTTTTCTGCTTGACTTAAAGCCCGTATGTGTGGGTTTCTCTCTCCAAACCCTGCCTTTTTCAGTTTTGTGGGTCACCTTTCCTTCCTTCTGAGGCAATCCATTTCCATATCAGAAGGTTCCTGGCAATTTTGTTGGGAAAATCTCATATAGCAGCTAGTTTCTTTTTTTATCTTAGTCTAATCGATGCCACCAAGAAAGTTGAAATAAACTGCACCCAAACTCCATGTTGCCTAAACTGGCAAATATTGGAATCGTATCTCCTGGGACTGACTTAAACTGGAAGCCCTGAAGCCCACCGGTGCCCTACACATGACTGCCACACGACAGCAGGTGTCCGGTTTGTGAAGAGTGAGAAAGTAACAAAGTTGTCCACAATCTCCTTATTGCATTTATGGACAGAGGACTCCTTAGGACTGACATCCCTTCACATAATTATTAAGCTCATGTACTGTTTTTACTCCTGTTTTTGAGCAGAGAAGAGCATCATGAAAAAGCGAGACTAGGCAAGAACTTGCTGCATCATCATCATCATCACTATTGCTGCTTCTTTGCTTGGCTATACGTCTGTTTGATTCTGTCTTCGTCGGAACCACGTTTGGCCCTTGTGCTTCAAAGCCCTCTTCGTTGGGCTAGGTTTCAGACCATGACAAGGCAGCCTGCTCTGGGACATCAAAGGAACGCCTTAGCGGCCCGGGGCGTGGAAGTGAGGGCAGGAAGTTGTTCAGCGTGTGCTGAGGCAGGTGTAGCACAGAATAGAATCTGACCTGAGCTGTTCGCAGTTCTTCAAAGACTGTAAAATCGTCGCGGGCATCTTGCTGATGTTTCACATTCTCCAGGCCGAGCAGTTCGCTGTCTGTGTCTGGGGCCTGCCGTCTTCGTGACGCCTCCCCTCACCGCACCCCTGTCCTTGTGCTGAGAGCTTCCTCATCACTCCCTGTGCTGGATCTCCTGCCTCCCACCTTCCCCGTCTCCCTCCTCCTGGTTTCTCAGTCTCACTTCCCGGGGCACAGCATACCCTCTGGTGGCTTCATGACCCTGTAATGTGACCTACCCTTCTCTCTGGAAGTTAGAATATTCTTTCTGTCCCAGACGTTCTGAAATTTCACAACATGCCTTTCACTCTGGCAACTCCTTATACTTCTTTCTATTGTTCTGTTTATTATTTGGTCTGTTCTGATTTCTCTCTTCTCTCTAGAGTAACTTTTCATCATGGCTTTCATCAAAGAGCTCTTTTTTTGTCCCTGAAAAGTTCCTCTTTAATGGCGTTCTAGCATTGCTTCACAGCTTTTCCTTGCCTCTTAAGGATAACAAACATCTTTCTTTATGCCTTCATTTTCTCTAAATTTCTTCATTCTCATTTTCCTGGGGTTTTTTTTTCTGATTTCTAGGCTCCTGAGCTTTCCTCAGATTCTTTTTTTTTTTTTAAGAGTTTACTTATTTGAGAGAGAGTGAGCGAGAGAGAGCAGGAGTGAGGGGAGCAGCAGAGGAAGAGGGAGAAGCAGACTCCACCCTGAGGAGGAGCCCCATATATGCGGGGTTTGATCCCGGGACTCCAGGATCATGATCTGAGCTGACCAGATGCTTAACTGACTGAGCCTCCCAGGCGCCCCCTTTCCTCAGATTCTTAATAATTATTAGCTATATGTTTGTTATTGAGAGTAATAGGGTCTGGTTGACTTTAAACCCTTTCCTCAAATTCTTAATAATTATTAGCTATGTGTTTGTTATTGAGAGTAATAGGGTCTGGTTGACTTTAAACTTTACTCTGTGGTAGGGGTACCATGTGTCCTGGCATGCTCAGCACAGACCCACTGGAGTGCTCTTGCCCTCATGTAGTCATGAATAGCTCTCCCTTTTTCTCTCACACACAGATTATGTGTGCATATAATATACACTCTAATTTTTTAGGAGGGAAGAAAGTTAAATGCCAATGTTTATTCACCATCCTAACCTGGAAACCCTTAACTCATTTTTTAATTCCCTAGTTTAATACCATAGAAACAAATAGTTTTTCAAAACATGACATAAATGTATTGAAATCTGTAAATTTTAAATATCAATTAATGTTTCCATTTTATTTAAAGGATGTCATCATTCTTAGTGCTTATTATCGACTCTCCGTAAGAGGTAATGTGATAGATGCTTTCGTCTGTAGTATTCCACTTATCCCTTACAATAACCCTGAGAGATATTAGTGTTACGATGTTGCAGACATGTGAACCAAGACACAGACAGGTTTAATATTTTCAAACAGCCAGTGAATGTTTAAACACATTATTTTCTATGGGTGCTTCTATAAGACAAATTATAAAAAGCTATTTTCATAAAGAATATGGGTTTGAATGAAAGACTTTCTTATCTCTTAATGGCATAAATTTATCACTTTTCCATTTTAATAGATTGAAACATTCTGAGAAACCCTCATTCTTATAATTAAAATAATATGAATTATTATTCGTAGTAGTATTTTAAAATTTTCTTCCCGTTTCTGCTTTCTGCTTGACTAGAGTCTAGGCTGTGATCCAAGATGACTACTTTGTTCACTAATGAATCCAGCAGTGTCTGTATATAGTTGGCATCAATAAATGCACTGCTGTGAACAGACCTATGCCGCTTTCTCTTTGAGTAGAAAGAAGTAGCCAGCAACAGTTTGAGGTAAACAGGTAAGCATGAGTAACTTTATCTAACTTGGTACTAGGTAACGAGTGTGAGACAATTCTGCCCCTCCTACAGTTAAAAGACAGATGCTTATTAGCAGTGGGCTCAAAAGTTGTCTATACAACCTGTTCTGTAAGCTTGGAAGTCCAAGCTCTTTATCCCTTTACATGTTCTAGCCGCTCAGGATATGGACGTTTTTCTTAGACCAAATATGAAAACATTCCGAAAGCAGATTGAGTTTACTTTATAATTGGGATTAGACAGCCAGAATCCTCTAATTCAGTGGATGAAGCAGAATGACTTAAGGCTCCAGCCTCAGTCACCATTATGAAAAATAAGGTAAAGGTTGTCCTAGACTTTATCCTTTTGATGCAAGAGTAGGGAGAGTCTATAAATTATTTTCACAATTACACCAGTAATTTCACCAGTTAAAAAAGACCCATCCCCCATAATGTAATTAGCAATTCAGTTTATTTATGCTTGAGCAGAGATAAGGTCTTGAGCAGAGATAAGTATACCTTATACGCTTGTACTATCCACGTGAAATCTGGTCGTTTCATGAAATACTAGCCACCCTCCGATGGAGTGTATGTTCTTGCTTAGACCAATGCTTGAGTGTCAGCGATCTCATATACATGGAGTTATGTCAAATTGTCTTTGTGGATGTATTTTAAGAGTAAATTACAGGGGCGCCTGGGTGGCACAGCGGTTAAGCGCCTGCCTTCGGCTCAGGGCGTGATCCCGGCGTTACGGGATCGAGCCCCACATCAGGCTCTTCTGCACTGAGCCTGCTTCTTCCTCTCCCACTCCCCTGCTTGTGTTCCCTCTCTCGCTGGCTGTCTCTATCTCTGTCGAATAAATAAATTTAAAAAAATCTTAAAAAAAAAAAGTAAATTACAGACCCCAAAACATATTAATTAACTGTCCAGGTTGCCGACCAAGTATTTATAAAAAAGGAACTGTGTCAATGTAAGTTATTAAATTTGGGACAAATTTGCAAAAGGCGGTTACTTTAGTATGTTGGCTGTTTGTTGTAAAGCACAATGAGTTACATCTTCGTAATAATCATCAATGATGTTACTGGGTTTATTCATCAGACTCCTGACTCACTCTTGCTAATTATTAACCAGAGTTCTAGACCAGTGTGAACATTTTCCTTTAGATTTTGTCTTGCTCCTTTCTTCTTTCTCATGGCCTTATTTTCATAGCCTTCCAGCGTGTTCTCCCTTGGATAGAAAGAAGAAGAGAGATCTGATATGACTCTAACATAGTAACATAATACATTACCCCCTTCAGTGTATCAACATTTCAAAAAGAATAACAAGAGGAATTCAAGTATGGAGAAGATATTTTCAAACAAAGCACTTTCAAATGCTCTCGAAATCATTCCTATCCATAGCCCCCATTCTGCTTGTCTATACAGAAAATCATAGTCCAAGAAATTTTTAAAGGCTCTGTTATGTGAAGTTATTGTTTGTTGAGAGCTGGTAAACCACTATTTTTATTAACCACTCTGTCTTACTTTTGTGTCAATATCAACTTTATAACAGGTCTTTCTTTTTTCCCTTCTCCTCACTATCCCATTACCATATACAAAGGCTAGAGGAAGGTTAAGATTAGAGAAAAAATTGAATTACGTATTACATAGAAAATCACAAAGGAACATGTACTTATTCTCTGGAAAGAGAATTACCTGTTAGCATTATGTTCCCAACACTTCCACTCTCCGCAAGGAAAGCTCTAGATTCTATTTCTTAAAAGATTCAGATTCCCCACATTATATTAATTTTTAGTACTTTGAAATCCCAATCTTTATTTGTATTTGAAAGTAAAATACTCCAACTCCCATATA
This sequence comes from Ailuropoda melanoleuca, assembly GCF_002007445.2. Taxonomy (NCBI): domain Eukaryota; kingdom Metazoa; phylum Chordata; class Mammalia; order Carnivora; family Ursidae; genus Ailuropoda; species Ailuropoda melanoleuca. Next base: position 204,402,798 of record NC_048218.1, read on the forward strand.
ACGTGAGTATTTCCTCCGTTGTGGCAACACATCGTTGGGATCTGTGTGTCATTAGGAGTGGGTAAGAACCCAGCCAGCTCAGTAGCTTCTGTGGATGCTGAGATTTTTATCATCATATTGTTATTCTACATGGTAGAACTTGGGTTGTCAGTAATTACAATCTTGTTTAGGTGTTTCGGGTTAGTAGTGGAGAGTAAAACGGGGTAATAGTTACAGCGACTTAAAAGAGGAGATTAGAAAGAAGTTGGGTTTTGAGGAGATTTATTGTTAAAACCAGTGATATTTTCTTTCCCCTATTTCAAGCCCTGGGGAGAAACTTCATAAAGACATTTGGATGGACTCTCATGGCCCCATTGAGCATCTGACTCTGTTGCAATGTCATTAAAATGAATTTTTGGTGCCAGTTCAGTTTGTTTTTAGCTCTACAGACATGGTCCTATTCGTGTTGATTGCTCTCCCTCTCATAGCAGTGGGATGAAGGAAAGAGGAAAACGATGTCCAAAAGTAGTGTGTTAAGGCTTTCTTTGTCAGTGTTCCTGTCCCGTGATGTTTTAATATGCTGCAAGTTTATTAGAGATGTTCCTCGATGATAATAATCATGCTTTAAAGGGGATGTTAATTTCTTGTGTCATAGTGGGAAAATATTCAGTGTGCAAATGATTGCTAAAACATAAAAATCATGCAAATGTTATAAGTATGCAAATCCCGTTTCCTTTAACAAAATTACAAAAAAACCACATTTATTTATATCACAGAAGTAGCATTTTCGACATAAATATAACTCTTCCACCATTTGCCTTTCATAAAGCATGTTACCTTTATATCAAATTCAACTCTAGTTTCTTAGGTTCTCACTGCAATTATTTAAAAATATTGAAAATCTTTAATAAATATGCAGAAAAAATCAGTCCTGAAATATCTTACAAATCCATCTCTTTTAACATAATCTTTAAGTCAGCACTTGGACTTCTCAGTTCCTTCTGTAGATCCTTAATTGATGAGGTTCATAATCCCTTTCTAATTCTGGTCATTAGCCTTTTTTTTAATTTCAATTTGAATGACTATGATTTGATTAGCAGCAATTTTAGTGGTAGCTGTGATAGAGTAGAGCTCTTGCAGACATTCAACAGAGTGTGAGTCATTTCCCATTCGTATCAAATATCTATGTTTATTATTCTATGTTATCCCCTGGGCACAATTTTTAGAATTTTAATGTGTTTACCTAAGTTTACGTAATTATTTACACACTTAACTAGTATTTATTAGTGCATATTATCTGCTAGGCACTGGGGATACAACAGAAAACATATTAGACATAACATCTGCTTGTGGGGAGCTTATAGTATTATAAATATGTATAAAATTATTTCAAATAATGTAGCATAGCATTTATGAGTAGCCAAGTTATTTCTATCCGAGATATTGAATTATCGAAGTGCGAAAAAGTTATAAATTTATCAAGGTTAATATATGTATTAATTTATAGCAATTTCTGATAGATAAATCATTTATTACCTTATGTCGGAATTTCCCAAACTTTAGTGATTTGTTTACCATCGTAACAAGTTTTGCAAAGCCCACAGACCACCAATTAATTTATTTAAGAAATAAATTTGTCTTTCAATCAGCTTCTATTTTTTTTTAAATTATTCTTATCGGAAGCATCAATATCCATAAAATTTTGTGCTTAATACACTCTGTTTTTTCCTACTGTGCTGTTAAAATACATTGCAGGTGTATAACATAACTAGTGTGACATGATATGATGCTTCTACAAGTCTCAGTGGTACACACACTTTGGGAAATTCTGGCTTAACAAAACCCTTGTACCTAACTTAAAATCTTCTTTTTGTGAAACTATTAACTTGCATGGCCTAGGAGTAAAAATTGTAAGTAACACAACCCACACATTTTCAAAATCTAATACCTTATTTAAATCTGAGGAAGGCTTATGCATGAGGACTTTATTTTAAAACACAAATATTGTCATTTGGTAGTAAATGGTAGACTTGGATCCTAATCTGTTATTTTGCTAGTTGATTCATGTTGGCCCAGGTGTTCTTTATTATGCATATCTGATCTTCAGACATTCTCCTTCTTCTGTCCTTCCAGCCATAATTCGGATTTCATATTTGATGAGCAATTATTATAACCTGTATCTTTGTCCCAGAAGAACACAAGCTGCCCCAGGACATTCTAGAGTGACCCCTATTTCCAACCCTGCTAGTTCTCTACCCAGTACTACCCTCCCTGTTCTCTCCTGCTGCCTTCCCCTTTACCAAACTTCCAGTCCTCTGTACCAGGTAATGATTTGTAGACTCTCACAAAACTTCGAGCTAAAGAAAATCTTCATCACTTAGTCACCCCATTTTACAGATGGGGAAATTGATGCTTACAGTCTCAGCTTAAATTCTGACATATATTTAAATTGGGTTGGGCATATTCCTACAATGAACCCCTATGATAAATTTTGAACACTGCCTAAAAACACTTTATATTGCTGTCTCTTCTTCAGTCAGCTTACAAAATGATTTTGCCTATGTTACTTACATTATTTGTGTATCCAATATCTTAGTCATTCATCGCCCACATTTTAAGCCTGAAAACACCAATAACCAAGTTCTAATACTTAGCAAACACTTGCTGTGTGCGGGGCATTGTGCTTTATGTGCACAAACCTCTCTTGAGGTCAGTTGTATTATTATCCCCTTTGATGTGTGAGACAACTAAGGCTAAGTAGATAACTGGCCTACATTCAAAAATTATTAAGTGGTAGAGTGAAAGCAGGTCACTTTGGAGGCCACAGCCTTTGTCGCTTCATTCTAGCCCCCACTTTATTCCTGGTGCCGTCCTAGAGCAATGAGGCACTGCAGATGTATAAGACACAATGCTTATCTTTAATAAGCCTTCACTGTAGTTCAAATGACTGAAGTAAAAATATTACTCATCAGATTAAGATCTGAATAACTTCTGACAGTTGTCAAAATTGAAAGCTATGTTCATAGGAAAAAAATTCATAATCATTGATATACACTGTGACCCATGCTGTGGAGGCAGTTCCAGTGAGAACATCCCACATCGCTTTGGGCAATGACAGAATTGCTGAAATAAGTTGGTAACATGGCAAAATGAGCTCGTCATCTTGTTTTCCCTTCTGGAAATAAGGACAACATGGAGCCTCTGGTCAACCAGAAAAAAGCCCATAAAGACAGATTCCAGTAGCTCGGAGCAAGCATGTAGGACTCCCCTAACAAAGAGATGGTGACGTATTATCAGGGGAACTTTCTCTTCTCCCCTGTAAGTCTGGGGAATAATCATCAGCTCCAACTTCATAGCAACTCAGCAGTAAGGACAGGTGCTTAGTTTAGTTATCTGGAAGAAACCAACAATCCTAGAAGTGTTTCCAGTGACGTGAGTGCTATTGAAGTATACATTATATACAAAGAAGAGACTTGATACGTAGTGGGAGCTCAATGAATAAATGTTCCTCACTGATTACAGAAAATATAATAATGAAGCACTGCTATTTAAATAAATAGTTATGAAAATCTGTATTTTTTCTCCTTGTGATACAAAAGATGAATTAAGAATTTTGGAGAAGAAGGAAAATATGAATAATTGTTAATAGTAATTGTAGCTTGTTAAAATCTTTGAAGTTTATTGAAATTCTTAGCTAATAGACTTGTTACTTTTACAGAATTTTTATAATTGCTTCAAGTTCCAAACGAGTGCGTATAGTTGACAACCAAATGTAGTAATGAGAGTTGTAGTCCTGGAGATTAGCTTTGTAGCCTTGCTGCTTCACCCTGAAGAGGCTTCCACCGGCACTTGTACATTGTACATTCTTACTGCAGGTACATTCTTACTTATGGATCATACTGTGTGGGTTCACTTTACTAAAATGTAATCTTGTTTCAGCAAATCTAAATTTGACAAAGTATGCCATTTTCATGCTGTATACACTCAACAAGAGGTTACAAGAGATTAGACGTTGGTAGGGTCCCCAAACTCTGGCCATTGCAGATCTGTTAATGTTATTTAGAAGTACTGAATTAAATGATATATATGAAAATGTTTTTATACATTAACATGCAGATATGAAACTACAATACTTTGAAAAATACAAAACAAGTGTCATTAAACCTCTAGTCTTTACCACACACTCTGGGATGTATTCACAAGAAATAAATCATTCCCTCCGGGGTTGCAGGAGTAAAGAAGATCTCTGTGACATTAGTGGTTTATATGTGATTATTATCGCAACTGAAAAAAAAAAGTAGCTTATTGTCCTCATTTCTAGCTTCCCTTATTAATTATGTCAGCTTCTTTCCACATTTTTCCTTACAGGATGTGAGTCTGTCTGGTCCCATTCTTTCGGAGCTAATCCTAGCCTCACTCTGCCACATATATTGAAGTAACTATAGCAGAAGTGACTAATATTCTTCTCAACTTCATGCAAGACAGTTTTCACATCGTTTAACTGCTGGCTCCAATCCCCATAGCCTACTTAATTGCTAGTGCTAATATCCTGTTTAAAAAAAAAAAATTGGTATGCAGGCAGAAAAATGCATTAGTGTGTTCCTGGGAAATCAAACAGACACAACCCCAGGAAATCTCATAAGGTGATATTCATTACCCTGGTGACATTATTATTGTCTGGAGACCTTCATTGTTGAAGGTAAGGTGGTGAAGCTCTAGGAGGACGACCCATTAACTAAAACTCAGTAAAACGGTGTATGAAACTAAAAAGTCAATTAATTTATAATGAGAAATAATTATCCTGATGCTCAAAAATGATTGCTTCTTCTCCCTATTGGCAGTCCTACATAGTCAGATAATTTGGGGGCTTGGAATCAGTACAGAAGGAATTACATAAATCACATGAACTGATGACATCAAGCTAATAAGCCTGTTTGTTGCATCGTTTTACTGTTTTGGTCTGTTGACTAAAACTTCCCTCTCCTTGGATCATTTTTTGATGGTTGTCAACTTGTGCTTTTACAACTCTTTTTTCCCCAAGCTTCTGAAGTTGAATAATACCATTCTGATTTTTTCCCCCTTTCCATATAAATGACACCAAACTGAGTGAAGTTTGTGTATCAGTTGCGAAGTGTTTCAGGAGAGTGGGACTCTGAGGGTGAAAAAGTTTGCAGGGCGCCTTACCCAGTTCATTACACTTCTTTTCCTCTACAAGGATGCATCAGAGTCATAGAATTAAATGAAATTGAAAGCACTGTTTTAAGATGTTTTATTTTTTCTTTCTTAGTGGTTCATAAAATAATAGTGTATCTTACAATCCCTGATCTCCTGAATTATCAAATATGATAATGTGTATTTTTAACAAATATTCCATCTATCTACATATATTGGCCATTTTAGAGATGTCTGTGAACTGGAGTCAGCATCTCTTTTTTGAGTGGACAAATCTTCATTGAACTACTCCCCTGTAAAGGATGGTGGTAGGAGAGCAGCCCTCTTATTCCGAAAGATGTAGAGGGTAAATTTAAGTGATATTTTCAAATTCTACTTGAATTTGAAAATGGAAAGATTAAAGTTCTTTATTCATGAGCTGTAATAAAAGGCTATCCTATTACCATATGGTCAAGCCCATGACATGGTTTGCATGTGAAAAAATAGTAGAGAAGTATAAATTTGTGTAAATGAGAAAGAGGAATAAAGTGTTGTATTTAAATCTGTAAATAGAATTTCCTGGAAGAGAAGACTGGCAGCACCACTTCCAGTTATGTAAAAAATGCAGGGCTTCTTGCCTCTTCTCCGGTCTCACAGATGCTCCTGGGAAAGAAACGACAGCTTTGAAGAAGCTGCAGCAGGCGTGTGCTTTATACTCACGCGAGCTGCTCCGCTGGGGTGGCCCCCGTGGCAGAGCCTCGCAAAACCCCTCTGAGGCCGCTCGGCAGCTCCCAGGCGTGGGGAGCAAGGCTGGCCCGACAGCGTGGGGAGTTTGCGAGGGGCAGGGCCCAGGGAGATCCTGACTGGGTGACCTTCCCTGAGAATCTCAGTGACCCTCTCTGGGTCCTCAAGGGCCCTGCTAGCTCACAGCAGTGCTGGTCTCTGTGCTGCCCATGGCCTTCTGCCCGCACGATCCTGTTTGACACGCACAGCTGCACGTGGTCCAAAGCGGTTCCCATAAATCCCATCACTGTGGTTTGATTTAACATCATACCCGCAAATGTCAGTCCCAAATCAGACACAGATATAGTCACATACTTGGGTGGATTAGCTTATCTAATTCAGGATGTCCATTAAATGGTATTATTTTAAATGTATATCCTTATATACTGAATTATTTTTATATGCTGCTCTATTATTTAAGGCAACATGGAAAATAAATTTTACTGTGATTTAGGAATAAAATAACTGGTAAGCAATTATATGTATATGCAAAATTTTATATATACAGAAAATTATATATAATTATATTCTATATGTTATATTATAACAAAACATAATATATGGTATATAATTATATATTAAAAAATATAACTATATAGAATACATAGTATAAGTATATATATAATTATATATACACATAATTTTGTATGTAAGTAAACTTTTGCTTATATATAAAATCACTCACCAAGTTATGTGTATAAATAAAATAAATAAAATGTTAGTATATAATTCATATAAGGTCTATAATTCATATATATTATAAAATCATATATAAAATATATTCGTATATTATATTATGAAGATATATAAATATATATAACTGGAGTTACTGCTAGGTATAGGTAAAAAGCAGAGATAATTTGAGGCCAAACTATGTATGCCCGCGATCTTTTGTCCTTAATTAGGTTAGGTTTGAAATAATTGACCAATTCATTCTTAATTTATTTTCTATGAAAGTGTTCTTGTGTTTTACTCCTCTAAAGGAATATAGAGAGAGAAAGAAAGAAAGAATAGGAGGGAAATGGGGTAAAGAATGAGGCAGAAATATAACAGAAACCCTATCACAGCACAACCTGTGCATGTGTGTGGATGTTGGGCTGGTCATATAGTTATGCGTGTTGTCCCTGCACAAGGGCAGCCAGACTCCTGAGTCAAAGCTAAGCTCAGGCTGTGTTCCACTGAGAAGCCACAGGCCCTGGCTCATGTCTGCATTCATGAGGAAAAGGGCACCTTTATCTTATTCACACAAAGGCACCATATGGGCTATCTCAGCCCAAGTGGTAGAAATACACTTTTCCCATCCAGGCAACATAGAGTCTAAAATTATACCCACAGAAATTCAAGCTGTTGTGTTAATCATTACCTTTTCCAGGCACTGTCTTCTAAAATACAGTGACACTTTAGCGCAAAGTAGTTTAATTGGTACTTTTTTTGGTAATTGAAGTAGGCACTGGCAACATAAGGCACCAGAGGAATTTGAACAGAGGAATTCCAAAGAAAATAGTGAGAAGAGGTGTGAGAAGCCGGCTTACCTACTTCTTTGGGGTCACCTGAGCATCCGGAGTATCTGGATCATGGCTAGCTCTTCTTTAAATACTCAGTTTGTATTTAATACATGTAGTGTGAAGGGTCAACATTTGAGAAATAGCACTGTGATTAAAACGTTCATAGCATGTTCTCAATTCAGATATGATATTGGGACCAGACTCAGGTCTGGAGCCCATGTGACTACAGACAATTTCATCTGCTTATGTCAAGAGAATTTTCATACCTATGCTTTTGCCAACATGAAGTCAGTGAGCCTTCCTCCACGTGAAGTTCCTTAGCTGGATACCACAGGCAGTTGATGAAGACAGGAGAATCCCCAGTCCGGGTTCTGCTTGGCTGCTTAAGCCAACATTTTAGTGTATTTTAAATTTCTCAGCTTCCTCTTTTAACTTGATACAGTTTGGACTTTGTGTAACCCTAAAAATTTCCTCAACTCTATATTCTAACATAGACTGTTGAGAGCCAGACTTATAGAGTTGCAAGTGTTCCGTTAAAGAATCATTCATCTAAAACCAATGGCAAAGATTTATTGATAACGTGGCAAAATCTTGCCAGTATATTTTTCACTGTCCACCTCTCTTGAAGATAAGACAGCCTTTTAAAGACAAATAAGACTCATAGTGGTATTTCACATGGAACTTTGTGATAGAGAACTCAGTATGTTTGAACACTGTAGCATTTGGTTGTAATTATTTTACAATCCTTTTTTGTGGTTCTCCCCACTTCACAGCAGAATTAGAGGAGTAAACAGCGTTATTCCAAAGTATATGTATCAGGGGTGAGAAGCCTTAAACTGTATTCTCTGCCTTCTTTTTTTTTTTAAGATTTTATTTATTTATTTGACAGAGAGACAGCCAGTGAGAGAGGAAACACAAGCAGGGGGAGTGGAAGAGGAAGAAGCCGGCTCCCAGTGGAGGAGCCCAATGCGGGGCTTAATCCCAGGACCCTGGGATCACGCCCTGAGCTGAAGGCAGACGCTTAATGACTGAGCCACCCAGGCGCCCCGTCTGGTTTCTAAATAACTGTGAGACTATGGACAAATCAGTTTGTCTTCCTAGACCTGCGTTTTCTTATTTATAAAATGGAACATTGAAGTAGTCAAATTTAAACTCACATCCAACCATAAATGTACCGTAGTGGTAATGTGGAAAATAATGAGCTACTCAGAGCTATTTCTGAGTCATAACATGAGATTATTTTGTAAACTGTAGAACTACTTTGTAGAGTCTCAGACTTTATTTATTGAAAGGAGAGAGAGAAACAGGAGAGTCACTAGATATATTTAGAGCCTCCTTAGTCTAAGCCAATCACGCTACTTAAAGGAAAAGAGGAATATTTTATAAGAACTCCAGTGTCATTACAAAGGACTAGAGCTATAACCAGACCCAGGATTAGGACTTAGAAAACAACATACTCAGTAGAGACTAGGTATTGTTTCCAGAACCCAACTCCATATTTCAAGGGCGACAATCAGCTTGACCCTGCTTGGGTCAGGATCCTCTTCTCAGGACAATCAGGCATAACCAGATCACTGGGGTAGTCCAGAACAAGTATCTCAAAAGGCCCTCTATGCAGAGATAATTCTCAAAACAAGAAACTACAACGGGAACAAATGTATTGGAATCTCTCAACGAGCGTGCCTGTTTCTCACCCCTTCCAGCTACAGTATCCCCAAGATTTGAGTATTTAAATGTGTAAAAAGAAATATTGCCCTAGGCTTTAATTCTTGGCTACCCAAGAAAATCATCAATCTGTAAATTACTTTCTTCTCTGTGTTATACAGTAATTAGAACCAAGGCAATAGATGTGCCATTATGTTCTTTCCCCACATCATAGCACCAGGCAGTAATGGAGGGCCAGCTGGGCCAGCCTGGTGCTTCAAGAGAGGCGCTCTGAGCTTCTTCAGGCAACTGACATTTATGGGAGCTATGGTATGGCATCAGTAATTCACAGAACCTCATGACAAGTGCTGGCAAGCAGCTGTTCTGTAGACAGGGGCCTCATCACTTACTCATGTTTGAGACATTTTTACTGGTTCATTGCCTTACTTTAAAGCTTCTTTAATTGTAGGGATGCTACAAAAAGAATGCAGCAACTAGCAATTAAATCAAGAGCACCACTCTGCATCATAAGTGGGTAGGTGTATTACTTACTTCGTGGAGGGGGGTAATTGGCTTTTGAATCCCTAAGTGAATGTTTGGCCACCAAAACCTAATGTTTTAAATGATTCATTTATTTCTGTTCAACATTTGCCTCTATGGTGAACTGAAAACAAATCTTACTGCTACCTTATTTGATAGAACCACAGACCTTTAGAATTGAGTGGCTCCTTAGAAATGATCAAGTCCTTACTCTGTATTTTGTTTAAGAAATAAATGTCTAGAGAACTAAAGTAAATGTCCGAAAATCATACAGCCGGTCCTTCCAAGTGCGAAGACTAGAGGTCAAGTATGGTGGTACTTGAGTATGCACGACCCCCTCCCACCCACACACACGTGCACAGAATTAGAGTAATCATAATCCCTGGTCATACTCTTGATTCTGTCACCAATCAACTTTTGTTCAGTAACAATAATTTAGGAAACTTAATGATCCTTTCTATTGCATGCCCTGCCCCTGACACACAGGTAACCCTCAACCTGAATCATGCATTTCCTTCATGTCCTTTGTATAGTTTTCTTGCATGTAGATGTAACCCTTAAAGACATTTTCAATTTTTTTTCATTTGTGAAAAGCATATCACGCTGTGTATAACTTAATGTATTACTAAGGCCCATCCACTTGTGAATGCCATACTATGGTGATGTTTTTACTCCCCCATTAACAGGCTTTTGGATTGTCTGTAAGTTTTCCTGTTGTGAACAGTGCTGCTATGAATATTCTTGTGAGTGTTTCTCGTTCTAAAGGTTCAACTTTCTCAGAGGTACCTAGCAAGAACTGCTAGGTACGCGACTGCATAAATGTTTAGCTTTGTGATGACAAATTGCGTCCCGAAGTGGTGGCACCAATATGCACTCCCAGGAGCAATGTGTGAGACCCCACAGATGGCGTCTGTCAGGGGTCAGAAAGCTTTTCCTATAAAGGGCTAAATAGGAAGTATTTTAGGCTTTGCTGGCCACAGAGAACCTCCGTGGCAGTTACTCAACTCTGCAGCTGTAGGAAAAGCAACCGTGTAAATTAGTAACACTTGTTTTATAGGCACTGACATTGGAATTTCATAAACTCTTCATGTTGCAAAGTACTATTTATTCTTCCTTTTTCTCCCAACCATTTCCAAATGTAAAAAACCTTTCTAACTTTGTGGGTCATACAAAAACAGGCGGCAGGCTGTTGACATCTTCACTTCCTTCCCCCTGTCTCCTCCCCTTTTTTGGGTGGTGATTCATTAAAAACTTATCGATGACCAGTTCTGTGTCTACTGTTCCAGATACTAAGGGTTCTGTTAACGAATAAAATATGTAAGGATCAACTGGTGGTAGGTATTACAAAGACAAATCAAGAGAAGTGAAGGTTCGTGATAGGAGGTGCTATTTTAGACAGAAAGGTCAGGAAAGGCTTCCCTGGTGGAATGACCTCTGAGCTGAGCCCTTATTTTTAAATGGGGGATTGGGACATGCAAATATCTGAAAAGAAACTGTTTCAGTGAGCAAGAAAAGCAAATCTATACCCCTCCCCTGAGCTGCATGTTGTATTTTGAATGTCATGCTGACCATCTCTTCCCAAATATGCCATAGATCCTCTGTGGCCAATCTGAATGCCCCAACCACCGTAATCTTGAGTTCCCCATGTGGGTGAAAGGCATCTCTGTTAACCTCTCATCCAAATCAGAACCCTTTAAGTTTTCTTGTCTCCCTCCTCCCCTTTCACTGCAAGCATCTGTTTAATCAACAAGTGCTTTCTTTCATTTCTGTTTCCTTAGCATCTCTCTTAGTTTGCTCAGACTGCCATAACAAAATACCTCAGACTGAGCAACTGAAATAGCAGAGAGTCATTTGCTCATAGTTCCTGAGGCTGGAAGTCCATGACCAAGGAGCCAGCAGGAAGGATTTTTCTGAGACCTTTCTCCTCGGCTTGCAGATGGCCGCCTCCCCTTTATGTCCCCATGTGGTCTTGTCTCTGGGTGTGTGCATCCTGGTGTCTTCCTCTCTTCTCACAAGGACACCAGTCATATTGGATTAGGGTGCACCCATATGACCTCATTGTGCCTTAATTATGTAAGTCTTGAAAGGCCCTATCTTCAACTACAGGCACATTCTGAGGCACTGCGTGTCAGGGCTTTACCATATGAATGTTAAAGGGACACAATTCAGCCCCTAACAGTATCTTCCAATTTAATCTCCCTTTTCTCCCTTTTTAATGTCATTTTCTTACTTAAGGTCTTTCTCTTTTCATTTATGTTTATCAGTTTCCTAATTTTGGTTCGTACACTTATGACCATTTCTCCCCAAAGTTAGCAGAATAATCATGCAAAAATGGAAACTTGATCATGTTTATTCTGCTTGAATTCTTCATTGGTTCCCCGGCAGTCATGAGGATAATGCCCACCAGGATATCAGATGCTCAAGGAACTGCCCCTGACCCTGCAGCCAGTCCTCTCTCACCATGTAAACTGTCCCGCTCTCAGCTGCAGCAAGAGTAGACTACTGGCAGCTCATGGCCTTTGCAAATTCTCTTTGCCTGAAATCCCACCTCCATTCTAATCAAGTCTTTTCATGTGATTAAGTGATATATTCCAAAAAGCACAGCTCAATATCATCCTTTATGAAAACCATTAGCAGACCATCATTTTCAACATTGTCTAAGTTAGCTGTTCCTCCTGTGTGCCCTCCGACCATCACAGTATTTTTTCCCAATGGAATACCATACAGTTATTTCTGCCCTGAACTGTGAGGACTGTGTGAGCAGACACTGTGTCTTGATTGAGACTTGCATCTTTATTATGACTAAGTGACTGCTCCTCTTAGGCACTTAGTGAATATTTGATATACAAGTGAATGAATACATGAATGAATAAAAAGGATTAGCTAGAAAGAATATTTTTGTATATTATTTCAATACCCTAATGCCAGTATTATAAAGATAATCAACTATAGCTAAAAATAAACAATTAGGTTTTGCTAAGCCAAAAACGACTACAAAAATGGCATACATTATGACAGTATATGTACTATCCAGACATTGAAAATTAATAACCACTATTTATTTTTTTTTAAGATTTTATTTATTTATTTGAGAGTGAGAGAGAGAGAGCACAAGCAGGGGGAGCGGCAGGCAGAGGGAGAAAGAGAAGCAGACTCCCCGCTGAGCAGGGAGCCCGATGTGGGGCTCGATCCCAGGACCCCGGGATCATGACCTGAGCTGAAGGCAGGCGCTAAACCGGCTAAGCCACTCACACTTCCCAATAACCACTATTTCAAAGTAGTTATTTTCTGTTTACAGGTGATGAGTCTGTGTATAATTTATTTTCTTTTTTCCTACTTGCCTCCATTTTTCAAGTAGCCTTGGTTCTATGACACGTCCCTTGACTCTCTACTCACGTTAGTAAATTTACCACCTTTTTCTCAACATTCTCAAATTGTATTATCCTTTACATTTCACCGCCTAAAAAATAAAAAGTGGCATCTGAAACAAATTATTTGGCCACAAATCGACATTTTCATGGGAACTGAAATAAAATGCGTAACAAGGCTTGGAGGATAAACTTCTCCAACCACTGTGAAATTTCCATTACGCCCTTCGTAACTTCTCCAGGTCTTGGCCCCGAGGACAAATGGACAATCTAATCTTTGATCAAGGGTTACTTCAAGTTAAAATTATGTGCCGTTCTAGAGAAACCCTTCCAAATGGTCGCACCCCGCTGCTACGAAGGTGAACGTCATCCCCACAGCTCACATATTGCATAGCTGCAGGACGCAAGGCAAGGACTTGGAGAAAAGATTAAACCTCATTCAAAACATTATTTCCATTAAAATGACATCATACCAAGCATTATTGCCAAAATGCTTCCATTTTTCTGCAGCCCTTACAAACAAATATTGCCCTTGAGGCAGCCTTGCAGAATAACTTTCACTTAGGAGAAATGCAGAAGGCAGCAGACATTATAATTTTAGGGAAAGGATAAAATAATCATTGTCTTGTTTCTGGGAGCCTTCCCTCTGATTTTCTTCCGAGTGCTGATTATCTCCATGGCTGGATAATAGAGCCGAAGAGTTTCAGAGATAGAAAGAATCTCAAAGATCATCTAGTATATGTAGTCTCATTTACAGTTGAGGAAATTGAAGCCCAGAGAAGCCCAGGAAAATGGCAAATGACTCGTTCTCCCTCCTCTGAGAGGCCTTGGAAGTGAATCGCACAATAGGTGACATGTCTCTGTTATTAATTTCAGTCGCTCTCTTCACCTGTAGCTCTGCGGTTAGAAAGACTCAGGTCTATACTCCTGTTGCCACATACCGGTGTGATCTCAGGGAAATAAGTCTTTCAAACCTTCTATTTCCTCAGTTCTAAACGACTCATTTTAAAGGACCTATCATGTAAAGTTGCATTAGGATTAAGTGAGAAGCTGGCTAGAAACTAGGTTCATAAATAATACTGGTGTTAGCTTTGGTTACTGCTGTTATTTATCTACACGGAATCCCACTAGTTGAGCTATTCTGGAAGATCAAGATTTCAGAGTTTGTGAAGACAGTGACTTCATCACTTTTGCCTCAGAGTACTTGGTATGTATGTTTCCAGCCTCGATATCCCTGTTCCTTGGGATTTTGGAGACTAACAAACGAAGAAGAGGGCCTAGAACAATGGCAGTCATTGGCACTTAGTGAGCGCTTGGTCTGTGGCTGATTATCTCGAAAGTGTTTTCATGCATTTTCCCATTTATTCCTCAAAAACACTTCATAAAGGAAGCAGGTACTGTGATAATCCCCATGTGCACAATGAGAGACAGACACAGAGGGATTAATTTAGCCGAGCTGAAGAGTTCCTTTACTTCCACCTTCCAAATTGCTCCAACTGTCATGAGGCAAGAGGATTTGCTACTGCCTACTGTCTCGGTTCTGGTTTTTGGCTTCCAGAGCTAACAATGGCTTTTCTGGTGGCAAGAGAGGTCCCTAACAGTGCTCTGACTATGAAATCCTACGTTTCACCAAACGCTCCAGTGAGCAAGGTTTTCTAGCCTTTGGTGAGAGGTTTGACTACCTACTTACACAGTAACACACAGGAGGTATAAGGATTTGTAAGTGATGCCCCTGGAGCAAAGACATGCTTTGAAATACTACCTGATTTGTTTCCTTTCTAGGCCGTTCCCTTTCCATCTCTTCTCTGTGTCTGCCAAGGCATTCGGGCAAGGCTTGACACCAAGTTCTGGTGTCCCAGGGAAGGGAGAGCACTCTGTTTGAGCCTCAAACTAGGCTTTTAGAAACTCTTAGCAGGATAGCAATTTTGAAGGAAGAAACAACTTTTCTTGAACTTCTAAAGCTAGGTTTTATCACAGTCAAAACAGATTAAAGTGTGCAAATGAGTAAGAAAGAATAAGATTAAAAAACAAGTTCTTGCCACACAAGGAGGAAAAAAGAAGCTTTTCTGTCAATGGTGTGTGAAAAAGAGAGAGGAGAGGAGAAAAGAAGAAAAAAACGTGGAAAGGAAAGAGAAATGGCAGAAAGGAGATTGGGGTGCAAAAGGAGAGTGAGAGGTAAAAGAGGAAAAAAGACAAAACCCCCCTCGCCCCACCTCTGCGTGGTGTGGAAATCCAGGGCGTNAGGCGGGTCAGGATATGAATGTTACCCTACCTGTGATGTAAGTCATATTTACAAATTGAAAACGTTTCTGGATTTTTATAGGGACACTTAAAAACCTTAGGTGGCTTGACATATTCCCTACGGATGTACATCATCTCGTTTGAAATAATGTATTCGATGGAAGCAAATGACCTGCTGAAGAGCGTTCTTCATCTTGCTTCCCATAATAACTTGCAGCCTTATCTCATTTCTCAAAATGCTTTCCAGTTACGGCCAGCACTTGATCATTTGAGCACACAGCACTTTACCTGAATGGTTCTTGTGATGGGTTTACCTTTCTGCCTGTTACCTGTCCTGAGACCGTCTTCAGCAGGTGTAGTTGCTGAGGCTGGAGTAGAGAACGTGAATAGGGAGCATGGAATAAGGACAAGCCACGTCTGGCTGTTAGCATCGTACAAGATCTCCTTGACCTCAGTCTCCTTCGAAGCCTCTGAAAGTCCGAGTCCCCAAGCCTTGTCCTGGGCTCATCTTGCTCTTTCTAAACACTTGTCCTCACTTATCTCGTTAGTTTCTGTGGCACTGAATACAGTCTACATGCTACCACACCAACAGCCACATCTCAAGCTGTGACCTTTCTTCTAGGCCCCAGATGTTGATATCTAATTGTTTACTTGATAGAAGCGTTAACTGTCTCTTGAGCGTCTCGAGTCTGGCTTGTTAAAAATGGAATTCTTGATCACTCCATCGGCAAAAATGTGTTCTTCCATTTACCTGTTGTTTAAGCCAGAAAGCTGGCTGGCAATCATCCCACATATTCTCTCTCTTTCTCTCTCTCCTCACCGTCTCCGTGTCTCTCTCCTGCTCGTTCCCTCCCCCACCTTTCTCTCTCCACTACCTGCTTTATCCAACCCATCAATAATTTCTATTTTGTTTTCTATCAAATGTTTTTCAAACTCATTCATCATATTTCCATTGCCACCTCCCTAATTCTTGGTACCGTCATCTTTATTCAGGGCTATGCATTGCCTGTCTGCTCCCAATCTTACCGACTCTAACTTGTTCTTCAAATAACTACCAGAGTGATCTTTTATAAACAGAAATTGGACTGTGTTGCTTCCCTGCCTGGAAACTTTCCATGCTTCCTCTCCTGCTTTGCACCTTCCTTAGGGCCTCACCCTGCGCAGAAGGGGTCCCCAGCCTGACCCCACCCACCTGAGTTAGCCCCGTCTGTTTCCTGAGCCCACCAAGTTCTTTCTCACCTTAGAATCTTTGCATCATTTGTTCCGTTTGCCTGGAACTTTCCCCTATTCCACCCTTGTCCCCCGGTCTCCCCTCCATCCTCATCTCCCACCACCAGCTCTTTCATCTTTTAGGGCCAATTTAAGTACCAGTTGATCAGAAGCTGCCCCTGTTCACCCTGCCGGCTTCTTTCCTGTGAGTATTTAACATGGCTCTCTGTTTATTCAAATGGCCTGTCCCATTGAGTTTTTATTTATTTATTTATTTTTAATGTTATCTCTGTTAAAGTCTCTGGAGGTCAAGGCCAGGTCTGTTTTGTTCACCACAATAAGCTTATGGCCTCAGGGCCCAGAGTAAGTGGGGCATGTTTATTGAATGAGTGAATGAAAGAGAAAGAAAGAAACAAACAAACAAACAAACTTTGATGATGCCCATTGATACCATACCAGTTAGATACGGAATACCTTAAGCTCATCTCAGACAAGTTCCTTTCCCAGGTTTAAATCCCCTCTCTTTTATCCGCCCCCCCCACACACACACCACACACCACATAACCCATATTCCTTGATAAGCAGCTGGCCGGTTCTCAGCAAAGGTGGAAACTTCCAGTTTGCAAACTTGACTTTCACTGGCAATTCAGAAATATTTGTCTGGGGATCTAATCACATGATTATTTCTTCTAGGCCTTGCGGCAGAGGGCTTCAGGCCCTTTGCTGAGTACCCGTGTCCTGCTCCAGTCAATGACACCATGTGGTCCTGTGTGGAATGTTGATGTGGAACAATACCCAAGGTTTTCCAGCCCTCAGCACTGCCAGCAACAGTAGATCAGGCAAATACCAGAATTGCTGGAGCCTCCCTATGATGGTGCGGAGGTGAAAGGCAGTGCAGGAAACCACTTACATCATGGGACGGGAGAGAGGAATTCTAAGGATCATTAACTGTATCAGCAGAGGAGCCAAGAGGCATTCCAAACCCCTATGGGGTGATTGCAGTTGCATAAGAGCTTGGCCCCTGCAGATCGGGACTGCGTATAAAGCACATCCTTTCCACTAAGTGTCCCATCTGTAGGCCTCCCCAACATCGCATACTGTGGTTATGAGTGCACAAGTCCCAGGCTGTGAGCTGGTTAAGGATTTCTGCTGTGTCTTGTTCCTATGCTTACCACCACGCCGGGTAAACGAACTGTCCACATAAGGCAGCGTTGTAAAGACGCCTTCACTGCTTCCCTCTTTCACCTGGAATACAGAACAGGAGTTAAACACTTGCGCAATAACGCCGGGATCACGCCCTGAGCCGAAGGCAGACGCTTAACCGCTGTGCCACCCAGGCGCCCCAAAGGACACTTCTTACACATCCCCTTCTTAACTTTGTGACCCAAGTCTAGATTTAGGAACCCCAATCTCTGATTACCATTTCTTAACCTTAGCTTTCAAATGATTCACCAATTTACACATGCAATTGTATTGTTATGCTTTATTCTCCGATCTCCAAAGAAGCATCATTTTGGAAATGTGAGGCGGGTCAGGATATGAATGTTACCCTACCTGTGATGTAAGTCATATTTACAAATTGAAAACGTTTCTGGATTTTTATAGGGACACTTAAAAACCTTAGGTGGCTTGACATATTCCCTACGGATGTACATCATCTCGTTTGAAATAATGTATTCGATGGAAGCAAATGACCTGCTGAAGAGCGTTCTTCATCTTGCTTCCCATAATAACTTGCAGCCTTATCTCATTTCTCAAAATGCTTTCCAGTTACGGCCAGCACTTGATCATTTGAGCACACAGCACTTTACCTGAATGGTTCTTGTGATGGGTTTACCTTTCTGCCTGTTACCTGTCCTGAGACCATCCTCAGCAGGTGTAGTTGCTGAGGCTGGAGTAGAGAACGTGAATAGGGAGCATGGAATAAGGACAAGCCACGTCTGGCTGTTAGCATCGTACAAGATCTCCTTGACCTCAGTCTCCTTCGAAGCCTCTGAAAGTCCGAGTCCCCAAGCCTTGTCCTGGGCTCATCTTGCTCTTTCTAAACACTTGTCCTCACTTATCTCGTTAGTTTCTGTGGCACTGAATACAGTCTACATGCTACCACACCAACAGCCACATCTCAAGCTGTGACCTTTCTTCTAGGCCCCAGATGTTGATATCTAATTGTTTACTTGATAGAAGCGTTAACTGTCTCTTGAGCGTCTCGAGTCTGGCTTGTTAAAAATGGAATTCTTGATCACTCCATCGGCAAAAATGTGTTCTTCCATTTACCTGTTGTTTAAGCCAGAAAGCTGGCTGGCAATCATCCCACATATTCTCTCTCTTTCTCTCTCTCCTCACCGTCTCCGTGTCTCTCTCCTGCTCGTTCCCTCCCCCACCTTTCTCTCTCCACTACCTGCTTTATCCAACCCATCAATAATTTCTATTTTGTTTTCTATCAAATGTTTTTCAAACTCATTCATCATATTTCCATTGCCACCTCCCTAATTCTTGGTACCGTCATCTTTATTCAGGGCTATGCATTGCCTGTCTGCTCCCAATCTTACCGACTCTAACTTGTTCTTCAAATAACTACCAGAGTGATCTTTTATAAACAGAAATTGGACTGTGTTGCTTCCCTGCCTGGAAACTTTCCATGCTTCCTCTCCTGCTTTGCACCTTCCTTAGGGCCTCACCCTGCGCAGAAGGGGTCCCCAGCCTGACCCCACCCACCTGAGTTAGCCCCGTCTGTTTCCTGAGCCCACCAAGTTCTTTCTCACCTTAGAATCTTTGCATCATTTGTTCCGTTTGCCTGGAACTTTCCCCTATTCCACCCTTGTCCCCCGGTCTCCCCTCCATCCTCATCTCCCACCACCAGCTCTTTCATCTTTTAGGGCCAATTTAAGTACCAGTTGATCAGAAGCTGCCCCTGTTCACCCTGCCGGCTTCTTTCCTGTGAGTATTTAACATGGCTCTCTGTTTATTCAAATGGCCTGTCCCATTGAGTTTTTATTTATTTATTTATTTTTAATGTTATCTCTGTTAAAGTCTCTGGAGGTCAAGGCCAGGTCTGTTTTGTTCACCACAATAAGCTTATGGCCTCAGGGCCCAGAGTAAGTGGGGCATGTTTATTGAATGAGTGAATGAAAGAGAAAGAAAGAAACAAACAAACAAACAAACTTTGATGATGCCCATTGATACCATACCAGTTAGATACGGAATACCTTAAGCTCATCTCAGACAAGTTCCTTTCCCAGGTTTAAATCCCCTCTCTTTTATCCGCCCCCCCCACACACACACCACACACCACATAACCCATATTCCTTGATAAGCAGCTGGCCGGTTCTCAGCAAAGGTGGAAACTTCCAGTTTGCAAACTTGACTTTCACTGGCAATTCAGAAATATTTGTCTGGGGATCTAATCACATGATTATTTCTTCTAGGCCTTGCGGCAGAGGGCTTCAGGCCCTTTGCTGAGTACCCGTGTCCTGCTCCAGTCAATGACACCATGTGGTCCTGTGTGGAATATTGATGTGGAACAATACCCAAGGTTTTCCAGCCCTCAGCACTGCCAGCAACAGTAGATCAGGCAAATACCAGAATTGCTGGAGCCTCCCTATGATGGTGCGGAGGTGAAAGGCAGTGCAGGAAACCACTTACATCATGGGACGGGAGAGAGGAATTCTAAGGATCATTAACTGTATCAGCAGAGGAGCCAAGAGGCATTCCAAACCCCTATGGGGTGATTGCAGTTGCATAAGAGCTTGGCCCCTGCAGATCGGGACTGCGTATAAAGCACATCCTTTCCACTAAGTGTCCCATCTGTAGGCCTCCCCAACATCGCATACTGTGGTTATGAGTGCACAAGTCCCAGGCTGTGAGCTGGTTAAGGATTTCTGCTGTGTCTTGTTCCTATGCTTACCACCACGCCGGGTAAACGAACTGTCCACATAAGGCAGCGTTGTAAAGACGTCTCCACTGCTTCCCTCTTTCACCTGGAATACAGAACAGGAGTTAAATGCTTGCGCAGGACAAAGAGGTGATTGATAGGTGTAACCAAGGACCCCCAAATGGGTGGGTGGCTTAAAACAAGAGAAATTAATTTTCTCATAGTCTCGGAGGCTGTAGATCTGGTATCAAGGTGGCCTCAGAGTCCTGTGCTCTCTGAAGTCTCGAAAGAGACCGTTTCTTACCTCTTCCACCTTCTGGCGGTTGTAGTCCTTGGCATTACTTAGCTTGTAGTTACATTATTCCAATGTCTGTCTCATTGTCACGTGGTGTTACATCTGTGTGTCCATATTCCCCTTTTTAGAGGACACCGGTCATTGGATTTGGACCCATCCTAATTCAGTTTGACTCCATCTAAACTTGATTATATCTGCAAAGACCCTATTTTCCAAAAAGGTCACATTTACAGTTTCTGGGTAGATACGAATTTTGCGAGCACACTCCTCAGCCCAGTACAGTAGGTTCACTTGGATTCAAATATATCAGATAATACCTTGATAGTGTTTTTGAGTTGTATTTGAAAACAACCTCACACTCATAACAGTAGAGGAAATAACTAAATTGGAGAATTTAAGCGTGCCTGTACAAAAAAATTTTAAGAGGTTTGTCAAAGTTTATACTTCGATTACCATTCTGTCCACATGCAGGAAACTGGAGCAGACCCTGGGCTGGGGTGTGTCAGATCCTCCTCCGTCATCCTCCACTGATTTGTCCCCTTGCTTGGTCACGCCTTTGGACGTGTCATCTGTCAGCTTCATTCTAGGAGGCTCACACATTCCAGTACAGCTAGATGTTTTTCTCCTCCTTCTTCTGTCTTTCTGCCGTCTCACCTGTCACTTCTGTTGAGGGGTCCGTAACCTTTTTCCATAAAGGGCCTCAGAGTGAGTATCTTAGGTTCTGTGGGCCACCCGGTCTCTGTCACAACTACGTGACTGTGTCTCTATGGTGCAGCCGCCGCCAGAGAGAGTGTGTCAACAAATCCGTGGCCGTGTTCCACTAAAACTTCATTTCTGGATGCGTACGTGTGCGTTTTATATAAATTCTGTGCACCAGGCAGTATTACTCTTCTTTTGATTCTCCTACCTGTTTAAGACTGTAATGAGCATGTCCACCTTAGGCTAGAGTTTTTGGTCCTTCCCAGGTCTTATTTTTTTCTCTCAGATGATCTCTCTGCCTACACCTCACCTTTTGTAGCTCAGAGCACATTCTGGATGCTGTAAAACGCTCCAGGTCTCTTCTTCACCCCACATTCTGTCCTTTCCCTGTCTTTCTTCTTCCTTCCTTCCCCCTGTGTGCCCTTGAGTGCGCTCTCCGCCCCTCCTCCTCGTTACTATGTTTCCAAAATAAATACCCACTGCCTCTAAATTATATTTGATGATTGCACATCAATTATGTTAACCATGTCCCATTTTCTAAAAATTGAGGGGTAGTGATAATAAGTCATGGGAATACTCATGAGATGGTCATTCCCTTATTCAAGATAAAAACAGGCTTTAAAAATCCCTACATAAAATGAATACAAATTGTAATAGTCTCTCGGTTATTGTTTGAAGCGTGTATTTTGTCTGCTGGTGATCAGCCTCCAAACATATCCAAAACTAGAACACCACACAGAGTCTTGGGTGCCCATTACCCAGCTTTTACAAGTGGCCGGTAATAGCCAATTTGGTTTCATTTGTCTCTCTCCTTCCCACCACAGAATTACACTGAAGCAAGTTCCAGACCTCAGTGATATTTTAGCCTGTATCTATTAAAGATCATGGTTCTTTTTTAAAAACCATACCCACAATCATATTATCATAGCTAAAAACCAATCATAATTTAATAGCTTTAAATATCCAGTGTTCAGTTTCCCCAATTGTTTCATAATTGGGCAGCCTCCATTCCGTGGGTCCCCATATATGAATTAACTTTATCATGCCCAATATGACTTCATTAGTTTGCCAGGTATTTATGGAGCACCTGATCCACCTGTACCAGGTACTCTGTTACACAATGAGGATTAAGCAGTGGTAGTGATGCCCACATTGTCCTCACTGACTTCACAAAGTTGTCGCTACAAAAAATGTTACAAATATGATATGAAAAATGCCAACCCACTAGTAAACATAGATTTTTAGGGAAGCAGATGGAGACGGATGGACATCTAACTTGAAGTTGGTAGGGTACTGGGAGTTGGAATGTGGGCAGTATTTTTTGCGAAGTGCTTAACATCTGTACCCTGATGGACTGAGATGAGTTTGGGCAGGTGGTGGTGTTCCTGGCATGGGGCAGAATTTACTGCGTTTAGAGTCAACCTAGGATTTAGGAAGCTTCACAGAGAATCATTTTTAAAAAGTGAAATCACTGGATACGTTTGTACTTCCGTTAAAATTAAAGTGAGAAGACCGGTTTTAGTCCCTTTGAATGTGTTAACTCTGATATTTTAAGGGTTTCTTTCCCTAAAAAGTTATTTCTAGCTAATTATCCTTACCAAGGAACTTAATCTCTCAGACTGTCTTGCTAATGTTCCTCACAATGGGGGCTGCTTCAGTGAATAGAAACTGAGTTAGTGGGGAAAATTAAATACTTAGAGGAGTTGATTATTTGGGGATTTTCTTCCAAAGTGATAAATGTTATCTGTATCATCATCTTTTCTTTCTTTCTTTTTTTTTTTTAAGTTAAGCCTGGTGCCTGGGTTGGAAGAAGGGAGGAAGGGCCCCAAATCCTCTAATGGGGAGTTGCTTACACCATGGCCCTTCCTGTCCCTAAGGAGGTAAACTGCTAGAATATGTTTGATTTCCCAAAATTTCAGGGAGCAGACAGGGATGTGCGCTTAGGTCAACATGAATGAAGGGCCGTCTGATAAGATTCTGTTCTGTTACTAGCAAATCAAACTGTCGTTTCCAATTGTATGTTTTCTGTTACTTCAAAGCTTTTTAGATAGAAACTTCAGAAAGAATGTAATTTCTCAAATTAGCCTGTTATAAGTTAGGTTTGTTTAAACTATGTACTAACAGAAAATAAAATTCCCCAACAATAAAATATATATAAAATACAATGCTAGAGAATTTTAAAGTCATTCATACGTTAAAGAACCTGGTGTAGGTTATAAGTGGGTTTATGATTTATATAGTAAATCTGTGATTGCTTGGATTATTCTAGCGGTTGCCTGAAAATTAGCAGTTACTTTTTCAGCTTGTACCTTAATTACTTATTTTTTGTACCTCCTCCCACCAGCTCTGTGGTGGCTTTAAATGGCCATTATTCATCTCAGTGTGCCCAGGGCCTAGAACAGTGCTTGGAATAAAGCACGTTGTTCATAAATGAAAGCTCCTCTACTCCTGACACTCTTGCCGTGGAAGGAGGCATCCACATGCTTAGCACAGAACACTTACTCTCTTACTGTTCAACCTGGAAAGAAACAGAGATGGTTTTAAGATGCTCATTGCACCTTAGATATATTTTTATGTTGCTCTTTTAAAAATCATTGCAGTTTAATATCGTGTAAATATTGCAAGTACAATACCAGTCCTCTATCAATTCAAATATCACTTTGATGGTTTCACCTGCAAAGACTTTCTGAATGCTTATTTTTTGAAGCTTAATATTGTAGAGCTCTCTGGTGTGAGCCAAAGCCCCCTACTTCAAATGGGTACTTTACAGTACTTGCTGATGATGGTAGTGATAGAGGCTTGTTGGAAGCTAAATGAAGAAAGGAATAAGGTATATAATTAGCACAGTATTTATAGAACTTCTGCAGACTGCTAGGCACTGTGCTAAGACTTTGAGATTCACCAGTAAAAAAGTTATAAAAAAAAAAAAAGTTCTCCAGCATAGTGGAGTTTATAGTCTTTGAGGAAGGTGGTAGAGGAGACAGACAACAGAAAATAAACATTACAAATAGGTAAATGATATACTATGTTAGGAGGCCATATGTGCTATGGGACAAGGAATGGAGAAGGTAAGGGGCAGTGTGGGTGGTAAGTTTGAATAAGGCAGGCAGGGTGGGCCTCAGTGAGATATGCCATTCAAGTCAAGACTAAACAGAAGTGAAGTACTTAGTCCTGAGACAAGGGGGAGGCACCTTGAAGGCACAAGAGGCAGCCAAGCCCGAGACAGAGCTGTTTTTCACAGCCAACAACAGGTAGACCAGTGTGGGGGAGTAATTATCAGAGGTGACTTTTTTTTTAACCTAGTGTGTGCAGTATTTCAAGGTATTTTTAAATAACAGGAGGTGTTATCTATGAAGGTCCACAGGAATGGTCAGTCACTGATCCTGGATGACATTTACTTAGTCCCAGGTTGGAACTGAGATCCGAATCTCATTTCTGTTACAAGAGTTGCATTTCCTTGCCACATGGGGCAGAAAACTCCTTGTTGCCACAGAGATGGGTTCCTGACTGTCAAATACACATGCACCACATCTTCACTCAGTGTAAGAGGAAAGGGAAGGGAAGATTAGCTTGTCTAAGTATTGACATAAATGCAGTCAGTAACTCCAGCCGTATTGTAAAAGAATTTTAACATCCCTACAATGGAACAAAAACATTAACAAATATCCTTCTTCCCAGAAAATAGCTAATGCCTTCTCAGAAAAGAGACACAAATAAGCTCCAAATTGTTCTTCGGGTGGGTGAGAATGATCCACCAGTATTTATACATGTTCACAGCACTCGATTTGTCATCCATCTTTGGGCTGGAATCATGAGCATAAAAATAATCAACACTTTCCACCACCTGCAGAACATCATCTGTACTTTTAGCTCATTTCCTTAGCACTTCCTGCAGAGGTTCCATCTGCTTTACATACCTTACTTCTCGACACGTGGTTAGAGCTGCTTATGCCACCTGAGCTGCATACATAGCTGGCGTTATGAATGGTTCACACCACCACAGCCCGCCATTGTGACATGGATTCTGTGGTATTAGAGGTTGGGCTCCAGAGAGGCTTGTCATGCTCGCACAGTATCTGTTGGGGAGAAAAATGTGACACCACATTTCTAATCATTTAAATTATGTCAGTAGGATTATACTTATTGAGGAAATCTTCTAAACAAAATAATGATCTATGAAATTTCTGGTCTTCAAACTTATACACTTGGAAGACTGATGAGATTTTCAAATAGGTCCTCTTAAAATGACTGAAAAAGAAAAAAAAGACTATATTATAACCTAACATTATGCTGAGAGTCTTTCTGAAAGATTTATAAACAATTTTGTTGAAATTAGTACTTTAAATACCTACGAGTGGTAACTATTTAAGAAATTATTTTGCAACTTACTAAAGCACACAGAGCCCATGTAAAATGACCAATATTTCCTAGATTATTAACTTGTGTAAATCTGGATCTCAGTATAAAGTTTACCTGAAATAAGATACCCTTTAATTGTTTGTTTCCATATGAAGTATTTCTAGCTTACATCCAACACCCAGACTAAGAAATACAACATCAAATAGAAGATTAAAGCCCGAGTATATCCTTAATCTTATGCCTCTTGGCTTGTTTTTGATCTTGGAGCAAAAGCTTTCGGCTTTTCATTGTTGAGGATGATGTTAGCTGTGGGCATGTCATATATAGCCTTGAAGAAGTATTTTTAAAATATGATTCCATCTTTTATCTCCACAGGTTTGCAACACCCACCTATAACCATGCAGTAGACCTTTCAACCCATGCACAATTGTTAGGGCTCTGCAATCTTATATTTTACTATTGCAGACCCTTCAATTTCCAATTGATCTAGATCTCATCTACTGAATCCTTTTTGTCTCCAAAGTATTTGGTCTGAACTATAAGAAGAATGAAACTGGCCTTACCCTACCCTTCATATAGGTCATCACTAACCTTTATGATTCACCAACAATGCCATGTCCACCTGGTCATTTCACAGCTTTCTTAAATCTGGGTCAGATGGACATTCTGTAGGTACTCACAGTTAGCCTGTGTATTTCTCTATTTTAGCACTTGTTTGTGATTTGTAATTTTAGGCTTAACATTCTGTCACTATCAATGGACTACAAGCCTGTTGAGAATAGGACCTCACGTCTTTGTCATTCTTGTATCCCTAGATCCTAACTGATGAAACCAATCAGGAGCCCCCTAAATAGTTGTGAATGTGTGCATTATTGAATTACATTACTGTTTTATGACATTTTTCTAAGTGCAGTAGGTTATATATTATTGTCATTTAAAAGGTCTATCTGTGGGCACCTGGGTAGTTCAGTTGGTTAAGTATCTGCCTGCGGTTCAAGTCATGACCCCAGGGTCCTGGGACTGAGCCCCACATCGGACTCCCTGCTCAGTGGGAAGTCTGCTTCTCCCTTTGCCTCTCTCCCCTGTCTTGCGATCTCTTTCTTGCTCTCTCTCTCTCTCTCAAATAAATAAATAAAATCTCATTTTTAAAAAAGTCTATCTGTATGTTTCTCCTGCCCCCTGAAAATTAGCAGGTTGCTAAGGGGAAGACAATCAAAATGTTGATGTGTCACCAACCATGTCACCACTGGGTCAAAGGGATGAGGAGTGAAAAGAGCATTAAATCTGGAACCAAGAGACACAGTCTCCATCATTTTGCCACTAACTCTTTATAGTCAGTTGGGCAAGTCACTTATCACTCCTGAGACTTGGCTTCTTAATCTCTAGTAAAAGAGAGTCAAAATGGATGTCCTCTAAGATGTTATATTGATATTATCTAGGATTCAAAATTTTTCACATGAGAACATGGCTTCCTTCAAATATTAGGCTTCTTCCCTTGGATGTGGGTACCAATAAGGCTACAAATTTTAAGTTTTGCAAAAGCAATTCTTATTAATGCTGTCGCATTTAGTTGGAGATCCTTGTTCATATCTTGCTCATAGTTAGTGCTCAATCGTTTATTGATGGAATCAGGATAATAGCCATTAAGACTTCTATGCCCAAAGAAAGCCACAGGTAAAGTTATTGGAATGCAGTTTATTGGAGGAGAAATATAAGAATGTACAAAATTGTATCCACTAGTTTTATTCAGCAGGCCAAGATTTACATGCAATATGGAAAATCTTGGGTGACACGTACACCATAGTTCACTTCCCATTTTGTTACTCTAAGAGTGAGAAACCCAAAGTCATTCCTGAAGAGTAACTATAATAGGCAGTTGGGCTTCTAAGGAATTTGGACTGCAAGCAGTTGTTGGTTATTCCCCTCTAGTATGTTTTATATGCCATTTTAAATTTAGATAGTTTATCATATATTTTTAAAATATTATTTCAGAGTTAATATGAATAAAGGTGAGAAAACAAAGCTCTCAGATTAACAAATCTGTCCTCAACCAGTACAGTGCTATGATTGGAAAATCAGAAACACTTAGATGCAGATGCAGATGTATAGGATACATACATTTTTTCCTCACTGGATTCAGCTCAGATTGGACTTTTATTAAAACATGCTCTGTAATGTGAACTGCAGACTGTATATGGATAACATGGAAAAGAGTCAAAAACAGCTATATATACATGGTAAAGAAACTGGTTCCGTCCTCAGAGGAGTTATTCTTTGCTTTTTTCCACTGGTCATTTCCTGGCTTTTTCAGTTCCTGGTCAGAACTCCTGCCATACAAGGAACTGAGTTCTCATGAAGTGAATTACTTGAGAATTACAGATAGGATAAGGTTGCAGGGTCACTGGTAGAGGCAGCAGAGGGACCTTTCTGATGTGCTCATATCAACACAAGTAAGCTGGGTAATCTTGAAGACCCTGTTTATTGCCAAGCAGAAGGATGCATTTCCACAGTATGCTCCATAGTGTCCCAGTATTTGAAAAATACAATTAAATCATCTGTATTGAAAACATTGTGCAGTGTGACAGTTTTTAAATATGCGATTGCATGATGAGTCGATACTAATCTCCCAGTAATCACAGAAGGCACTTTCATAGCGCACTAATCCAAAAGAGTATTTGAGATATACTAGTTTATCAGTTCTTCATGAAAATGGAACGAGGGCAGAAATTTAGAATTTGCCATACCTAGTAGTTCCTATTTGCATTACACACATATCTGATAATACATTATAAATATGGGGAATAAGATTCTTAATTTTTCACTTATGATACCAGCAAAGGAAAATTTATACAGTATTACTTTCTTATAGATGGTGGATATCTGCAGAATTGTTCATATCTATTTGTCACCTAAGATTTAATGGCTCATGTGTAACATACAAGCATTAAAAAATAATTTGCAAGATGCATCAACAGTAATTGCTTTATGCCATTAAAATAGAGTTTACGTATTACCTTTTATAATGCCACAACACTGTAAAAAGTTTTAAATCTTTATATACATATATATGGGTGTGTGTGTGTGTGTGTGTGTGTATATTCTTTTTTCAAGCCTTCCTGAATTACAGCTTTATTGAAATGAAGAACAGTATGTCAGAGAGTAAGTTCAAGCATGCTGCATTAACTTGTTTCAAACCTTCCAATGCCAAGGGCTTTCCCTCTCACACCTGCCCATCCCCATTACACCTTAGACTTTAATTCCTGCTATTCTTTCCTTCCTCACTCACTGGCCTCCTTGTATACCTGAGCAATACCAGAATATTCCAGAATTAGAATGTTTTCATTTGTACTTTCTCTGTCTGGAATACTTTTCCCCAGACATTCATGTGGCTTGCTGGACAAGGACCTTATTCATTCAAACATCACTTAGCGAGAGTGGTTATGGTTTCCTCTGTGTGCTAAAAAATGTAATCAGACAAAGAAAGACAAATACCATATGATTTCATTTATACATGAAATCACTCCTATGTGGAATCTAAAAAACAAAAGAAACAAAACAAAATTCACAGATTCAGGAAACAAACTTGGTTCCTAGGTGGGGAGGGGTTGGGTGATGGGCAAAATAGTCGAAGGGGGTTAAGAGCTACAAAATTCCAGCTATAAAATAAATAAATCATGGGGTTGTAATGTATAGCATAGGGAATATAGTCAATAATATTGTAATTAGTATGGTGACAGATGGTAACTAGACTTGTCATGGGGATCGTTTTGCAACGTATAAAAATATCAAATTACCATGATGTATACCTGAAACTAATAGGATATTGTATCTCCATTATACTTCAATTAAAAAAAAAATTGCCATCTATACCCAACCTATTCTTCCATTCCCTGTCGTCGTTTTTCTCACCATTATCAGTGTTTAACTATACATATTTTAATTTTTTGCTTATTGTCTGTTTTTTCCCCACTAGAATACAGAAGTATAAACTGCAAAAATTTACAATTTTTTTTTTCTCTATGGCTCCCCTAGTGCCTAGATCCATATCTGTCATGTAGTGGGCACTCAGTAATGTTTGTTGAATGAGTGAATGGCCCTGAAATTTGATACTGAAATGTATGTGCTGAAATGCATGGATTTGGGGTTTAGGGCCAAGCAGTCACTAGGACCAAGATGTAGAGACTCATCAATATTAACAAATCGGTTAATATTTTTTAAGTCATTCACACAGACCGTTATAGGTGACCATTTTATTTTACTTGCTTAATGCTTGCATTTATGAACATTATTTTGTGTAAGTTAAAAAGGGGTTTATGATACTTTTAAGAAGGGCCAGAGTAGAATGCTGTTTCATTATGAGTTAAAGAATGAAAGTTATGGAATATTGGAATATTGCTACAGGACAAAGATGAGGTCCTGTTAAGGATTTGTTTTGTTTTGTTTTGTTTTGTTTTGTTTTGTTTTGTTAAAAAAGGTAAGTATGGGACATCTGGGTGGCTCAGTCGGTGAAGCGTCTGCCTTCGGCTCAGGTCATGATCCCAGGGTCCTAGGATCGAGTCCCACATTGGACTCCTTGCTCAGCAGGGAGCCTGCTTCTCCCTCTGCCTGTCATTCCCCCTACTTGCTCAGTTTCTCTCTCTGTCTGACAAATAAATAAAAATCTTTTAAAAAATAATAAAAAATAAAAATTAAAAAAACATAAGTAGTGATGTGTTCTCAAATGTTTTGACAGAGGCTGATTTTAACAGAAAAGAGATGAAGCTAACCTTATTTAATTAATGGATCTTTACTTAGGGGAAGGTAAATGTGAAAGTCTGGATATAAATAACAACCAGGGTGTTGTCAGAATCATGTCAGAAAGAGAGAGAATTACTAAAACATACTGTAGTTTCTTTGCTGTCTTAGAGGAGCTGGAGGAAGACAGTTCTGATAAGGTCAAAGGTCAGAGTGGAAATTCATTATCTTATGGAAAATGTGTTACTACACGGGCACCATAATTGAACTTGTTTTAGTTGGTTTAAGAAGAACAAGGTGCAAAGGATTCTGACGTAGAGGCATGTTATAACAGATGAAGGGAAATTAGGGTCTGGAACAAAATGGCTTGTTCAAGCTCTCTCGGGAGGGTCATGGCAGACCCAGACCTTGAACCGAAGTGATTCAGGAACTTCCTAGATCAAGTTATTTGTATTCTATCGATGTTTTCTTAATTCGTACTAATATATTGTGAAGGTCTGTTACGTGCTGGCTACTGTTCGAAGCATTGTGCATCCAGTGTTGAAAATGACCCCTGCTTGCTCCCCATCTAACATGAGGAGACAGAAGGAAAAGGTGCAGTCAGAGAGGGGTAAATACTATGGAGAGAACAGAGCCTGACAAGGAGATAGAAAGCAGCTGCGGTGGGGAGGGGCAAGCAGGGGGAAAGGTGGCATTGGGGCAGATATCAAGACGGGGAGGAGTGGGCCCTGCGATTTCCAAGGATGGAGTGAGAGCAAAGGCTCCGAGGAGGGGCTGTCTGACAGGTCTGAGGAAGGCAGGAGTCACTGTGGCTGGAGCCAGAGGAGCAAGGGGCAGGTGAGGAGGGCAGGCGGGGCTGGCGGCAAGGCAGGCGGGGCTGGATCACAAGGCTCTGGATCACAAAGGGCCTTCAGCTGTTTCAACAGCTGACTTTTGCTCTGAACAAGACCCTGTGCCGTGCGAGGGCTTGGAGCGTGGTATCCGAATATGTGATATTTGCAGAGGCTCAGCTTGGCTGCTGTGTGGAGGGTACCTGTAAGAGCGCAGGGGTGGCATGCAGGGGGTGGTTACAAGGTTTTGTGTGTTGGGGGCAGGAGGGGGTGGGGGCTTTGACCAGAGCGGTGGCGGGCGGGGAGGTGTGAGGGTCAGGAGTGCTATGACCCTGAATGGAGAAGGTAGAGCAGACAGGATTCACTGACAGGTTGGATGATGAGTGTAGAAGAAAGGGGGGGGGATGTAGTGGGGACCCTAAGGCTTTGTCCTGAGCAGTTGGAAGAGTAGAGTTGTCCTTTAATTTATAATTTGTTGAAAAAACTAAATTGTATAATCGGTAGAATTTCACACTGCATGGATTCTGCTGACCTTTTGGGTTAGGTCATTTGGCATATTCCCCTTCCCCAAATATTCAGTTTTCAATGCATGTTTCCTAGAAGCTGGCAGTCAGGGCTGTAAGCTTGGTAAAATCCATGTTTGATTTTGTCCACTCTGCTTCCCAGACGGTGTTGTGTACTCCCATCACAAGGCACATGTCCCCGTTTTGATTTGTGGTTATATTAACAGCTGTGAGTAGCCATTGATTAGAGCCTTTTTGTTAGAAGTTACAAAATGATGGTCCTCTAATCCCATCACTTAGTCTTCACTTATGAGCTGAAATACTTCCATAAAGAGAGCGTGTAGTTATGTAAAGGTTCCTACAGGTAAGGTAGGCTAAATGCTGGATTCTTCACCCTTATTTCCTAATATTCAAAATAACGAGTTGGTTACCTGGCATTTTCCAAGATTGAACATTTCTTTTTATTTTAATGAACTCCTGGAATTAAACATCCCTGATGTATTTTATTCCATTGCAGGAGATTCTTACCGATGTTAAAATCATCCTCCTTTGTTCCTGGGGGTTTTCAAACTGCCCTCTGTTTCCAATAGCTTATTTGTTTCTATGTGACATTATGTTCCAGGCTTATCTTATGCATTTCCAGCCTTGAAATCAGTCACCTCACCCGGCAGCCTAGTTTCCTCTTAATGAAAAATCATATTGAGTGATGACAATCTGGTGCTACAGGTTGTCCTTGTTTGGGGCCTTTTCCAGTGGACAGAGCTAGGACACAGGTCCACATTTTTTTAAAAAAGAAAAATTATGGGTTCCTTGTGATGTTTCTAATTCAAATTCAGGAGTATGTAGGGTTATAATTTAATCTCATCAATCTTATATTTGCTTCTCCTTTTCACACGTTGAAATTTTCAGGGTCCTAAAGCATCAAGGTAATTACTCATTTGTCTTGTTGCCCATGTAGAGAACATTTCAGTAACAGAGAATGCAGTGTCCTGTATTACCTGAAAGGTCAGGGTGAAAGGAACATTTGTTGACAAGAGGAGGATGCATATTCTGATTAGAGCAAACAGCGTAGACAAAGATTCAGAGGCCTGAGAGAGCACAGTTCGTTTCGGAGAGAGCAGATACTAGTGTACCAGAGGAGTGATGGGTTAGGGAGTCAGGAAGAGGGGGAACGTGATGGGCCTCACATTCAGTGCTGTGAACGTTAGCATCAACCAGAGACACAAGCTGTTCTCTGTGTATAGTATGTATCTTGCGTTTAGTTGTGTTTTTGTTTTTTTGTTCTTTTTAAGATTCACTTACTTATTTTAGAGCCAAGGGGAGAGAGTGAGCAAGCAGGGGAGAGACGGAGGGAGAGGAGGATCCTGAAGCAGACTCGCTGCTGAGCACAGAGCCCGATGCAGGGCTCCATCTCACCCCCCTGCGATCATGACCCTAGCAGAAATCAAGAGTCAGCCGATTAACCAACTGAGCCACCCAGGCGCCCCTTGCATTTGTTTTTAATGAAAAGCATTTCTTTCTACTTTGTCTGTATAAGGAGAACCTGCAGGCTAGAACTCGATAGATGGCGGTCCTCGACTCCGTTCTACAACAGTTCAGAGAAAGTGTAGCTCAGTTATTTCCTACCACTTGAAGTGCTTGCATACTAATGATCCATTTTGTGGTATTTTCTTCCCACAGAGGACAAAGTGTGGACCATAGTGTCTCACGATCTGCAGATGCAGACCACGGTGGTGGGCTACAGCCCAGAAAAGTACTCTGTGACGCAGCTCGTGTACAGCGCCTCCATGGACCAGATCAGCGCCGTCACCAGCAGCGCCGAGCACTGTGAGCAGTATGTCTCCTACTTCTGCAAGATGTCGAGGCTGTTGAACACCCCAGGTAGGCTGAGAATGGAGTGTCACTCTTAATTACTATCTCCGCTGGTGCTCGGAATTACCTAAACAATCCAACAGGTGTGACTTATTATCTTAGAGTCCAGTCTCTGAAGTGCAGGCAGCTGTGGGGAAAAAAGCACATCACTTGGTTGGTTTTCTGGGGAATGAAACTAAGAAAGTACGATTTTCAGAAAAAATTCCATTGTTTTCAACTTACAGATTTTTCAAGTTTATGTGCATATGTGTGTGTATGAGTGTTTCTGGTGTTTAATTTTCAGTAGTTGCTTTGGGCAAAAGTGTATCTATCAGAGCCTCTTGTGAACTTCCAAGTAATACCTTCTGAGTTCTTCAGCTGTCTTTAACGTAAAGCTGAAAGCCTTCTAAAGGCTACCCGAGGTAAATAGCATGTAGAATAGTGATAAAATTTGGAGCTCTTTATTGTCTATAGTCATTTAACAGTATCTGCTTGTCTCTGGATGTTCGACCTAATTTTTTTCGTGATGGCTTCCTTTTAGCGATGCCTCAGGGCGTGTGTGTGTGTGTGTGTGTGTGTGTTTGAGGTGTAGAAAATAAAGATTTTTCCAAAGGATACACTAGAAATATCTTTTCCAAGAGATCCATATGCTTTGGGGTTCTTGGCAGCAAATTCAAGATGTTGACAGAAAACTAAATCCCTCAGTCTATAGTATAACAGAGTAGAAATAAAGCATGTGCTCGGAATCGGAGAAACAAACGTTCACACTTTAGAGCCTTGCCACTCTCCAGGTGTGACTTTGGTGGAGTTAATTGAACTCTTAAGCCTCGATATCCAGTGTCTTTTCCATTCAAATAGCTATATTATAGTGCCGACTGCAGGTGAGTGAGAATTTCATAGGGTCGTGTACTAAATGCTTACTCTAGGGTTTGATGCACTTAAGAACTTCACAAATAGCAAGGAGTGTATTGACTATTTTTAATATTAAGCAACTTTAGAAGTAGCATCATGCTAAATCACAGACCAATGGGCTATTTGCTGCCCCCAGTCAATGTCGGATTGGAGGCAATATTGTGTGGAATACTTACAAAGAAGAGTTATATATAACATTATATATAATATTTTAAAGGTTTGAGTGTTTCTTAATGTGCAAAGCCTTGTCCTGGAGTTATGGACGAGTGTAACCTGTGGACTCTAAGAAAGTAAAACCTGTAAATTGTGGACATGATTGGTTCAGACAATTAGTGCTTCTGCTGTTGGAGGAGAGGAAGTGATCATGGCTGGGGTGTTGAGGTGGTGCTTAGAGGCAGAAAGACGATTTGATGATGTTGAAAGAGGGTAAGCTAAAGTCTAGAAGACAGAATATGAGTGATTGTTCGGGTCATGGTGAGAAGTAGCTCAGCAAAAGCAGAGTTCAGTAACAAGAGGAAGAAATAAGGTTGGAAAATACACCAGAGAAACTGGGGGCAGGGAGGGAGGTGCTGGGGGTTGCATGGGGTGTTCTGCTGTGGAGCTGGGATTTTTTTTCCCTGAAGACAGGTGCTTCTCAGACTTCAGCAGGCATTGGAATAACCCAGGACATTAATAACACACAAATTGCTGAGCTCCAGTCCCCGAGTTTCTGATTCACTAGGTCTGAGGTGGGGCTCAAGAATTTGCATATGTAATGAGTCCAATGGAATGAATTGGGTCCTTCCAGAATTTGTGTGATGAAATCCTAACCCCCAATGTGACTGAATTTGAGACTGGACTGTTAGTAGGTAATTAAGGTTAAATGAGTTCGTAAAGCTGGTGAGGTAAGTGTCCTCATAAAAAGAGGGAGAGCAAGCTCTTTCTCTCTCCCACATGAAGACACAGTGAGAAGGCAGCCATCTGCAAGCCAGGACAAGAGCCCTCACCAGAAACCAAGATGGCTGGCAAGGTGATCATGGACTTCCAGCCTCCAGAACCATGAGAAAACAAATGTATATTGTTTAAGACCCCCACCTGCAGTATTTTGTTCTAGCAGCCTGAGTGAACTAATAACATGAGTTCCTAGGCAATGACAACATTGCTGATTTAGAGACCACTCTTTGAAAACCACTGGTGTAGGCCATGGGAAACCTTCCAAGTCCCCAGCCCAACTGTTCTTCCCTGCACTTGCACTTACCGTAGCCTTTTTCACAGGATCCTGTTTTCAGTGCCTGGAAAAGTCAACCAAGGATGATAGAAAATCCAGGGCACTGGTTCCAATTAACAACTTCCATCGGCTTGTTGGCATTGAGTTTCATGAGTGAATGCTCCTTATTGAGGTGCATTCCAAAGATCTCAATTAGTCTTCAGTCCTGGGGTGCAGATGAGGGTGAAGGCCAACTGCTGACCAGACAAGTAGCTTGCTACCATCAGCTTTATTTTCTTCCATTCTTCTCTTAGATTCCAAAGTCAACTTTCGCTTTCTGAACTTTGCTCTGGTGGTTACAAAACACAATGTAACTTTTAAATAAGTTCAGTTTACAGTTTGGGCACTAGGAGAATTAGGTTAGAAGTAAGCGGAAGAGTTTGCCTCTAGTGCTCCTGGTCTTGCTCTTCATTCCTTCCCTCTTCCCTCTTGGATGCTCTGTGTCTCCTCCCTGTAGCCACTAAGAAGCCCCATACACTTCCTACACTCCTTTTCAAAACCAGAGGGTTTCTAAAACATCAGGAAAAGTAGGATAAATTTGTTTTTAAACAGTATTTCAGTTACATCTTCTAATAAATAAGCTAAGCACACTTCTTGTCAACCTCCAGATGCCTTTTCAGGGGGAATAAATACTAAATTGGAATCGAGTTAATTGTTAATCCACACAATAGCAGATTATTTTCTTGTGATTCCAGACATTGTTTCCAGACCTTTGCAGATGATGATTATGCTTAATAGATTGTACTTTGAAAATAAGTTTATCATATGCTGCTTGCCTGTGTGTACATATATACGTATACAATTTTCACTCACAAAAGATTAGTACCTAATAAATGTTTGCTGATTGGAATGAAATGAAAATATACAATTTTAAATATTACCTCATCCTACCTTCAGGCAGTTGTTTTAAACAAGTGTGTGCCTCACCATGTTCGGGTTTGTCAAAATGCTGATTCCAGGCTATACTCCAGGAACTCTCTTTTGAGAGAACTTGGTTGGGGCCCAGGAATGTTTGCTTTTAAAAAACCATCCATGGACAGTTCTGTGAACCGAACACTACGAAACGCCCTCTTTAATTTACAGTGTGGAGGTCTCTCATGTTAGATTTTAAGGTTTCAGTTCTCCATGTTGGAGAAAATTAAAGGGACTATTAGAACTTGTCAGCCAATTAAAAGAAAATGGCATACATAATTACCTGCTCCTTCAGCTAACCTAGGTTGGCATTGTAGTATTTATTAATCCTTTTCATAGACCAGTCTCTAAATGTTATACAGTGAATTTCAGCCTTCCTTTCTGAGTCATTCTTCGTACTCCCAATTTCTATTTCCCAGGCTAGCTAATCTGTAGAACAGCTGAAGCAAGAAAAAGAAGCAGTTGGTGTAGCAAGTGTTTCTGTGTGATCGTGTTCTATATATGTCCAAATAAGAAAGAACACAATTTAATAAAAATCTTTAATTTGCTGTTTTAAGGAGCTAATGTTTGCTGTAATTGGGTTTTTTTTTTTCTCCTTCCTGGTAACATTCAATTTTAAATATCCATTTACTCGTTCTTAACTAAGACTGAATTATATTGGAACTTCTGTAGTAGTACTTGTGACATCTGTTTGAATACAAAGTATATTCATTATAGTCATGGCAATTAAAATGAATATCAAATGAGTTTGTAATAGCTATGCACTTAAAATGTTATTCTTTATTTTAAGAGCCTTACCCTGAAGAGTTCATTTGGGGCTCTATAGTTTCTAATGATACTTATGATAAAGAGTTGATTTTGTATGCATATGGACCTCATTTTTATTTTGATAAATATTTGGCCAACAAATGTAGAATTATTCATTATTTGTTTCTCACAACTTTACAAGAGTAGTAATGTTATCTCTTCTTTTTATTACTACAAAATTTAAAAATGGTATCAATTTTAAAGTAATGATCTTGTCATTCATTTGGTCATATCTATTCTTGCCATGTTACTATTAATTCAGTTGTTCTTAGTCAGCTTTGTAAAAGACATAGAAACAAGACAAAGTTACTTTATTCCAGAGAAGAGCCATAGAGTTTGGAGGGAGGCTACCAATTTGGGAATGAACAAATTCTACCTAAACAAAGAAAGCCATTAATGGGTATCCAAAACCAAAAGGATGTTAACATGTTTTATATTTATATCCTCAGAACTGCAAATGTAGTAATAACTGAACTTATGGAAGACAACAATCAAACAATGAAATATTCATCTGAAATAGTTTAAAAACCTTATTTGATAAGTTAGATACCAAGAGAAAGTTTCATTAGATTCCACTCGAGAAACATCTTAGTCAGCAATCCTAATGCTTTTAGATAAAATATTTCCCTATATTTGGACACAGCCTATTAGCCTGCTTTAAAATGCTTATTTGTATAACTTAGATGCACTGGAATAATATATTTATTTTACAAAACATTATACTTTCTAATTAAGAATTTTTTTGCTGAAGTATTTATTCCTTACATCTATCAAGATTTATCTAACTGTAGAGGTGTAAACTTGTTATGGTTCCTGTTTTTCTGACTATATTTAGTGTTGTTTTCATTGGTTTCCAGTGTTTCATTTCTTTTAATTTCTCAATGTAGTCTTATTCTCATAGTTTTATTGCTTGTTTTGTTGGAAGAAGCAATATAAATTATCCATCCTTTTGGGTAGTTTACTATTAGATTTTGTATCTATTGAAAAGGAATTATGTTCACAATTTTTGCCTGTAAAGTAAGCTGTGTAAAATTCAATATACTTTGATGATACTAAACTGTGATTTAGTGGCCTCCAAAAGACAAGAAAACATGACTCTGGTATTTTAAGTTGTAACCTATTTTTAGAAAAAAATTTCTAAACTTTGGTGAAGTTATTAAGAAAGTGAATTTTCCAAGTTGACCTTATGCATTATAAGAAAGCATGTTGTTTGCCTCTTGAAACATAGGTAAAAACATTGTTTGATGGCAGCTAAAGATTAGCATTTTCATTGTGTCCAGTCAGTATATTAATCAAAAGATTAATCATTTATCTAATTAATTACTGTGTTAAATAATTATACTAACACTGGAGGATTCAGTTAAATGGGGGCGGCAAAGAGGTAGAAATAACTAAAAGGGAAAATTAGAAGATTAAATCTAGTAATATTCCACACCCAGGCAGCTATACTCTCCATAGAGGGTGCTGTGGTGAAAAGAGACAGAATGATCACAGGGAAAATAGTTAGAGGCTATTTCAGCAATATGGATAGAATTGATGAAAGCCTGAACTGGAATAATGAATGAGATAATCAGTCCACAAATACATTGTTTCTGTGTATCAGGAATTGTAACATGTAAGCTGACATGTGGATTCATACAAGTTAAAAAAAAAACAAAACAAAAACAAAAAACGGCAGGGGGAATTCTAGTTTAGAGATGTCAGAATGGGTAATTATTTAGAGATGGAGGTCAGGGGACAAGTACTTGGGAGGAAATGAGGGAGGTCAGAATGGCTGGAGTGGAGACCTTTAGGGTAGGAGACAGAGAGAAAAGAGACAAAGGAGAGTCTTGAATGACTTAAGGATTCCACTCAAAGGGCAAAGGGAGTGGTTTTAAGTGGGAGATCCCAGCTATTACGTGGTGAACAGCATGGAGGGAGAGCTGGGTTTGTAGAAAGAGAACATCCCGCTCAGAGCCACCGCAGTATGGACGAGCCTGGATGTCTGAGAGGCTCCCTGGGCCTTAAGAGGGAAGACTTTGTTTCAAGTGTGGGTAGTAGAATCAACCCGAGTCATGATTGCTTATCTGTGGAGTATCGTTAGGAGAGGGGGAAAATGCAATCTTCCCCTATACCCAGAAGTAAAGATAAGGTGAATGACTCTGAGCAGCTGTAATGCCTTCATCAGATGACTCCGAGAGGTCATGGGAAGAGCAAGGAAAGAACATTAAAGGAGAGAAAACACTAATTTGCGAAGGTGATTGCCGGAGAGGTTGCAGCTAACTAAGAGGACTCAAAAATGATAAGCAGAGCACTAGGAAGCGAGTCAAATTAGGAAATCCTAATAATGAGGTAATAAAGCAAAGAAGTGTTTAACAGTAAACAAACAAGTAAAAATAATGAACAAAAGAAAATTGAGGTGTGGCCAGTGGTGAGACATCATACAGAGGAAGCCAGGCCTTGGCTTTGGCTGTCGGGAGGCCACTGGAGTTTCCTGTCAGTGGTCTCTGGTGGGTAGAGCCACTGAAGAGTGAATAGAAAAAGGGAACAGCAAGTGAAGGTTTTCAGAACGTTCTATGGTAGGAGGGGGTGGCTAAATACAGAATTGCTGCTTAATCAGGAGACAGAACCAAAGCGAGGGTTTGGGTATTTTTTATATTTTTAAAAATGAGGGAGTTATGAGTAAGTTTATAAATAGAGGAGGCAGTGGAGAGGAAGAGGCTAAAGATGTAAGAGACAAAAGGAATGACGGGGCTCCAGGAGAGAGGAGAGAATATGGAAACAAAACAAAACAAAAAACATCTGCTCTGAGAAGGGAGATAAAGGAAAGAGTAGAGATTTTCATTAAATTTTCTTGACCAACACCATTCTTGGTATTTTATCTCCTTTAACTCTTTTAGTTACGTGAACTAGATTTTATTATCTGCACTTTGCAAAATAGGGCTCAGAAAGGTGAATAAACTCACCGAAGGTCACTGTGGCTGGAAGTAAGAAAGTGGGGTTCAAATGCAAAACTAACTTCTCATAAGCCTTGCCTGCTGACTCACTGAGGAGAGCGTGAACATGTGGAGAAGTCAGCGTCCCCCCACTAAAGTGAGGATAGAGAGAACCCCAGCAGGATCTGTACCCATCCCATCTCTTCAATTACCATGAACAAACGTTTTCCTTCGTGCCATTTATGGTTTCTATCTCTGATTAGAAATGCTCTTTGCCAAATAACCTTCGGTCAAGTCCAGTATTTCTGATTAATAAATTAATCTTAAGGGCAAATTTACTGAGGACAGCTTAACTGACCTCTGCTAAAAGGGTACTGCGTATCAGGGTGCCAGATTCTTGAGCCTTGAGGTGTGACTTTGAAAAAGATTGACCTTCTAGAACTTGATGAAGACTTTTTATTTCTGCCATTTTATTTCGTGAGTGCCTGTGCATAGCTTCCTTTTTTTTTTTTTTCTTTTGATGACTGAAATAGGAATGAGGGGATACTTTGAAGTAATCCTATATCACGCTGTAGAATTTGGGAAGTGTCTTCTCATATACTTAAATCATCAACATTTTTTGTTTGTATATCATATTTAAAATTAACCATTTCAATGACATCATAAAATGAAGATAAAGCAAATTGATTACTGTGTGTAAATTATGTTTAAAAATACCTCTCTCCTCAACAGGATACTGAAAGAAAAATTTTACTACAAAATCCCTTGCAAATATCTAGTTTTATTAAGAAACATTTAGCAAAGATTTGTTGAATACAGAATACTCTGCTAGGTGCTATGAGAATACAAGGAGGGCAAAGAATAGTTTTTAAACATTTGCCCTAAAATATAGAAACTTCTTTATAAGGAAAATAAAGTCATTTATTTTCTGAAGGGTTTTACTGATACATTTTGGGTAAAAGATTGAGTAAGTTTAGAATTCATAACAATTTCTAAAAACATTGATACGTGTATTTTGGACGGGAGGGAAGACCAGGAGCTGTTTTGGGGAAGCTTAGGGATGGGAGGAGAGGGGGGTCTTGAGTTCCATGGGCCAGTGTACCAGTCCAGGTTCAACTGGAGAAATAAAACCAGGAAGAATATATATATATTTAGAAATTTATTGCAAGGAATTGGTTTATGCAGTAGTGGGACCTGGCTTGGCAAGTCCAAACTTGGGGCAGACTGGAACTCAAGAATGAGAAGAAAGCTGCTGCCCATGGGTAGAATATTTTCTCCAAGGAAGACCAATTCCTTTCCTCCTTTCAGCTGACTGAATCAGGTCGGTCCAGCTTATGTGGCCTGATCTGTCTTACTGAAAGTCAACCGGTAATGGACTTACCAACATCTATAAAATACCTGCACAGCAACACCTTGGTTTGTGTTTGGTTGAGTGACTGGGCACTGTGGCCCAGCTAAGTTTGCCCACTAAACTGATCATCATAGTCAGAAAAGATTATTTTTTTTTAGATGAACAAGTGAGAAATCCATTTCTAGAGTAGCAATGATTTATTCCCTCAATTGTGGAACATGGAGCTCTCTCTGTCAGCAGAGACAGGTGAGAGCAACGTGTTAAAGGTGTTGGGGGATCTTTCATTCTGCTGTCTCTCCATTTATGATGAGGGTACACATGAACGTGGTGTTAAATTGCCAAATAAAATATCATTTTATATGGTTAGAGCAATGATGGTTTGAATCAAGTAGATCAGCTTTACTCAAGAAGTCAAAAACAAAGATTTGCCTTTTTTCTGTGTCATTTCAAAAAAAAAAATTATGGATGCCTTTAATCCATATTGTAACCAAGATCTGTGTCCACCAGGATCTGGCACTATTCACTCATTTTGGGCTCAGAGCTCTGCCTAAAGGAAAGCATCTTCATGGATCCAAATAAGTGTACCCCATACCCATAATCTTAGGAAAGCTGCAGGATAGTTTCCTCCACCCACTTTATTTTGCGGTGTTCCTCTGTTTTTACTTTTATAATTGAATCAAATCCTATTGCCATGCAAACTAAAAGTAATGTTACAGAAGCTCAGAGAAAGTTGAAAAAACTCACTTTTTCTTTTAAAGATTGGATGAGAATGAAATAATACATGAGTTTTATTTCAAAGACTGTATGTCTTCCAAGTTTTGTTATTTCCCACCAGTGAATGACAGAACTTCCCTAAAATACTAAGTCGCCAAAAGGCAGCTGGATTCTCTTATCCTGTTTGCCTGTGATTTATCAAAACCAAGTGACTGGGTAGTTTTTGTAAGACAGTAAATGTTTGGAGTGTTAGTCCAATAGGAACGCCACAGCCATTTTGACCTTCATACTGTATCTTTAATTCTCTTTAAAAAAATAACTTTCCCCCCTCCCCCTCTTGGTACTGGATCTGAAATTCAGGCTAAATGTATTGTCCTCTATATACTTGATAAATAATATTTTAAAATCTCTAGATTAGATTATGATAAAAGGAAGAGAAGTGGCATAGGTTTACTAAATGCTTACTATGGACATTTACATATATTGGTTCATTCCGTCCATCCCCAAAACTTTATGTTATATATTATTATTTCCATTTTATATCTGAAGAAATATAGAACTTTGGAAGGGTTAATTCACCGAAGGAAAACAGTAAAAATGGTGCTAAGAGTCCAAACCAAGATTAAAATCTAGGTTTATGTGCCTCTAGACTTGCATGTATTTTCTACCATAATGTTAAAAAAAAAATGAGGAAGGGAGGAGAGGAGAGAGAGAGAAGGAAAGAGAACAAAAGAAAGAAAATGGAGCCACCAAAGCTAATTGGGGAAATTTTTAATTTTTCCTAAAGTGCAAAATTAGGATCTGCTTTTAGCAGAATTAAAACAGAAGGCTGAAACATTTTTGTTAAACAGGAAGCCAAAAGGGACATTTATGAGACCTGCAAAGGCTTCATTTTGAAATTCTACCTTTTTTTTCAATATCCTCGATTTGGCCCTGACAAGTATATTAAAAAATATGGTTTAGATGAGAATTTGTTTGGAATCATATTGAAAAACATTTGATGTGAAAGAAATAAGAACATGCCTCTCTTTCTATAGAGCACTTGACTTTCATGTTTTAATATCAAGGTATTTCAAATAGAACAGGTGAATTGTATATTGATGAAATAGAAAAATGTTGCAAAAGGTTATCCACTTTTCAGACGTGAGATATGAAAACTAAATGTTGATGTTTTTTTTTTCTTTTCAGAAGAAACACACACGTAAGCCTAACACACATGCCATGCCCAACATTGCATTCTTGCCTTATTAATTTGCTGTTGACATATTGCCCAGAGACCCTGTTAGAATGGGCAAGGGCAGAGACGGCCAGGTCTGCCTGTGGCTGGGCAGTGCCTGAAGGGTGGCCCTAAGACACAGACACGGACGTAATAGTCACTCAATAGAGACAGAAATTTATTCTCTTAGGGTAGGGAATTGCTTTCTGTCTAAAGAATAAAAAAAACTCTTAGTTCAGGCTTATTGTAAGTGGGAGGGAGACTGGATGAGGGGAGGTGGCTCCATGCTGAGTAACAGGAGGGAGGGAATTTTGTATGCAGGCAGTGGAGTGGGGTGGTGGGCAAGAGGCAGGGGCAGGAGGACGAAGCCAGAAGGAACTAACTAGAACAAAACGGCCTGCTCTGCATTCTGTCCAGCCGGACCGTAGAGTCTATTTAGTATCTCATAGCTTTTATAAAATCATATTGATCTAGTTAGCCCAAATGTTAAAATCAATTATCTTTCTTCTTAGAAGGCAGCCTTGTAAAGGTCTCCAGAAACCAATTTTTTTTTAATTTTGTTTCATTGCAAAACATCAAGACAAGACAGTAAGGTGATCAAAGCAACCAAATTACTAGGATCAGTGCTATGAGATTGGCAAGTCTAATAAACGAAGCTTAATACATACTCATGGACAGAGGTTTCAGCTCTATTAACCACGGTTATGAGTTTCCGTGAAGAGAA
Source organism: Ailuropoda melanoleuca (assembly GCF_002007445.2). Classification (NCBI taxonomy): domain Eukaryota; kingdom Metazoa; phylum Chordata; class Mammalia; order Carnivora; family Ursidae; genus Ailuropoda; species Ailuropoda melanoleuca. Next base: position 204,447,157 of record NC_048218.1, read on the forward strand.
CTGGTAGAATAACTTATAAGGTTTTAGTGTAAAAATAGGAAGTATTAATGAAATGATGTCCACCAAAGCAGAGAAAAAATGTGTACTTCCTAAATGAACAGTCACTCTACATAGGTCTGACTTTCAGAGATGACCTGAATTCTGGAATCACTAGGCACATATTATCCAAACTAATAAAAAGCAGCAAAAACACGAATTAATATGGTAGATGGTTTTAATATAAATACTTGGCATTGGGATGTTATAACTTCTAAGAGTGTACCAGTATCTGAAAGTATACTGTAAATATGATAATGAAGTTACAAGATATTCAATGGCAATGCCTTCTTTCCTCCTATCCCTGGGCAATTTATTCTTCTTCCTTCCAGTCTTTCAATAGATATTGTTCAGATTAGGCAAAGCATCCACCTTCACTATTTGTATATGAGTCTATAGGTACATACGTATGTATAAGTACATGTATTTTTTCACCTGTTGGGGTACATGCCAGTGCGCGTCTCTGTAATAATCTAATGTATCTCTGTGCGTTCTAAATACCACATACACACACACCCTATATGTTTCCAAAAATAACTTAGTCAAGCAGAATTCCTCCATGAAGCTGGCTCGTCCTGATAGACTTCTTGGAAGTAACAACACACAGAGCTCATTCGAAATGCAAAGAAATCAAACTACTTGTGTGGAGTAGGTGTTTGCTACTGAAGTTGAAAACATCGTTTGTGGGGAAAATAATCAGGCTGGAAAGAACTAAAAGTTGGCTGTAATTTACTACATTGTTAACTACAAGTGAATTTCAGATCAAAAGTGACAGAGGTGGAAAAAATTAAAAGTAAATGTCGCTTGATCCAATATTGCTGAAGCCAGAGTATTTTACCAAGAACAGATAACATACTTAGTGGAGAGGGGTCAGCTTTGGTCAAATATGGGAAATAAAGATCTAAAGTAATATAGACTAAATATGAATTTAAAAAAATCACCTGGAGTAAGAATAGTCTGGAAATATATACCCAGTTGTTTTTTTAAAGAACTGATTTTCTACTACCACTGAGAATTGGCTGTTATCCTGTTTTGAGCATCACCTCAAGACAGGGACAATCAAACCCAGGTGAAATGTATAAAATATGTATAGGCATGGTTCAGAGAAATCTTAAAAAAGCATAAATGATCTGAGGAGGAGAAATATAATTGGGGTTATATATGTAGGAGAAAGGTCTATTAAAAAAAAAGTCCTTGAGAAAATAAAAATAAGTTGAACTGCCTTGGAAATTTCATTTTTAATGAGAAAGTAGAAAAACAAAGAAATTGGGCTTCACTTATATTAGAAAGGATTTAGTAGAGATTTTATCTGAAACAACTTCTTAGGATAGTATAGATGAAATGCTTGCCTATGCGTAGAAGTTTCAGAAAGGAAAAGAAACTTAGCTTGCATCAAATTCTGGTAGCTGAAGTTGCATCATGTGGAGAAGCCTTGAAGGCTGTCTCTCAAGATATCTGACATTACCTTAATGAGTTTTCTACGATTCAAAGTCAGATTCTTTTGATAGAACTTGATTTATCAGCACACTCTAGTTTGATCTCAAATATAATCAGAGTCTGGGAGATTGAGATCTACCATCAAAATGCCACTGTATTAATTTAAAATGAGAAGAGAAACTGCTGAAGGGATAGAGCGGTCTGGCCGGTGCCTTCTATGCCAGGCGGGGTATGTGGACAGCCAAGTATAAACCAGGATGCCAACATATCAATTTGTAATGAAAAATGGAATGCTGGAGGGACTGGATCCTTTTGTTCTCTACCCTGCCCAAATCGCTCCCTGTAGGGCTACCACATGGGGATCCAAGTTAGAAACAGATGCTTGCTTCTTTAGCATGGCCTTGGAGCACAAGGAGTGACTTAGGTTTTGAGAGAAGGAGTAGGCTATCTTTGGACCACGGAGCCCTTTTTCTTAGGCTGCAGCCATGCAAAGATCATCTTGTTCACTACCCTCTCACCTCTGCCTTGGCTATCTATCTAGATTCCTTCCGCCCTTGTCTTCTGTTGTTTAGCTCTGTTAATATATTCAGTTAGATTACAGTAGAACGTTGGTCACCTAGTGGTAATTTTGTTCTAGTCCTTGCTTTGCATTGATATTTTGGTTCAACTAGCAGAGGGTGATCTTATCTTTAAGACTCTTCAGGGAAGTCCTCAAGACCCCTTACTGACAACCAAAGACAACAGAGATGATTTCTTAAACTTCTTTCCAGTCCTCTATGTTGTGGGGAGAAAAAATGTTTCCAGTGGTGTGTTATTGCACCCAGATAACGGAATTTCCTTTTCAAAGACTAGGAATGACAAAGGAAAGAAAAGTTGGGCAGACTTAGAAGATGTGGCCTACATATAAGTGAATCCTTAGTGTTTTTCCGGTTCTGAACAGGAAATCATCATCATTTTGATTGAGATGTTTGCATTCATTGCCCAGAAACTTGGTTTTGGCTCCCCACAGGGATCAAATGGAATATGCAGATATAGTACTTTACTTCTTAGTAGCTTTTATAGAAATTTTGATCATTTTCATCATATTAGAGCTTCCAATTTGGAACTGACTGTGAAGATGAAGAAACACTTGCTCAGCAAAAAAGTCTTAATATTCAACCATCTACTCCCTGGAAGCTTTTGTGATAACACATACTACCAAGATGCAGAAACCATTGAGGTGAATAAGCCTTATTATTCATCCATGTGTTACTGTTGAAAATAAAAGGCAGGCCATGTATGTTTTGCATGGAACTCCACTGGAAAGTTATCATATGATAACGCAAAGAAAGATAAGGTGGAAGAAATATAAATGGGAATGACTAGAGAGTAATACAATTAATTTATAGCCAGACATATTAAATTTGTTTAAGATTGACAGCAGATTTGCCCCTGAGAAGGAGAAGGAGAGAAGGGAATGGATTTTATTTTTAAGAGCTCCTGAAACCTGCTAGGATGTGCCTAATGAGGTGATGTAATATAAAACATCACAAGATGTGAAATTTGCATAATGCCTTTTTCCCTAAGAGATTGCTTTGAAAGAATAACAAAGAAACTGAAATGAGGTGGAAAACAAAATAACAAAACACAAATATTTTCTCAGTGTTTGCAAATATTAAAAATAATTTCCTATCTTCTGATTTGTTTGTTCTCCTGAGAGCCCACCTGGATGTCCTCAGAATGTAAAATGAGATTTTAATTAATACATTGGGATTTATATTTCTTTATAACTATGCCACTTGTATCAAAAATGTTCATGTCTGCTTATGAGCCATGCAAAGCAGTGGTCGTGTGAATTACGCTGTGTAGTGCGGGACCAAACACCTATACGAGGCTTTGATTCATGTATAAAGTGTTGTGGTAAATAAGCCAGCCCTTACTGAAGTTGTCCAAAGAAGTCTGTCTTTTGCAGTTTATTCCCTCCGTTCGCACCTTTTTCTTTAAATTGAGAACCTTTTCTTCCTGTGGTTGCCTGTTTTCTGACCAACTCTGCTTAAGACGGTGTTGGTGCTCTCCTGTTGAGATGACACTGTTACCCCAGCGCCATATCTCTTCCCCCATCGCTGCTCCCTCCACAGTTTTGTAGGAGACCTAGTGTTCATACTGCCTTGCTTTAAAATCCTCCCTACAGAGATGGGGAAGACTCGCTGCTGCCAGACATTTTACATTTGTTGCTTCATTAAATTTTAGCATAGAGTTTCTAGTCACTGCATTACCTTGTACATATTGTTTTGCATTTAAAACCCTTCATATTTAATTTTGAAATTGCTTTTCATTCCTTCGTCTAGTCATTCATTCTTTGAACCAGTGTTTATTGACCATCTATTCTCTTTAAGCTACTAAGCTAATTAGTGTGGGTGGTTAAGAAATGACCTGGGTGGCACAGCGGTTAAGCGTCTGCCTTCGGCTCAGGGCGTGATCCCGGCGTTATGGGGTTCGAGCCCCACATCAGGCTCCTCTGCTATGAGCCTGCTTCTTCCTCTCCCACTCCCCCTGCTTGTGTTCCCTCTCTCGCTAGCTGTCTCTATCTCTGTCAAATAAATAAATAAAATCTTTTAAAAAAAAATTAAAAAAAAAAAAAAGAAATGACTAAGGCCTGGGTCCTTAAGGCAGGGATCACCTCTCAAAGCTGTTTTAAACAGCTTCCTTCTAAAGAGAAATAGGAAGGTGGAAGACTGGTGAGCCTCCGAAATCACACTGCACACAGCATTGGCCCTGAANAAAAAAAATGACTAAGGCCTGGGTCCTTAAGGCAGGGATCACCTCTCAAAGCTGTTTTAAACAGCTTCCGTCTAAAGAGAAATAGGAAGGTGGAAGACTGGTGAGCCTCCGAAATCACACTGCACACAGCATTGGCCCTGAAGGCATTGTTGAGTGAGGTCCTTGTTAAAGGCTGTGTGGGACAGATGGAACTGTGCACGCTCTTTCCTGTCAGTATCCTCAGGCCCCCACCCAGCCACCCAACATACACGTTAAATGTAAGTGCTTATGTCCAGCCACCTGTTTTCAGGGGATTGCTGTCCTGCTTTTGGTTGTCATAAACCTGTTATGAACCAATTTCCTGAAGATGATGGTGTCTATCCTGGGCTTCTTTCCTGTGCCAGGCCCTGCCCTGCCTTCCCAGCCATATTCTAGAGATAAGGCACCTCTGAACCCAGCCCCAAATGTCCCTAGCTTCAGTGCTGTCCCGCCATTTGTCTCAAGGACCCAGCTGGGTTTGTTGTGTATTTGGTGTAATATTTAGAGAATACACTGTCATTTTCTTTCTGTAACTTCTCTTTTCTAACATCCTTGCATTTTAACTCTAAGCTGTGTGTTTTTAATGGGAAACAGAATTTGGGCCAAAGAAATGTTTTGTAGTAAAGGTCAGCTCCCCACTCTGAGACACAGTCCGCTGGCTAAGGCAGCTCCCTGAGTTCTTCAGTAGAACTTAATGGTAGTGTGGGCTTTGGAGAAAGTTCCTCTGCTCTGACTTTGCAAATTCAGGGGCCTCCATTATGATTGCTTCTCGATGTCAATGCCCTCTAGTCTACCAGCCTGCGCCATGACAGAGCACTACCCTAATGGAAAGTGCGACGTGTATGTCAGTCACCAGAGCCATTTGCCCTTCATATCTCTGACACTAATAAAATACCAAACCCTCTCCTTCAGTGGTCACATCCTAGACTCTCAGGAAATGTGTCTTTGTCTTGGCATTCTTATAGGCTTGCTAGAAAAGCCAATCCTTTCTTAGAAAATTCAATGCCAGTTTATAATACTCAGATGGTACAAATATTAATCAAATATGCAACAACCCCAGTGTGATTTATATAACGTAAATGCAACATCAGACACTTTGCCCAATAAGTACCCTCCCCTCTTTAAGGACCCTTTGTCTTTTACGAGCCACGTTCCAGATTCTGCAGCTACACTGTCGCCTAAGGGACAACATCCCAGTGTTGTCAGGAGTCATTTAGCCCACTGATGGGATGGCACAGTCCCTACATCTGCTCCTGAATCAAGGAGCTGATTAACGGTGCATTGCAGCTCTTGGCAAGAGTCAGAGTAGGAAATAAAATTAAGGTGTAGGGGTTAGGCAGGAAATTCAGATAAAACTACTTGGGAAATGTAGCTAAGCAAGATATAATTATCTAACTTATAATTAGCCCAGAACATCAGGCCTACCATCCCTAAAGGCTTCTTTTTTGCAAAGAGACAAGTGATACCATCAAGTAGCAGATGGTACTCTTGTATGAGTGCGGGTAAGTAATGGATACTTCTTACCTTAAGAGTGTAGCCCGCTCAGAATTTGGTTATAGGAATTCCTGTTGGCACTAACTCATTAGCTTAAAGTTCATTATTTCTGTGTTTTTCATTGCTTTGGGCTAGTGCAGTTATTATATTTAAAAAAAAAGTTCNTCCTGTGGCTGCCTGTTTTCTGACCAACTCTGCTTAAGACGGTGTTGGTGCTCTCCTGTTGAGATGACACTGTTACCCCAGCGCCATATCTCTTCCCCCATCGCTGCTCCCTCCACAGTTTTGTAGGAGACCTAGTGTTCATACTGCCTTGCTTTAAAATCCTCCCTACAGAGATGGGGAAGACTCGCTGCTGCCAGACATTTTACATTTGTTGCTTCATTAAATTTTAGCATAGAGTTTCTAGTCATTGCATTACCTTGTACATATTGTTTTGCATTTAAAACCCTTCATATTTAATTTTGAAATTGCTTTTCATTCCTTCGTCTAGTCATTCATTCTTTGAACCAGTGTTTATTGACCATCTATTCTCTTTAAGCTACTAAGCTAATTAGTGTGGGTGGTTAAGAAATGACCTGGGTGGCACAGCGGTTAAGCGTCTGCCTTCGGCTCAGGGCGTGATCCCGGCGTTATGGGTTCGAGCCCCACATCAGGCTCCTCTGCTATGAGCCTGCTTCTTCCTCTCCCACTCCCCCTGCTTGTGTTCCCTCTCTCGCTAGCTGTCTCTATCTCTGTCAAATAAATAAATAAAATCTTTTAAAAAAAAATTAAAAAAAAAAAAAAGAAATGACTAAGGCCTGGGTCCTTAAGGCAGGGATCACCTCTCAAAGCTGTTTTAAACAGCTTCCTTCTAAAGAGAAATAGGAAGGTGGAAGACTGGTGAGCCTCCGAAATCACACTGCACACAGCATTGGCCCTGAAGGCATTGTTGAGTGAGGTCCTTGTTAAAGGCTGTGTGGGACAGATGGAACTGTGCACGCTCTTTCCTGTCAGTATCCTCAGGCCCCCACCCAGCCACCCAACATACACGTTAAATGTAAGTGCTTATGTCCAGCCACCTGTTTTCAGGGGATTGCTGTCCTGCTTTTGGTTGTCATAAACCTGTTATGAACCAATTTCCTGAAGATGATGGTGTCTATCCTGGGCTTCTTTCCTGTGCCAGGCCCTGCCCTGCCTTCCCAGCCATATTCTAGAGATAAGGCACCTCTGAACCCAGCCCCAAATGTCCCTAGCTTCAGTGCTGTCCCGCCATTTGTCTCAAGGACCCAGCTGGGTTTGTTGTGTATTTGGTGTAATATTTAGAGAATACACTGTCATTTTCTTTCTGTAACTTCTCTTTTCTAACATCCTTGCATTTTAACTCTAAGCTGTGTATTTTTAATGGGAAACAGAATTTGGGCCAAAGAAATGTTTTGTAGTAAAGGTCAGCTCCCCACTCTGAGACACAGTCCGCTGGCTAAGGCAGCTCCCTGAGTTCTTCAGTAGAACTTAATGGTAGTGTGGGCTTTGGAGAAAGTTCCTCTGCTCTGACTTTGCAAATTCAGGGGCCTCCATTATGATTGCTTCTCGATGTCAATGCCCTCTAGTCTACCAGCCTGCGCCATGACAGAGCACTACCCTAATGGAAAGTGTGACGTGTATGTCAGTCACCAAAGCCATTTGCCTTCATATCTCTGACACTAATAAAATACCAAACCCTCTCCTTCAGTGGTCACATCCTAGACTCTCAGGAAATGTGTCTTTGTCTTGGCATTCTTATAGGCTTGCTAGAAAAGCCAATCCTTTCTTAGAAAATTCAATGCCAGTTTATAATACTCAGATGGTACAAATATTAATCAAATATGCAACAACCCCAGTGTGATTTATATAACGTAAATGCAACATCAGACACTTTGCCCAATAAGTACCCTCCCCTCTTTAAGGACCCTTTGTCTTTTACGAGCCACGTTCCAGATTCTGCAGCTACACTGTCGCCTAAGGGACAACATCCCAGTGTTGTCAGGAGTCATTTAGCCCACTGATGGGATGGCACAGTCCCTACATCTGCTCCTGAATCAAGGAGCTGATTAACGGTGCATTGCAGCTCTTGGCAAGAGTCAGAGTAGGAAATAAAATTAAGGTGTAGGGGTTAGGCAGGAAATTCAGATAAAACTACTTGGGAAATGTAGCTAAGCAAGATATAATTATCTAACTTATAATTAGCCCAGAACATCAGGCCTACCATCCCTAAAGGCTTCTTTTTTGCAAAGAGACAAGTGATACCATCAAGTAGCAGATGGTACTCTTGTATGAGTGCGGGTAAGTAATGGATACTTCTTACCTTAAGAGTGTAGCCCGCTCAGAATTTGGTTATAGGAATTCCTGTTGGCACTAACTCATTAGCTTAAAGTTCATTATTTCTGTGTTTTTCATTGCTTTGGGCTAGTGCAGTTATTATATTTAAAAAAAAAGTTCTGGAAAATTTCAGTAACATCTCTGGGCCTGATGGCCTCACCTGATGGCCTCTATCCTTCGATCACCTAGAACACCTAGCACATTAACACAACCAGGTTAAATTTGTTATTAATTTATCAAAAGCCAAGAAAGTCAGTTGATTTCAACAATTTGGGATATGTTGTAATTTTATTCCTTAAAAATTCTATGGTATATTTTTTAGAAAAGAGAAGACTCTTCAGGTCTGGAGTGTGGTTTTTGCCCCAGTGAGCGCTTCTGTATCAGAGGACCTTACATGCGGCCCTGGAACTAGCCCTCTTATTGCAGAAAAATGGGGGGAAAAGCTAAACAAAGTCCCCTTGGTTCAAGGAGTATGCTGTGGAGAGAGGGAAACCCAGGACCAGAAGGGGCTTGTGGCTTCTGTTTACCTAAGAGACAGGTTCAATGAGATGAAAGGCCTAGTTTATTCTTTCTGTTGATCTATAATAGGCCTGTTCAGGTGGATGAAAGCAGCCTGGCCATGACCGTGCTGGCTGTAGGAACTGGCTTTCAGTTGTGTGTCCCTCATGAAGGGGTGTCCTGGAACTACTGGTTTGTATACCATTTGTAATGACAGCCTCAAAAACAGTATAGATTTTAAAACCGTTTATTTGTACTTGTGAACTTGTTCATTTATTCACTCATGCATTCATCCCATATTGCATCAGTTCTTTGCGCTAACATCTCCTGAATATCTACTCCATACAAGTTGCTTGGTTAAGTTCTGTAGAGAATAAAAATAACGTCCAGTTTTCTGTGTAGCAAAATGTGTTGAATCACTGAGATATTAACAGAATATTAAGCTAATACATATTTGTCACTTTACTTAGAGGGTGGAAATGCATAGTAGTGAAATAACTTAAACCAGAAAAGCTTTTATATGCTCATATATATATAAATATATAACTTCTATATAAGCATATATGCATATATATAATTTTACATAGAGATATAATTTTAGAAGTAGTAAACATGATTTCCCATAATTATTTCTTTAATGGTAACAAATAAAACCTCTTTATGCTTATCAATGACTTGGAAAATACTCATTTTTAAACCAATCAAGTAGGGTCATTTTTCATTTTTGAAATACAAGGAGAACAGTGATAACAAAGTTACCTTAGCTGAGGGCTTCCTAGCCTGTTTTTGGATCAAGAATCTTAGCTCCGTAAGGCCCAGCGCATAGTCATCAACGTTAGTATAATAAAGAATATTCGAATGATTGAAGGACAGAACACAAGACCCTTTCAATGACCTGTGAAGACAAATGAAGCATCTTCATAGGGAAATGATGCGGGTTCACGCATAGCTTTTTGCATGTATTTCAGGGACCCGCTAGACTCTCCTCAGGCTCACCCACAGCTGCTAGGTAAAGAGCCCCAGCTTTAACTGAACTAAAAACAGACATGGTATGTACAAAGAAGCATCACCCCAAAGCAGAGAGTACAGCTAGGGGCCAGGCCAGCCCCTGATATGTACATGTGATGCTCAGAGGTGGTGTTGCCCACAACAGATTTGCTATGAAAGAACTTTTTATTTTAAATCATTTGTAACTATTACTCCAAAATCATTCCAAATACTCAGAGTCAACACAGCGGGGGGAGGGGGACAGCAGGGAGAAGCTTATGTTTTGAAGGGCCAGGGACCAGATAATGAATGATGTTTAACCTTGTCTTCCATATACATCATTTTTGGCCCTGAAGTAATATCCGAGGGGAGAAAAACCTCTCTACTAAAGTATCATTTTGCTCCTTCTTAGGATTAAAATCACTTAAATAATTGAAACTATCAAAATGATTCCTGTATACTCCCCACTGCAATTTGTGTGCCTATGATTGTGCCCCCCCCAAGTTCATTTGTTGAAGCCCTAATCCTCAGTACCCGAGAATATGACAACATTTGGAGATAAGGACGTTAGAGAGGTAATTAAGTTAAAACAAGGCTGTTAGGCTCAGATTGAATCTGACTGGTGTCTTTAGAAGAAGGTTCAATTAGGACACACAGAGAGACACCGGGAATGTGCACAGAAGAGAGAGCAAATGAAGACACAGCAAGAAGACAGCCATCCACAAACCAAAGAGAGAGGCCTCACAACACACAGAGCTGCCCGTGTCCTGATCTTGGACTTCTAGTCTGTGGAATTTTGTTTTGGAAGCCCTAGCAAATGAATACGCTATCTTTCATCTTGTGGATCAGTGTGCAATCTACAAAAAACAAAAATAAGAGGCATCATCTTACTCCAAATCATGATTTTAGTGTCCATTAACTAGGACTCCACCCAGAGGAGCAGTGCCTTTGACAGTACTGTGGATGAATAAGATATTATCATTAAATTTTCTTTCTACACAAGAGAGAAGGAAAATAACATTATATAACATCGACTCTTGGCCAGGCAACTTCATGTTATCTTTTGTTATGTTTTACTTTTTTTAAGATTTTATTTATTTGAGAGAGAGAGAGAGCAGGGGGAGAGGCAGGAGGAGAGAGACAGCGAGAATCTCAAGTAGACTCCCCACAGAGTGTGGAGTCTGATGCAGGACTCGATTCCAGGACCCTGAGAACATGACCTGAGCTGAAGTCAGACACTTAACCAACTGAGCCACCCAAGCATCCCTGTTATCTGTTTTATTGTTCTAAGAATGTTAGGAGATAGGTATTGTTAGTCATATTGTATGGATGAGAAAAATGAGGATTCTGGTGGGTTTGAACATGTGAGTGGTACCCCTCAGATGCTCACTGGCAAAGCTGGTGAGCACATCCACATTTGGATGCTGAAACCTACACTTTCTTCTGGACACCACACTGATCATCTCTGAGTCATCATGTTCTGAGGTCATCACATACCTAGGATGTCTGCTTGTCAGAGGAGGATTAGAGCATTTGTTGTCACTTAGCTTCAATTCAAGAAGTGATGACACTGGAAACATTAAAGCAAGTTTTCTTTTCTGTCTTTGATAAAACCAATGATTTAACATTTTCATTTTTTTTCCTTGCTGAGAAATATGCCCAGCAATTAATATGAAAAGAAAGAAATGTGGCCATCCGGACCCTAGTGCTTTCTGTTCCTGAATTTGTAGTAAAAGGTCAGAGAACATGTAGTCAAGACTAATCAATGAAATTGTTGATCTTGCCCCTAAGAATTAAGAGGTGATCCGTTCAAGAAAGTCATTTGAGCATGAGGTAATTTTTGATAATGAAAGAACACAGGTTTAGCATATTTTATCACTTTTATGTTTATATTTTGTATAATTAACAATTACCATAAGAATATTATGAAATTGTTTACCATATTCTCTGAGAACAAAAATTGCCCATTTATAAGTCTATAGAAGGGGCGCCTGGGTGGCTCAGTCGATTAAGTGTCTGCCTTCGGCTCAGGTCGTGATCTCAGGGTCCTGGGATTGAGTACCACATTGGGCTCCTTGCTTAGCGGGGAGTCTGCTTCTCCCTCTCCTCCTCCCCACTGCTCATATTCTCTCTGTCTCTGTCTCAAATAAATAAATAAAATCTTTTTTATAAAATCTATAGAAGGCAAACCTCTAATGGGTTTTATACAAGATCCTTACAATATTTTTCATTAGTACATATGTTGAAGATACCTAGAAATCAACATAGTGATTGGTTTTCTCTCGATGTAACACAAACACAGCTCCAATTTTATTTCTCTGGGAAAATCCTTTATATATTTGGGTAATCTTTTTTAAGGTAAAGTGTTAATCTAGTTGGACAAAATTTCTTGACCCATCTTATTCATTTTCCCTCAATATAGTGATATTTCAGCATACCCTAATATTTATGATTGTCAAATAATGGCATAAATTTTAAATTGAGTCAAATTTATTTTTATTTTGTACTTTTAAATTGCCATTCTCATTGTTAGTTTCAATTACCTCATTTTCTTAGTCCCTTTTTCTTTCAAAGTAAACTGTCTATTAGACCTTGGGAGATTTTACTTTACAACGTAATTATTTCCATTTCCATGATTGCCATTATAAAACCCTATTTTTATTTTTAAGTGAATATCCCCAACTAAGAATATTGCTTTTCTATTAAACACATTTCTGGCCAGGGAGAAATGCCAAATGATTTTAGGGCATCTGCCAGCATGGAGAGTATTTCATTGAGATATTTGTCTATAGTGGCAGCAAACGGACAGTGAACAGGTTTGGGTTTTTTTTTTTTTTTAAGAGTTTGCAGGGGGTTTTTTTTGGAAGGGAAGAGGAAGCAGGGTGTCTGGCTAACATAAAGAGAAAGGTATTTTCTTTTATTCCAAAATAACATTTCACCTGCTTCTAAACCTGCTGCTGCATTTGGAAGCTCTTACATAATGGGAAAAATGTGTCACAAGATTGTGTAGTCTTGCTCTCCCTGCATCTTTAAGTTTTTCTGCCACAATTGTAAGATTGATCCTCAGAATTCAGTTCAGTCTTTTTTCTCCTTCAAGATAAGGATGTGTTTTAGCCAGAACACTAAATGGAGCATTCTGAGATTTTGCTTCTGTTGCCCCTCTCCAGCAGCACAGTGAGGCTCCTGGTCTTTTATTCCTCCATAATCTCTTTGGACCTAGGCTGCAAATAGAAATGGCTTCCCATCACACTGAGAAAGAAAACCAAAATCCTTATCTTGACTTTACAGGGCCTTTCATGGCCTGGCCCCTGACTATATCTCTGGGCTCATCTGTCCTTCTTCCAATTGTGACACAGCTCAGACAGAGCCCCAAAACAGAGATTCAAATCTAGTTCTAGTGGTTCTCCACCCAGGGCTCTCAGTCAGTTACTAGCCCCTCCCCCACACTGTGCAGGGGCCACAGGCCCACAGCTCTGACCCGAATCCTGTCCCCAGCCTGAAACCAGCTCTTGGCAGGAGGTCAAATTTTGTTGAGGTATAATATCCATAGAGAGATGTTGAAAAATCACTGTGTAAAGTTTGATTACTTGTCACAAAGCAAATTCACGTATGTAACCAGGACCCAGACCAAGAAATAAAATATTACTGTTCCCCAGCAGACCCTTGGCAACCCTTCCAGAATCCACTTCCCCCCGCCAGACAACCACCACTCTCCTGACTTCTGAAACCACAAATGTGTTTCCTGATTTTGAACTTTGTATAAGAATACCATATGTACTCTTTTGTATCTAGCTGCCTTTGCTCAGCATGAAATTTGGCAGATGCATTTATGTTGAAGGTAATGCGGTTCATTCTCATTGCTGGGTAAGTGGGGATGAGTATCTGACAGCGTGTGCTCTGTTTTGCTGTAGGTGGACATTTTAGTTGTTTCCAGGTGGAAGTAATGCAAACACTGTTGCTATGAGCAGTCTTGTGTCTATCTTTATCTATATATCTATAAACTTTTATGTATACATATATATACAAATGTGTGTGTGTGTGTGTGTGTGTGTAAGATACATATCTAGATTTGGGGTCATAGCCTATGTGTATGTTCAGCTTTAATAGATGCTGCCGGTTTTCCGAGGTAATTCTACCCAATTTACATCATCCCAGCAGTGAAGGGGCATTCCCCGTACCCCATAGCCGTGACAGCCTTTAGTAGCGTGTCACTTTAGCCATTCTCATGGGTATGTAGTAAAATCAGCTCTTTCTAAAAACATTATTTTTTTTCTCAAAATAACTAATTTATGTTAGCTGTAGGAAAAAAGAATAAAACTTGAATAAACAAAGGAAAGTTATTAATTAAGTTTAGAAAAGCAAACAGAGATGAGATATTAAAAACCACCTGAAGTCCACCACCCAGTGATAACTACTAACATCTCCGGTGTTACTCTATTAGATTTTTCCCTGTTTAGGCTTTATAACACAAAATAAGATTATACTTAGGTTTGTGTTAATTTTTTTTTTAAATGCAGTGAAAAACTTTCCCTACAAATAACTATATTCCTGCAGTATTAATTTTATGGCCTAAATAAAGTTTTATCAAAACCCTTCATTATAATATTAAAATTAATGGCCTCATAAGCATATCTTTGCATAGGCCCTTAATTAATTTTTATTAAAATTAAGTCCTAAAGTAGAATTGTGTCAAAGGCTACATACTTTAAGGCTTTTGGAGAACATTGTCAAACAATATTGTACTCCCACCCATCATACAGTCACGTCCTACATCTTTGCCCATGTCCAGTGTGAGAATTCTTATTTGGGTCAATGTGACCCTAGTTTATCGGTAAGATTTACCATTACTGAAGCAATGACTCTATTCAGTTTGCACTAAGCTTCCCTGCCTGTTATTCCAGAGAGGGACGCTGGGTCCCTGTGCATGCCCAGTCTCCATCCATGGGCTCAGGTAATTCAACACTTCTTTTCTCCCTGTCAGCATCACTGTTGTCCACTTCTGGCATTCATCATCATTTGGCCTTGGTCATCCTCCTAACTGTGACATCACTACCACCTCAGGCTTTGGATATACTCCTAAGATTTCCTTACAGCCACAAGCTAGACTATGTTTTCACCCCTGAGTTTGTCTACTTTTCTAATACTCATCATCTCCTCAGGAAGCAGCAATAATAGCAGGTAACCTAGGATCCTTCTTATTCTGTTCTCTTCCAGAAATCTGGGAATTTTGATTCTCCCTGGATCCCATCTTTTAGAAGTGGCCTTAGTGTTTCCTTATCTCTCTTTCTCCATCAGGACATCTTCTCCTGTTATTAATAGCTTCTGACAAAAGCGAAAATGGGAGCCTATAAAATATATGGGATAACATGCTACCAAAGATCTGAAACAGTCCCCTGTAATCTGGAGTGTTTGTTTGTTTTCTCCTGAGTTCTCCACGTGCCCTCAACCCTTCCTCAATCTTTAATTCATGGAGGCAGCAATAAAGAGGAGACTCGAGGCTCATGTCCTAATACAGCAGGGATGTGAGTGCCGTCTCGAAGTTCTCCCGTCCTCCTGGAGCAAATGCCTCAGCCACAGAACACTGACAAGGAGGAAGCTGGAGGAAGAGTGGGCACACAGGCCTTCTCCAAGAGGCCCCTTAAAGAAACAGAAGCTCTTGTTCAAACACCTACTGGAAAAACAGTCCTTCGGCTATAACCACAGACTCAAGAGCTCCTTTTTTCAAGTTATAGCTTATGAAAAGTTACAGTACAGTGTGCTCATCTGAGAAGAAAAGAAAAGTTATTTGGTCAAAATAACTAGGTTGATTTACTTTATATCTTCTAATAAATAGTTTGAATTCCTAAAAGTAGGATGCAGTATAGAATGTCTCCCAAATTGTTTCCGTAGAACAGCTAACAACACTTCGAACACTGGTACTCTTTGTGACTCCAGTCCAGAAATTTTTGTGGGGCTCTCAAGTACTTTGTCCTCAAGATTTATGCCCTCCTCCCATGAATGTGCTCCCCAGGCAGTGACCAAGTCCCTGCCGAAGGGAAGGACAGTCTAAATAAAATGGAATGGCCCCAAAGTAAATGCTGCAATATGAGCTCACACCAGGCTGTGGGCTCCACCTGCTCATAGAACTTTCTATTCAATCGTCAGTTCACCAACCATAGCAGATATTATGAAGAACCATTTAAAAGGGGTCTATGGCTCCCCAAATTAAGGGTAGCCCTCTGGGAGTCTGTGTTTCCTTTTTATAGACAGCAAAGTCAGAATTGTGGGAGTGTGGAAGCTAATTGAAGGTAATTATCATGTGACTGGGTATCTTCCATGCTCTGAGTGCTGTGTCGTCTCGTACACACATTATCTTATTTAATCCTTGCCACATGCTCATTCTGTTTTTTAGCCAAGTAAAAAACGAAACCTAGCGAAATGAAGTAATTATCCATGGACAGGGCGGGCAAATCAGCAGTCTAGACGAGGTTGGAATGAATCTAAAGCTCCTCCTCTCCACTATGGCGTGCTGCCTCCCAGCTCTACAGGAGAAAATAATCTCATTATTCTGCCACCCCATTGAGAGATGACCAGTAGCCTTTTGTCCTCCCTTATTCAGTGGCCAGCTTCACTTAGCTCGGTTGAATGGAAATGAAACTCGCACTGCTGGTGATGGCTGCAGCCCCAAGATGGCCCTACCCATAGTTCAGGGGAAGAGACTGAAAGAAGGACCAAGACTGGAAGCAGGGATATTCAATTTCCAGATGTGGACCAGTGGAGAGGAGACTGTGTTTTAAGTGAACATGAGTTTAAACAAATCATTAAAAATAATCAGAGGTAGCTGAAGAGGTAGACATCAGGACTATATTTCCTCAGGACTTTAAAAACTGATTTTTAATACGTGTTAAGTGATATAATTAATAATTAGCTGAAGCTTTCCAAAAAATTCAAACCATATGAGGTAACAATAATAAAACACATGCCAAAATGTCTTTGAATGCTATTAAATGTAAGTGGTGTGTCATTAACAACACTGACTATTTGGGAGAGGTTTAATAAACAAGAGATACTTTGTAGCTCTATTTACTTTTATTATTTATTTTAATTCTGAAGGAAATTTCGGACTGGAATACAGAAGCAGAAAAGAAATGAATAATGCATCTGAATAATTGGGCTAGCATGAGATGCTAAGCCTCATTTTCATTGTGAGCAGATAATATGGAAGAAAAGATTTTGGTGGAAAGATGTGGATGCAATTTAAATAGAGAATATTTTTGTTGAAAGCATATCCAGCGACATCTGAATACCAAATAAAAGACTTTACAGTTTCATCTCTCCTTAGAGGTTTTTTTTTTTAGTTGTTGTTGTTTTGTTTGGGAGAAAATTGCAGTTTAAGATTTTCGAACCACTTCATTTGCAAACTGCTATTACTATAGTTTCTGCCTCTGAAAATGTTTAAAGCTGCAGGCAATGAAAAGACGTGATATTAGAGTTTTTCCTTATAAAGAAAGCTCTCCTTCTATTGTAAAAAAAGTGAGTGGTATAACAATGCAATATTACTTATAGAGAGTTATTCATATAAGTAATATTTCAATGTGCCCTGCTGAGTTTTTGAGATAATGGACAGCAGAATCTCTGAGAAAACATATTTTTACATAGTTGTTTAAATGCGATAGAGTTCAAGTAATTATCTTCATCACGATAAGACCCAAAGAAATTTACACTGGTAGTTGGAGGTTGTACATAAAATCCATTCCTTATCACAACATAAAATGAAGGTTGTCACTTGTTTTTTCCCCAAGTAAGGTAAGGTTAGAGTTTCCTTACGTAGGATTGAGATTCTCCAGTTGATAGGTGAAGAAGTTCTTAGAGCGTTCAATTCATTCTTTGAAGATTTTTCTGATTTTAGTGTGTCTTATTAAAAATACGCATAATCAGCTTTTTATTCCTCTTTTCCTATCAGCTGTTTATCTTAGATCTTTCAACTCAGAGAATCATTCCTTTTACCAGGGGTGTATTAGTTTCCCAGGGCAGCCACCACCACCTACCACAAACTTTGTGGCTTAAAACAACAATGTATTCCCTAACAATTGGAGAGGCCAGAAGTTCAAGGTGTGGTCAGAGCCAGGCTGCCTCTGAAGGCTCTGGGAGAGAACCCTCCCTGCCTCTTCCAACTTCTGGGGCTCCAGGCCTTCCTTGGCTTATTGTGACACCACTCCAGTCTCTGCTCTGTCTTCATGTGGCCTTCTCCTCTGTGTCTCCATGTGTCTCCAGTCTCCTCTGTCATATAAAGACACAGTCACTGGAGTTACAGCCCATCCTAAATCCACAGTGGTTTTATTTTGAGCTCTTAATTACACCTGCAAAGACCCTTTTCCAAATAAGATCACATTCACTGGAATTAGGGGTTAGGACTTGGGTGTATCTTTTGCGGGGGATGCACCTGAATCCATATCAAGGGGTTAAAAGCAGATTTGGGAGTTAGGAAAAGCTGGGTTAGAAGCCTGGCTTTGCCACTTACGTTGAGGAAATGCCATCATGTCCATAATTCTTCAGAGTATCTGTGCAACGTGAGTGGTAATGATATTAGCTTTGCAATATTGTGTGAGAGAATAGTGTGTATTGTGAGATAATATGGATACAGCAATTAGCCCAGTGCCTCGCTGATAAATGGCAGTTGCAAATGCTTTTTAGGAGACTGTGCGGTTTTTTGTTTGTTTAGTTTGTTTTTTTTTTTCCCAGTGAGTTATTTTATTGGCTTCAGTTTCTATAGAGTCCCTCTTTTCTCTTCGTGTAATGGAAGTTACAAGACAAAGTTACATGAATCACATCTGTATTGAATATTAGAAATATGACTAATTCTGTCCAATTAGAAGGATGTTTCCTCATGAAATTGTTGTAAAGGTTAAATGGAAGTGATGTTTGTGAAGTGCTTAGCTCTAGTGTCTATTGTTAGCTACTGTTATCCACAATTCCCTAAAACCTGCTAGATTTACAAGGACAAGGGCAACACAAATTCCTTTTTAAACCTCATCATCCCCTAAAACAGTAAATGCACAGATATAATTTAATGACTTTCTAAATAGGCCATATGTATCAAAAATTAATAACCAATCATGGTTTTACTACCAATTGGTAGTTTCTTTCCAACTTACCCTGAATCCCGTTACTGTGTATATATACACCTTCCCAGGACTGCTACATGAGTCTTCAGTTAAGCTCATCAAAACTCCGCTCTCCCAAAGTTGTTATTGCCTTCCAGCTGTTTTATACCAATGCCTAACAGCCTCAGAGGGCTTTGAAATCGTTCTGAAGATGTATCTTGTCCAGAAAAACTTTTTGGATTGATCTCCCGCAAAATTATTATGCTACAATTATTTTAGCTGAATGATAACTGACCTTTCTTCCTCCCTAATGATTGTTCTCTTTGTTATTGGTTTCTGTTATGGCATTTATCAGAAGACACTGGATATCTGAGTCGATTCTTTGCTACATTAATAATATGTCATTAAGGGCCTTAGCTTTGTTAATCTGTCTTAGGAGACTACAGAATGCAGGCTTCTAACTTGGAGACAAAGGCTCTGCCTTCTCTGTCCAGGGCAAGGTCAGAAACGATGGCTAGCTAAGAGCATGGAGATCCTATGCCTGTAGACAGTGTGGTTAAAGTTGCTCTCCCTTGGTTCTCATGTACACATTACAATTTCTATTTTATTTTTTTTATTTTATTATATTATGTTAATCACCATACAGTACATCCCCAGATTCCGATGTAAAGTTTGATGCTTCATTAGTTGCGTATAACACCCAGTGCACCATGCAATACGTGCCCTCCTTACTACCCATCACCAG
>NC_048218.1:204474142-204575851 GCF_002007445.2 Ailuropoda melanoleuca
TGTTTTCTGGTTTTTTAAATTCTACTGGGTACAGATTCTGAATTTTATCCATTCTTTCTTTGTTTTCTGGTTTTTTAAATTCTACTGGGTACAGATTCTGAATTTTATCCATTCTTTGTTTTCTGGTTTTTTAAATTCTACTGGGTACAGATTCTGAATTTTATCCATTCTTTCCTCCGTTAGAGCTGATCTGTAACCTATACCTTCACTCAAATTTCCACTTCAGCCGCTTTACACAATTATCACCCAAATAGCAGTGAATAATAGGGATATTGTATCAGACTTGCAAAGATTGGAAACAGAAGGAGGACCACGTGTAGCATGTTTGTAAGGAAATAGTAGATGTGCCACATAAAAGATACAGAACCACACTTACCCGTTGTTATTCCTTAGACATATTTGGGCTACTGTGCCTATTTATATAATAACTGTCGTGCTTCTAAAGGACCACGGCTGTAATATCATGGGAGTATCTTCTGCTTTTCTGGATGGCAGTGGTTTTAATCAAGCATATCGGGGGCATATCAGGAGTGGTATTTACAACATTCAACCACTCATCTGTAGTGGGCACTGACCATTTAGAATGGACTCAAAGGCTAAAGCAGCACTAAAGCACTATCGTGGGGCCCCCAGGCGTTTCTGAGATGTGGAAACTTTTGGGGAGAGTTTTTGCGGAGGGCCCAAGACATTTGGTACAGAGCATATTGGGACTAGATTCAGGGGGCTTAAGCAGCAGCTGTTTACCAACTGTACAAAAGTATTTCTATATTTTAATAACTATTATCATCAAACAAGGGCATATCCCCTAAATATCAGCTGTGGACCACGCAAATCAAAGAAAGTAGACTTTGATCTAAAGAAGTCACTCTGAGAAACTAGAGTCATTCCAATGTTGCCACATTGTGTTCTCATTCTCTGTCCAGATCTCTCTCTCTCTCTCTCTCTCTCTCTCTCTCTCTCTCTATATATATATATATATATATGGTATACAGTACATAGTGCTTTCAAACTAGGTTATAATTGCAACTAATAACTGTAATGAATATAACAAATACTTTTCCCTACTTAATATATATATGTTATGTGTATAAAAGGCCAAATTTTATGTGAAAGAGAGACTGAAGAGCATGATCTTTACTGTCCTCAGTTGTTTTTGTTTCATTTGGTTTTTATGGGAATAGATTAGACTTGGAAACTTACTGTGAGCCTTGTGAAATGGTAAAGACTTAAGCTTTTCTTAAATCTCCAAACTTCCTGGTATGATGAAACAGTGTCCTCTTTTAATACCTAAATGAAGTCCATTCTTCATTGAAGACTGCAGAAAAACCTCAGTGGACTACATTTGTGCTTCAGGGAGGAAAGACCCCAGACATGAACCCCAGGAACCTAAACACATACCAGACTTCCTGAAGTGTATCCCTAGTACCAGGCAGGGTTGGACCAGAAGAGATTACACTTCTCTTCCCAGATAGCCATGTTTTAGAATTCTCCAGAGCTGGGAGCTTCTGCAGTTTACCTTCCATCCTGAGCATTACATCCAGTTTCTGGCGTGTAAAAGTGATTTCACTGTTTTCTGAATTGATATAATTTCCTTCACGAACATTATCACCTGTTGTCCTGAAAAACTATTTTCTCAATACAAAGATATTCTTTTTTTTTTTAAAGATTTTTTATTTATTTATTCGACAGAGATAGAGACAGCCAGCGAGAGAGGGAACACAAGCAGGGGGAGTGGGAGAGGAAGAAGCAGGCTCATAGCAGAGGAGCCTGATGTGGGTCGATCCCATAATGCCGGGATCACGCCCTGAGCCGAAGGCAGACGCTTAACCGCTGTGCCACCCAGGCGCCCCAATACAAAGATATTCTTACGTCTGCTTTTCAGGATATTGGAGAGATTCTCGAAAGGGGGGAATTAGAAAGGGTTGTGGGAGAAAAATAGAAAATATTGAAATAATTCATTGAAAGCCAAGGTTATTAGAAGGTATAAAAATTTTAATGTAATGTAGGTGAGTGTGTAAGTGGGGAAAGACTTATAATTGGAATGAGGAGATGGGATTTTCTGTCTTCTTGCCATCACTCTAATACATAAGCTGCTACAAAATAATGTATATCAAGGCAGTGTAATAAAGGAGTACAGTGATAAATTTTATGAGATTAAGCTACAGTTAATTTCCTTATGCATTTAAGATTAATAAATGCTAATTAGAATATGCAAATAAAGGTTCCTGAAGCCTTAAAAATATTTCCTAGCACTTTACTGATAAATCTCGTTAGGTAACTATTTTGTTATGTAATTGGAAAATAACAGATTGATGAGCCAATGTAATTATGTAAAATTTATGTGTATATAGTATTTTATAATAAAGGACTAATGTTAAAGTAGGGAAAAGTAGTTGTAACATCCATTACAGTTATTAGTTGCAAATTTAACTTAGTTTGAAAGTACTTGTGCTGTACAAACTATAAGCCACACCAAGTAATCAGTACTACAGATCCCATGCCTAACTGCTGGGTGAGACGGAGCCTGTCAGCGGCTCAACCATTATTGAGATTCTTGTGTTTACATCTCACACACCTCACACCCAAGTACATGTTTCAGAAATATTGGTGATCATTCAGACATCTCAGTAACAGTTAATTGCCTCATTACACAAAGTGAGGAAAAGTATTCATATTTCTTAAATTTTTAGGTCTGCTGTTAGAGGTGCTGTTTTATGGCAGGTACCACATAAACACCTAATAGAACTATTCTTATTTCTAGTTAAGGTTTGTTCACTTTAATAGCTCAAGTACCTCATAAGGCTGGAGCACAAAATGCAACTTGACAGTTGTCATGGTTAAAAAAAACTTCTAAAAGGTTTACATAACACAAAGAGTGAAGGGAGTAGAGTGGACTCTGGTGATCATATTATGTATTTCTTTGGCAAGATCTCAAATGGAATAAGAATGAGAACCCTATTGAAAGTTAATTTAACAGAATGGCCAGAATACTTTGGACATTTTTTTTCATTTTCACTTAATATCTAACATATACTCACATATTCATGAAACATAAATTACCTTTATACAGTGCACCTGTATTCGATGTGTTTGTCCCTTGTTCGCATGAAGGACAAATGTAATTAATCAAATCTCAATTTAAATAGGTAAAATTATAGAACTTTAAGATATGCAGACTGTGATTCATACTTACTAGTGAGAAAATGGAAACTGGAAGCTTTACAATTTGGGTTTATTGCCTGAATGACTAAATAATAGTGGTGAAAGTGGACATCCTTGTCTGCTTCCTGACCTTAGGGGAAAAGCTCTCAGTTTTTCCCCATTGAGGTTGATGTTAGCTGTTGGTTCCTTTATGATGTTTATATATGTTCCCTCTAACCCTGCTTTGTTGAGGGTTTTTATCATGAATGGATGTTGTACTTTGTCGGATGCTTTTTTTTTTTTTTTGCATCTACTGAAATGATCATATGGTTCTTATCCTTTCTCTTATTGATGAGATGTATAATGTTGATTGATTAGTGCGTATTGAACCACCCTTGTAACCTGGAAATAAATCCCACTTGATCATGGTGAATGATTTTTTAAATGTATTTTTGGATTCAGTTTGCTGGTATTTTGTTGAAGATTTTTCAGTCTATGTTCATCAGCGATAATTGGCCTGTAGTTCTCTTTTTTGTGGTGTGTTTATCTGGTTTTGGTATCAGGGTAATCCTGGCCTCATAGAATGAATTTGGAAGTTTTCTTTCCTTTTCTATTTTTTTTTAAGAATAGTTTGAGAAGAATAGGTATTAACTCTTCTTTAAATGTTTGGTAGAATTTGCCTGTGAAGCCTCTGGTCCTAGAGATGTTTGTTTGTTGGAAGTTTTTTGTTTTGGGGTTTTTTGTTTTGTTTTGTTTTTGTTTTTTATTATTGATTCCATTTCATTGCTGCAATCAGTCTGTTCAAATTTTCTATTTCTTCCTGTTTCAGTTTTGTTAGTTTATATATTTCTAGGAATGTATCCATTTCTTCCAGGTTGTCCAATTTGTTGGCATATAGGTTTTCATTATATTCTCTTATAATTGTTTGTATTTCTGTGGTGGTGTTATTTCTCCTCTCTCATTTGTGATTTTATTTACTTGGCTCCATTGTCTCTTTTTCTTGATAAGTCATAGTGGAGGTTTATCAATGTTTTTGATTTTTTCAAAGAACCAGCTCCTCGTTTCACTGATCTGTTCTATTGTGGGGGGTTTTCATTTGTTTATTTTTATTTTTGTTTGTTTGTTTCTATATCATTTATTTCTGCTCTGATCTTTTTTGTTTCCTTCTTTCTGCTGTTTTTAGGTTTTGTTTGTTTTTCTAGCTTCTTTAGGTGTCAGATTAGGTGGTTTGAAATTCTTCTTGCTTCTTGAGGTAGGGCTGTTTTGCTATAAACTTCCCTCTTAGAACCGCTTTTACTGCATTCCAAAGATTTTGGAACATTGTGTGTTCATTTTCATTTGTTTCCATGTACTTTATAGTTTCTTCTTTTATGTCCCGGTTGACTCATTCATCGTTCAGTAGCATGTTATTTAACCTCCATGTATCTGTGGTCTTTCCGGATTTTTTGTTGTGGTTGACTTCTGGTTTCATAGCACTGTGGTCAGAGAAGATGCATAATATGACTTCGATCTTCTTGAATTTGTTAAGGTTTGTTTTGTGGCCTAATATGTGATCTATTCAGGAGTATGTTCCATGTAAACTAGAAAAGAAGGTGTATTCTGCTGTTTTAGAATAGAATGTCTGAATATATCTGTTAAATCCATCTGGTCCAGTGTGTCATTCAAAGCCATTGTTTCCTTGTTGATTTTCTGTTTAGATGATCTGTCCATTGATGTAAGAGGGGTGTTAAAGTTCCCTATTATTATCGTATTATTATAGATTGCCCCTTTGTGTTTGTTATTAACCATTTAATGTATTTGGGAGCTCCCATGTTGGGTGCATAAATATTTACAATTGTTATATTTTCTTGTTGGATTGTCCCCTTATTATATAGTGTCCTTCTTTGTCTCTTGTTACAGTCTTTGTTTTAAAGTCTATTTTGTCTGATGTAAGTATTGCTACTTCGGCTTTCTTTTAATATGCATTTGCATGATAAATGTTTTTCCATCCCCTTACTTTTAATCTGCAGATGGCAGTAAGTCTAAAATGAGTCTTGTAGGCAACATATAGATGGGTCTTGGTTTTTCATCCATTCTGTCACCCTGTGTCTTGTGATTGGAACATTTAGTCCATTTACAGTCAAAATAACTATTGACAGATGTGTACTTATTACCATTTTTATTACTTGTTTGTGGTGGTTTCTGACGATTTTCTCTGATTCAACAGGAATTCTTTAGTATCAGCAAACATATTACACGGATACACCTCTTCACTTTTCAACCACATCCTGAAACACTTTGCAATGTATTAATGGGCAATAACATAGTAGTCCATAGTTATTTTAAATTATACTGTTTATCAATTTAGTAAGTTCTAATAGAATGACCATTGATGGCCTTGAATTACTTTCCACCTTATTAGATATTCAGGAAAGTTATAATATTAACTGTATCATACACTATTCTAAGTTTTAAGAAATTGGTATTACAAATATGATATATAACCTGGCATTCTGTTAATCTGAATATTCAATCATTTGTGACACCTTATATTGGGGGAGTTTACCATATTTGTTTTTAACAAAAGAAAAAATATAGATTAGTTAGCTATTGATGGGAGCTACTGGAAGAAGTTATAACTTATGAGTTAAAACTTATCAAGCTTTGGACCGGGTGCCAGTTACCTTAATTGTCTGTTGCTTATTAAGGATTTGGGGTTTTTTTAGTATGGTTAGATTGTTTCCCTTTCATGCAACTTTTAAAAACAATCAGAAGTACGAAATGGATGGAAGACACCTTTGAAATGCGATTCATTTCATCTTGTTGACATGTGAGGATCTGAAATATTTTTTCACATCCTATTTCACCTGTTGCGCCATCTCAAAAATCTATTTCCTCTTGCATAAAACCACAGTGTTTAAAACTATCAAAGCAAACACAGCAGTGAAGAAATTTTCCCCTGGGTCTGTTTATCATATGCTTTAAAACAGAACTGTTTGAATACCAAAAACTATCATTCCTGAATTTGAAGATAGAGACTGTTGTTTTGTTTTGTTTTACCACCTGCACGAGGGACGCTGATTTGAAGAATATTCTTCAAATTCTAATGGCTTGCTGAAAAATCATTTTTATACTGCAGAATGATGATTCTTGCCACATTCTTCTGATTGGAAGAGTTTCCATGAGAAGCAAAATGGACTTGACTTCCTTTGAAAATATAATCCAGAATGAGAGAGTTAGAAGTATGTATTCATTCTGTGAGTTTCCAGGTGCTCACTGTTAATCATAAGTAAAATATGTTTCAGATCCAAACAGTGGTAAGCGTTACTTCGTTCTTTCAGTCATTCAACAACGAGTGTTTTTTCAGTGCTAATTCTGTATCAGGCATGTTTTCCACATATTGGATGAAGCAATGAACAAAATGGATGAGAAACAATCTACGTTATGAAGCTTATATTCTATACAGGGAGACAAGCAAACAAACAGAAGCAGATGCGTACATACATGCATACATAAATTACATAGCGTGACAGATGGTAATACTGCTTTGGAAAAAATAAAACAAGAGGAACAGTGAGTGCAGGGTTAGGTTTGGAGTGTTAAAATTTCAACAAAGATCTGAAGGAGATGACAATGCCAAATCTACAGATACCCAGGGGAGCTTTGCTCCAGGCCCTGGGACTGGGAGATATAATGGTCGTGACACTGGAGCACAGATGGGGAAGGGCAAGGAGGATGGTGTGGCCAGAGCCCAGTGAGGCAGAAGTCAGGTTGCCAAGGAGGGGTGGAAGCAGATTTATTGGGCCTTGTGAGCAGGAGCAAAGGCACTGGCTCTGACTGGAGTGAGAGGAAATGCTATTGGTAACATTTGAGCAGATTGTTGGAAGGTTATACTCTTTTTAAACAATAACCTATTTTTATCAGCTATACACAGAGAAAAGAAGCAACAGTACTATCAGTTAGGAGACCATCGAGTATCCCAGAATGAAAGGATGGCACCATAGACCTGGATGATGGTGATACAGGTGGTAACAATTGGTCAGATTCTGGATGTTTCCTGAAGTTTGAACCAACTGACTTTTTGTAGTGGTTTAAATATAAAATATGACAGAAAGGATGAGTTTGGGATAACCTCAAGGTATTTGACCCAAGCAAGCACAGAGTTGCTAGTTATTATGATCTAGAAAAATGTAGGAAGAAAGTGTTTGGGGGGAAATACCAGAAGTCTAGTTTTTAGACTCATGAAGTTTGAGACTCAAAATAAATACTTGACTAGAATAGGTGAGTTGACAAGTGCATATTGAACTCTGTATTTCTGAGAAAAAGTCCAGACTAGAGATACACACTTGGGTGTTATTACCGTGAAGCTGGTATTTAAAATTATGCATCCAAATAAGATCACCAAGAGTTACGTAGATAAAGAAAGGGAGATGGTTCAAGACTAAGCCCTGTGCTTTCCAAGATTTATAGTTTGTAAATGAGAAAAACCAGAAGAGAAGGCTGTAGCCAGTTAAGTAGGAGTAAAACCAGGAGACGAAGTCACCCTGAAAGGACGGATGTTTCTATTGGAGGTGTGCAACGAAAATGTGGGCATGACTGGTTTGAAAGACAGCAAGAGGAGGGAAATTGGATAGAGTGAAAGTTTGCTTAGCAGGAAAGCAGGAGAGAAGATGCTAGCTAGAGGGGGGAAAAGGTAAAACAAAACAAAACAAAAACAAAACTTTGCCATTTTTAAAGTTGCATGAAATAGCACTGCTTTTTTTGGAATGAATCAGTAGAGAAAAATAAATGATGATAGATGAGAAAGGAAGGAGGAAGGGAGGGAGAATTTCTGGAGAATTGACCCTGACTGTGCAAGAAATTATGAAATATAGTACAGAGGTAGATGCATTGCTTTGTTTTCTTAAGACTTATTTATTTATTAGTTTGTTTATTTGAGAGAGAGAGCATGAAAGCATGACTGGGGGAAGGATGTGAGTGAGAGAATCTCAAGTAGACACCCCGCTGAGTGCAGAGCCCACTGCAGGGCTCGATCTCGTGACCCTGAGATCATGACCAGAACCGAAACCAAGAGTCATCGGATGCTCAACCAGCTTAGCGACCCAGGCTCCCCTAGATGCATTGCTTTATATGGAAACAAGGAGTGTTGATCCAAAGTGATAGGAAAGGCAGCAGAGTCTGTTGGGCTCATGTACGGGTCAATTAATCGATATTATGATGAAAGCTTTGGAATATTTCTTGTGGTTCCTTTTTTTTTTCCTCAGTGAAGTAAAAAACTAAGATGAGAATGTGTAGAATCTTCAGAAGGAAAACCCATGCAATAATCATCAAGGGGAGAGGAAGAATGAATGGACTAGATGTGTATGGTGGGATTGGCAGATGGCAGTAGAGATGACTCACATGAGTATAGTGGTCGTGAAATTAAAGGAAAACTATTCTTCATGCAATTATTGGGTTTTTTCCTAGAGTTCTGTTTGGCATAGGCTCTAACTGGAAATTAATTTAACCATTGTTTGGGGCTTGTGTAACTGCGTACAGCATAACAAGAGAGGAGCAAGGGAGCTGTATACAAGTCAATGAAGGTAATGACCACATACGGGAGAGGAAATGAGGGAAGGCATGGGGAAGAGAGAGTATGAGGGTGGGAGAGTCAAGGACACTGGAGTTAGTGCACTGAGGAAGTGCACTCTCATCTTCCCAATGATAACGTCCATATTTAAAAGAAAAGATCTGTGTATGCATGTTATGATACAGTAGAGCATTTTCCACTCTTCATTGAGAATGATTCTCATCTATTTGTGCTATGCCTCATTTTGCAAGGAGGGCATTCTTATGTAGGGAAATCTTAATGATTATAAATGCTCTGCATATAGTCCACGCTGACAGAAGCCATGTTTCACTGAAGGAAGAATGCATTAAATGTAATGGGCAAGAGGGATGCATGGCCCTTCCCCAACATTTTTTGTTCAGTCTTTCCATTTTAATGTTTTTCCTTTATTTAAAAAAATTCTCTTCTTACCATTTGACCTATGAAAATTCCTGGAAAGGAATTTTTTATCAGTAGACATTGCTGGAGATAGATAAAGGAGTCGAATTACAGAGAGAAACCAATGATTAAACAATAAAATGCCTATAGCCCAAAAGGGAGACCTCATCTTAAAAAGCAAAGAAAAAAAATAGGAAAAAAACAAACATCAAAACCTCTAAAAGTACATAATGCCTGAAAGAGTAATTTTCTTAATGGAAGAACTCATGCTAACTTCACATTGCCAGCCCAATTTCTGTCTCCCCAAAGGCAGCCTCACAACCCACACTTCCCGCTCTCCCGCATATGAGAGCTCCAGTCCCAGCAAAGGCTAGCAGGTTACACACCATAACTGATCATTTGTCTGTGCTGCTTCTATTCTGTTTGCCTGACAGCAGCTTCTCTTTTAACATTATTTTTCTCGCTAAGGAGGGCAATAGAAAAGAGGAAAATAAAAATGTTAGCCTAAGACAGATGGGGTTAAGATACCAAGAGCCTAGCATGAGGTCGGGCATGAATCTCTGGGAATGAGACCTCAGGAGCTGTGTGGTTATACTGTGTTTCTGAGACGAGGGGAAGTTAAACAGAACCGTGATTGTACAAGAATGCGGTGAGTGACTCTGGGTTCTGGTAGTTGCTCTGGCCCAGTTCTAGCAATTTATAATGGTTCTAAATATCTCAGCCATCCGGCTTAACCCAAATGATACTCTTGAATTTTTTACTATATGCACACCAGTATTTTGAGGCTTTCGTAATTTTCTTTAACAACAAAATACCATCAAATGGCTATTAAAAATGCATAGTTCATGTTGTAAGAAACAGTTATCACCTTGCTTAACCAAATTTTCCATCACAAGCTGTATAATTCCAAGTTTCTGCATTTTATTCTACCTTTGGTGGAAAAACAGTATTTGAACCAAATACAGGATCAGTCCTTAAGTGTTATAGGATATTTGTTTCTTATTCTTCAAAAGCGGAGTAGAGTCACGGTTGCTTTGATTTACCTCTAATATAATTAAAGGAAAGGATCTTGTCTTTTCTCTCTCATGTTTTTCTCTTTATACATTTGTCCTACTCCTCTTAGTGACCTATATTAAAGCTCATTTGCCATTGTGTTATTATAATTAGTGATTTAAAACAGCAATATTTACTTCGTGCTATACATCTTATTGTGTACTGTGAGTGATTACAAAAGAAATTAAAACTTTGGATCCGAAGATGTGAAAATCTAGAGGGAAGTCATGGGCATGCAGAAAGGAACATGACCTTGTGAAAATCTTGTGTTCCTAGAATATGTGTGATTAAAGTTGGGTGAGATTATTGAAGAACATTAAGTTTTCTTAGAGGAGCCAGGATTTTTTTTTTTAAGATTTAATTTATTCATTTGTTGGAGAGACAGAGAGAGTGAGAGAGCACAAGCAGGAAGAATGGCAGGCAGAGGGAGAAGCAGGCTCCCCACTGAGCAGGGAGCCCAATGCTGGATTTGATCCCAGGACCCTGGGATCATGACCTGAGCCAAACTGAGCCACCCAGGCATTTTAGGAACCAGGATTTGAATAAGGAGATGTTCAGGGGAACAAGGAAAAACCAATTTCATATTGAAGAATATACTGCTAGGGGAAGCTGGACTCAGCTATACAACTTGCTCCCCTTTATATTTTAGCAATAATTTTCCCTTACACCAGGAGCACTCAGATGACCCTAGTGATAGATGCAATTATGCAATGTTTTTATTTCTCTAGATTACATGGCATGAGAAACTAAAAGTATAGGAGGCAAATAATACAGGGTAGCTGTCACGAAACTCATCCTTCTGTCTCCCTCTGTCTCCTTCTTCCTCACTGTCTCCAGAAGATGCTCCAAGAAGAAGTTCATCTCAGTTCTTTTCTATAAATACCCAGAAGTGGGAATGCTAGGTCATGTGGTAATTCTATTAAAAATTTTTGAGGAACCTCCGTAGTGTTTTCCTTAGCAGCTGCACCGTCCTACATTCCCACCCACAGCGTACAGCATTCCAGTTTCTCCACATCTTTGCAAACACTTCTTTTCTTTTTATATATATAGTATAGCTGTCCCAACAGGTGGGAGGAGATATTTGAGCTCCTGTATGTATTGCAGCATTATTCACAGTAACCAAGATGCAGAAACAATCTAAATGTCCATCAGTGGGTACATGGATAAAGAAAATGTGGTATATACATATAACAGAATATTCCTTCAGCTTACTAAAGAAGGAAATCCTGCCAGATGCAGTAACGTGGGTGAACCTGGAGGACAGTATGCTGAGTGAAATAAGTCGGGCACCAAAGACAAATACTGCATGATCCCATTTATATGAGTTGTTTAAAGCAGTCCAACTGAGAGAAGCAGAGAGAATAGTGGTTGCCAGGGGCTGTGGGGAGGGGGAAAATGGGGAGTTGCTGTTCAACAGGTATAAAGTTGCAGTTATGCAAGATGGATATGTTCTAGAATATCTGCTGTACAACATCATGCCTACACTTAAACAATACTGTGCACTAAAAATATGTTCAGAGGGTTGATCTCATGTTAAATGTTCTTACCACAATAATCAAAAAAGAGTCTGATCTCGCCTTTTTCTCATGATTTACTGAATGAACTGTATACCTTTAGAATAGTCTCCAGTCTTCTCCATGATGTCGGCCCTGTTTCACTGAGCTTCTTTCTCTGTCTGCTGGCTCTTGTCATTTTTCTCAAAATGTCTCTTCCCCGTTAGCCAGGCAACCTGCCTGATTCTTCAAGATTCAGCTCAGATGCCACCTTCTTCATGAAGCTTTCCCCTTGGTAGAATACACTCATCCCTTTGCACTTCTCTAAACCTAAACAGGCTCCTTTCATTTTGTTGCTTTTACGGGTAGCCTTCTTTCCACTCCCGTGAGCTCCTTGAGGGCAGGGCCCGGGACTCGCCTCTGATCCTACTGAGCAGCTGCTCTGCGCCAGACTTTGTGCCTGGTGTTTGTGGCAGTGGTAACCAAAACCAGCGACTGAGGGTTGCGGAGAGGGAGGTGGATGGGGGATGGGGTGAGGGGCACTGAGGAGGGCACGTGATATGTTGAGCACCGGCTGTTACACGCAACTAATGAATCACTGAACGTTACATCAAAAAACAAACAAACAAAAAAAGAACGAAATGCCTCCTTCTTGAAAGTTATTGAGTAATTAAAAGAAGATGCTCATTAGATAGTCATACAAGTAATTATTTTAAACATGTCATAAAGGGAAATTGCAGAGGAGAATACGGAGCATGGAAACTGAATAAATTTTGAGCTATTGTGGTAGGAAGCACCATTGGGAGTCAAGAAAGCCTCTTTGAGTGTATAGATTTGTATATACATGCATTTCTTTTGATAAGTTGGAATCATTTATAAACCTTTTTAGTTTTTCTTCTGGTTACATTATATATTTTAATAATATAATTAATCATCTACTTCTAGTTGTATTAACCTTAAACCGTATCTATTGACTCTTCACTGTAGAAGGTGAGGAAATTAAATTGTATTTGCAATGTAATTTTTATAATTGATTTTTTGTTTGCATTTGTAATGTAATTTGTAATTGCTTACCATGCTTCTTTCCCCTTTGCCTCAGGATTTTGGTTCGTTGTATTGTCATTTCGGTTTTTCTAGCAGTTATTTTCATACACTAGCATGCTGCCAGCTGGCTGTCCAAGTGTGGCTCCAACAAGAAAGCTGGTTAATATTTTTATTTATGTAATGAGAAAAACAAAAGGAAAGCAATGAAAGCCAGTGGCAGGACTTCACTCATTTGTCCATGATGTGAATTATTCACTAAAATCAGATAATCGTTTTCAATCCTAGATGCATGTTTTCTCAACTTTTTTGCTAGTCACAATAGATACAGGTACACAACACACGTTTAAGTTCAATCTACATTATTAATATATTCTTGATTACTTTCTTAAGTTAAAGGAGCAGCATCAAACCCTGTTTTGCCCAAGTTACTGAATTTTTGCACTGGTGTTTCTCCCACCGGGGCTGACAGCAGGCTACCTGCCTGTCTTCCCAGGATGGAGAGGAGGGAAGAGATGGGCATTGGCACACTGCTATTAAGATTTCCGTCATGCATTTGCAATGACATAAGCAGCCTCAAGAAAAGAGAATGTAGTAAAACCGCAGAAAAATAATTTTAAAATTACGACTTTTGAGTATTTTATACATTTGTTTTGCTTTAACATGTTTAATTTAGATTTATGTATTTTAATGTTTAATGATGCATTTGTTTAATAAGCAGCTTGCAAATGTCCTGCAAATTCAACAGTCATCTCTTACATGCTAGTTCAGAGGTTGGGGAAGAGGTTCAAATAACCTATTTGAACATCTGTTATTGGCTGATTTGTTTTAAAACAGTGTCTAATACCAGATTTCTATTAAAGCTGAGGAAATTAGTGCATGCACTGTTTATTCTGACACTTCTTCCCTCCATCCCTAAGTTTCTCAACTCAGTGCCGTATTTTATTACTCAGCTCCCTATAAAACCGATGGCAAGTCTTTGTTGCACATTACCACGCATCATCAGAGATACTAGCCACTACAATTAGAAAAATATAAGTAAGAAAAAAGTAAAACCTTAGGGGGAAAAATTGTCAACAAAAAATTGGCAAATGATGGAGTGAGAAATATCTTTCCAAGCAGGAAACAGAACCTAGACATTATAAAGCATAAGGTTGACCAACTGAGATAAAGAAAGAGCCTAATAAATTTGACTACATATGAACATTAATTATTAATTGCTTATTACTTCCTTGATAATTGCTTATTACTTCATTTAAAAAACTATAACTTGATAGAGAAAAGGAACAAATATATGAATGCTTGTCCTTTGTGCCTTAAGAAAGCCTAACAGGGTCAAAGCTCATTCTCCTCCCCACTAATTCTGTTTTTAAAAAATAAATTTTCAGGATGCCTGGGTGGCTCAGTTGGTTAAGCATCTGCCTTTGGCTCAGGTCATGATCCTGGGGTCCTGGGATGGAGCCTGCTTCTCCCTCTCCCTCTCCCCCCGCCCCCGGCTCATGCAGACTGTCTCTCTCTCTCTATCTCTCTCTTTAAAAAAAAAAAAAAGAGGAAAATCTTTACATCGAAAACTAGGGGTGTACTGTATGGTGACAAACATAATAAAAATAAATAGTTTTTAAAAAAGGAAAATACTAAAAAATTTTTAAAAAACTTTCTTGGAGTAACTTTAGTATTACAAAAAATAATTACAACAGTGGATTTCCCTCTTATCCTTTAGCATTTTTTTTACTAAGGTGAAATTCTCATAATTAGCCATAATCCTCTGCCTCTAGCTCCCGAACATTTTTATCAACCCAAAGGAATTCCATCTCATCAAGAGGTTACTCCCCATTGCTGCCTCCCTCAGCTCCTGGCAACCATCAGTCTGCACTCTGTCTCCATGGATTTACCTATTCTGAATATTTCATGTGTGGGGAGCCATACAATATGTGACTTTTTGTGTCTGGCTTCTTTCACTTAGCATGTTGTCAAAGTTCATCCACCCACTGATTCTTAATGGCTTTTCAATTTCTAACACAAACAAATCGGAGAATTTATTATTTTCCGGCTTTATTCACAGCCTTTCTTTGTTCCTCACCCTGTGTTGTTAATGGTCTGAATCATCTCTGGTCCTAAGTGGGGCTGAGGTTTCTTCCCTCTGAAGGTTTTTTTCTCTCAATTCTATGGGCATATCCAAAAAGTAACTGTAAACATGTGGAATTGGTGATGATATCAGTTAGGTGATTTAGAAAGCTCCCCGGGGTAATCATGAATTGTTAACGTTCAGAAGAGCATGTCTAGGGCAGCGTGGTCCAAGTCCAGGGAGGGCCATTCACATCATGGTCCGCAGCCATGCACGTGACCCTATGAGTGTAACTGTCCCCGTCCGTCACCCTCATGGTTACAACTACTTTACAGTATCCAACTGAATTTTATGCTTATACACTTCACATTCATCCCCAGAAATTATTCTCCCCATTTCCCGCTTTTATTCTCCGAGGGCAAGAAGTGAAAAAGCCAGGAAACATATGCCTGAAAGATGAAAAATTGAGTCGTAGTGTTCGTGCTAAATTGAAGAAACATCAGAAGGGAGAAACGAAAGCAGAAGAAAAGTGATTGAAACTTGGAAACTCACTGGTGTTTTATGAGGAGACGCAACGGCTCCCACCGTGCTTTCCTGGAGGAAGTGCTAGCCTCAAAATGAGAAGCTGAAATAAGAATGGTGTGAGGCCAGTGCTAAGCGTTTTCTTGAGAAAAATGGCTTGAAACGAGAGAGGTCCCTAAACTCCTGGTATCACTTAATGTGGCGACTAATAACTATTGCTCATCATCTGGTCCCCGGGGTCTGGTCTCCAGCTGAGCTGAGTGGCTTCCCTGTCTTGGGCTCTGGAGAGACAGGCAGCACCAGGGCCTCTGTGTCTGCTGTGAAATCCGGAGCCCCGAGGATGGATGCCTTCAGTCCAGCATGCTCCTCTGGGAATCCTCATGTGGGGAAAGCAATTTAATTTTTACAAATATTTCCGAATTGCCGTGAGGATTCTTCATGAAGCTCCTCTCTGTCATACCGATAACTCCTTAGCAATGCATTTCGTTAGCAAGGTCTCTCAATTTGTCAGGCTCTTTTCACTTAAGCTGAGATGTTTTAGATGTTGGACCATTGTAGCTGAATATTTTTCTTTCTTTACTCTCATGGAAAAATGACCCTTGTGTAAAGTATAAACTAGGTTTGTTTGCAAGGAAAACGCACTCTCCCGTTACATGTTTCTGGGTGAAGGAATCTGTCAAGTGCTGCCTTCAGTTAATGATAACTGTACCAGACGTGGCTTGCTTTACTGTAACGTTAATTTATCATGTGACTCAGTGAGAGTGGGAATACAGCCCATAAAAATAAGTTACCAGCTAAGAGGTATTTCAATTTTTTCAAAATTCACTGGGTAACTTGCCCACAGATACATTTTATTAAATTACATAACAAAACAGAGTACACTATGAAAATCAGGTAGGAAATTTGTCTTCTAACTTTTTAAAAAATTTCCATTATCTATAATGAACTAGGCTTCTTACATGAGACCATTGCAATTCTTTTAACAGAATTCGAGATTATATACTAATCCTACCTTTCAGTTACAGACGATGTAGAATGTTCATTAACCAGAATTCTAAGTTTCTCCCTCCAACACACACGGTATATTCAGTTTAACACCAAACACATTTCAGGAAACTTCATTTTGGTCACGGGGCCTAATCCTCAATATCTAAGACCATTGAAACCTCAAACTGAAATATTCGAAGCCCAGCAGCTCTGGAGGACCTTCATTAACACATTTACACATCTAAGCCAAAATTGACACTAAAATAAATGTTTTCTCATCACTATATATGTCTGAATTGTCTTCTGTTTGTCACATTTCTCCCTGAAGTAATAGCTATGAAAGCAGTTTGAAAACTCTGATACAGTGCAAAGAGCTCTGTCAGGGACATGGTGTACTTGGGTTTTGGGTCCAGCTCTAACTATCCATATGAATGTGAGCTTGTCATTGCACCTGTCTCTCTAGTCTTTTCTCATCTGGGGGAAAAAAAGAGGGATTTGAAGTAAAGCAGTAATTCCTTTTCTTTTAAAGATTTATTTATTATATAGAGAGAGGACAAGGGGATAGAGGGAGAGGGCGAATCTCAAGCAGACTTCACGCTGAGTGTGGAGCCCAGCATGGGGCTCAATCCCAGGACCCTGAGATCACAACCTGAGCTGTAACCAAGAGCCAGCCACTCGCTGAACCTGCTGTGCCACCCAGGCCCCAGTAGAGCAGTAGTTCTTAACCAGGAGACCATGAGATCACCTTGGGATTTTTTTCTTCTTTTTAATATAGACTTGTCCACACCTCCCTGCTTCGCCCCAACACTATTCTGATTCCATAGACTTGGGATTGTTCATTTCTGCTTAAATTCCCCTTGGAGAGGTGCTATCTTACCTCTGGTACAGCTCTACAAGCCCACTCTGCAAACACCTTAGCTGTTCTTACAACATGTGTAACATTAGCAGTACCAGCATCAATGATGTTATCAAAAGTGTTGACATCCAGGGCTAGCTGGGAAGTCTTGATGCCATGAAACTCCCTGATAAGAAATGAGTTAGCTATTATGACAAAAAACCAGTTTCTGAACCAACAACCTTGACGTGTAGTGTAAGACATGGTCCAACATATATTCCAACAAGGGCACAGAATATTTGAATGTAGAATGTGCTGTCTCAAGTTCTTCCCTGGTAAAAAGTTGGGACTGAATGGGGATTTCATAACTGCTGCATTCATTGGCAACCTCCCTTCCCCAGAGCCCAGAAGGCTAACAGGTCAGACCAGGCTAAGGGCAGAGTAATAGGAACAGAACTTTCTCAGGTGTACAGATGAGGTGTTAATTGGTGTTCTGGGAAGAAGTGCTGCATCTGTCTTACACTTACCTTTTGAGTCTGTAGTCATGGCCAGCTTCATGCACAGGTGACCTGTGCAGTCACTCAATGACCCTATGCTGGTTTTAATGCCATGCTGTCACTGTCTTGAAGTTCTTAACGATTTTTGAACAAGGGTCCTGCATTTTCATTTTGTACTAGGCCCTACAATGTATGTAGCCAGTGCTGTTGTAGCAATCAAATCAAGCAGTTAATACCATTTCCTTTGGTTCTCTTCTTTTTCCTTTGAGGAGTACTCTCTAAGTACATAGCTTCATCATTGGCAAGAGGCATCCCCTTCCCTGGCCACAACCTACGTGTCAGCCACATAGTAAGTTCATCCTCTTCAATTCTGATGACAGGCCTATCCTGGTCACTACAGTTTTGTCCTGGGGAGTGGCCCTCCTTAACACTTGTCCACACATTCACCTCATTACCAACCCTCTTCCTCATCAAGAGGGGAAGATGTGCTGTCCTCGTGCCCATATCTCAATAATTATGAGACCTCAGATACTAACAACCAAGGCAAGTGACTGCCATAGAGTCTTCGTATACTGGTCTTTCTGGCAGAAGTGAATTCCAGAGTGATCATTTCCTTGCTACTAATAAAGGGCTAGCAGGAAAGGGGGGAAAGCGAGGAGCCTCCAGAATTGTATTTCTCCTTTAAGTTTTTGTTAGCCAATAAAGAGGGTTAAGTAAATGTTAGTAAATAGCTTTTTAGGAATACAGATCGATAAAACTCCACAAATGAACAGATTTATAATTTTGCTATTTATAGAGTAGGGACAATGTCTGTCTGTCTGTCTATCTTTATTCCTATGTCTGTATTTGAAGTAGTTTCCTGATGATTCTCTCCCACTTTTGGACTGGATCAGAGGAGGACCAAGCTGAAAATTCAATATAGTCCATTTTGTAATATGATCCATAACAGGATCCTGCGAGTCAATTTAGACAGATAATGTAGATAATAGTGTCCAAAAGAGAGAAGCATATCCTTTGTGCATGTTATGCACAGCTAGTCCTGCTACTGAGAACTGTTTCTCCCAGGACCTCATAAAAAGAGTATTGCATAAAGAGTTTTCAAGCTTCTGTGCTAGAAACAGATGTGCGCTCACGTCCCGCTTTAGGCTTCAAGAAAGGACTGGCTGCCTAGCTGAGAGGCTTGTGATCATCTGATGCCTCCAGCTGTTAGCTCCTCTGGGGCTGTATGGGCTTTCAATCTGAGGTCACACTCTTCTCCAGGTGGCCTCCAGGCAATGACAGCAGATTAATGGTATGAGGGCTGGGCCATTTCCACCCCCCTGCAGGACTCCTCCACCGCGCACGCCATCTTTGCTCTAGAGCTCTTCCTGGGCTGACAAAGACTTGGTCAAGTCTACATTAGGGCCTCTCAGCCCCAAGTGCCCAACCCTGCACCATGCTCTTTTCTGTCATTAATGCTACCCCCAATAAAATATTGCAGTCGTGATTCCTTCTCAGCATGTTTCCCAGAGAACACAATGTACAAAGCATCCTGACAGTAAAAGCAAAGATGAATTTTACGGAGCTCCTTTTTATTAAGATGATAATGTAAGGTCTGAGCAAATTTCATGGAAGCAACATAAAGAGGACAGCAGTAGAGCAAAATGGGATTGTAGCACTTGGCCTGGATTTGTTTGAGAGGAAAGGACACCACACCTCACTTTTCAGCAGTTTTCTGTAAACAGTGTTCCTCTGGAAAGAACATTTGATACCTTCTGAGCAACCTTGAGCTCAAAATTAGAGTCCCTGGAAAGCAAACGATGTCCGGAGACCAACCCCTCGAGGGACCCTAGGATTCTGACTTTAAGCCGTATCGTCATCCCAAACTGAGCCTGTTTGTGGAGCTACGTTTAGTATCTAAGTATTCTGTCTTCGCTGGTTTTATTATCTTCACAACTCACTGAAAAGCTCAGAAAGCACAGTGATTTAGAATCAAAATTTCAGTCACTAATTTTTTATTTAGCCCCTTATGTCCAATTAATCGCTCAGCTTTTTTTATGTTTTCCCAGAAATGTCTTGCCTTTCTCTTGATCAGACCATGCCTGACTGGTCTTTTGCCTAACTCCATGGCAGAGAAGCCCCAATTTTGTTTTCTTTTTGTCCTGGGCAAAGTAACTGACTGATTCTTACAAAGCACACACGAGCATGAATTGTAAATAGGAGGTTGTGTTTCTGCCCATTGGAGGTCTTGTAAATTACATTTACAACTTTTTTATCCGTATCGTGATGCCAATGGAGCTATGTATCTCTTATGAATATGGGCACTGACCATTGAACTGTTCCCTTGGCTAGTGTTTAGTATACATTTTAAGCTCCTTAGTTCAGCACATAAATCACAGACTAATGCATGGCATGCCTCCCCCCATCACTGCCCCTGCAACTCAGCTGCACAAACTAGTATTCCAGCTCCTGGCAATTATAATGCTTCATTCTTTGTGCTGTTTGTTGTTGAGAGAATCCTTTTTATTGCTTTCTGCTTAAAGATAACTCCTTCAGTCCTTCAAAGCACAGCTTAAGCATCCCTTCCCAAGTGAACTTTTCTCTGATCCCCTAGTTTGATTCCTTTCCTTTCATGTGTTTCCACCAAACTTCAATCACACTTTTACCATAGCACCGGCCATTTTGTTTCCTAACTGTTGTTATACCCCAGATATATTGTGTAAACACCCCAAGAACTGTAATCCTGTATTATTTGACTTCATATCTACATGAGCCCAGAACTGTTGAATGAATGTAGTTTGTTTTCCATTCTGACATCCTCATGCTCTCTTTTACTCCAGGGCCTAAAATTAGCTGTCAGAACAGATGGCTGAAAGGAACTGGCCTTAAGTATGCTAAAAAGTAGGTTTAATTGTGATCATGGACATGCTTCTTTCTCAGGGGTTCCATTTCTAAAATGGAAATTAATTTGATGCTTCTCTAGAGTGATGTTCAGATTAATGTTATGCCATTTGTAAAGGCCTCTAGGACTCTCTGATGAAGGGCATTTGATATTAGCCTCATTGTTACTTGAAGATGTGTTTTAGGGTTCATCTATTTGCTGCTCAGCAAGACATTTGACATTCTTTTAATACAGCACATCCCAGGATTAATTAAGAGATTTCTGGAAGGCTTGGGGACACACCTACTTTAACATCAGTGTGCTTTGAACGTTGATCTTGACATCTTTACTTTCAATAATTATGGTGTATTTAAATGATAATCTAACATACAATTAAGGCTCCCTTGTTCCTGTGAAGATTCTGGGTAGAATTTTATAGCAATGATTAGTGAATATGTTCTCCAGGATTTTATACTGAATTGGAAAAGAAGCCCACATTCTTGAGCTTTCGTCACTTAACTATAACATCTTTCTAAATAAAGACCATTCACTAAAACCACTGAAGAAAGAACTGAGGCATTCGTGAGCACAAGTAATCCCCAAGCAAGGATTTAGAATTGTACTTTCCTCTACTCACATGCAGGCTTCCAATGTAGGAACGGATGCCCTTCCTCAGTGACTTGATAGAAGGGTCAACATGTATTTGAACTCTGGAGCACAACAGCTCTGTGCTGTAGGATTTCCAAGTGCTCATTATTTATGAGATCAGGAATGACTTGATCATGTGGCAGTCTAGACAGCTGCAGTCCCCACATGCCTAAAAGAAAACAGCCCCCCGAGCAGCCATTTCTTTATGTGATGCCTCATGCCCAGAAGCTATAGAAATAAACTGCTAGAGGCAGCTGTGCTTGACTTTTGCCAAACATTCAAAGGTTCCATTTTAAACACAGGATATCTATTATTAAGACAATGAGCTAAGATGTCAGTTCAAAAGCTGCAAAGGAATCTAGGTCTGCAGCATAAATAGCACAATGATTTCCCTTTCCTGCTGGGCCAGAACATCCCTTCTTTCCTCCTTTTTTAGGGGACACTATTTCCAGAATAATGATCTGGAAATACTGCTTTGATATGATAACTCCCCATTCAAGAACTTACTTTAATTGTGTTATGAGAAGACTTTCATCCAGTCATGGGCTGTATTTAAAATGTAAGACCTTCAGATCTGACTCCATTGTCTTTATCAGATACATTTCTCATTCCTCTCATCACCCACCCTGCTGCAGTCCAGTAAGACTCCTCAAGTCTTGCTCCATGTTTTCTACTCACACAGCTTTGGGCAAAATACTCCAGTTCTCTGCCCAGCCAGGTCCTGCCCATTCTTTTGATGTTTGACAGTGAAGCCCCGTTGAAGCCTAATGGGTCCTCTTCCCACATTAATCAGTGGTCTCTTTAAATTCAACTAATAAACCTCATCATTCATAATTAGCAACCTAAGCCTCACAATTCAGCAACAGATTATATGCTATTACACATGATTTTCACATTTATATGCATCAGTTAGTCTCATCTCTTAACGTTATATCTGAAGGCAAGTGGCAAGATCTGTGTCCTTAACTTTTAGGCTAAAATTCTTTTTTTTTTCTATTTTTAAAAATTAAGGTGAAATTTGCATAAGGTAAAATTCACCCTTTTTGTACATTTCTATGAGTTTTGACAAATGCATAATTATGTAGCCACCACTATAATCAAGATATAGAACGATTCCATTGCCCCAAACATTTCCTTTATGACTTTTTGCAGTCCAACCCCCTCCCACCTGCAGTTCCTGATGACCACGTACCTATTTCCTATCTCTATAGTTTTGTGTCAATGGAACCATATGGAAAGTAGGCTTTTGTGTGTAGATCCTCTTACTTAGCATGACATGTTTAGAATTTCATCATGTTGTGTGAGTCAGTAGTACATGCCATGGTATTTCTGAGTAGCACTTCATTCCCAGTATGTTTATACATTTACCAGTTGGGGACTATTTGGGTAATTTCCAGTGTGGTCCAGTAAAGCCACTAAAAACATTCCCACACAGATTTTGGTTTGAACAGACTTTTTATTTCACTTGGATAAGTTCCTAGAAGTGGAGTAGCAAGGGAAGTGAATGTTCACCT
The DNA here is from genome assembly GCF_002007445.2 of Ailuropoda melanoleuca. Taxonomy (NCBI): domain Eukaryota; kingdom Metazoa; phylum Chordata; class Mammalia; order Carnivora; family Ursidae; genus Ailuropoda; species Ailuropoda melanoleuca. Next base: position 204,496,764 of record NC_048218.1, read on the forward strand.
TTATAAGAACCTTTCAGACTTTCCCATGGTGACCGTAGCATTTTGCATTTGTACCAGCAATGGATGAGATTCCGTTGCTCAGCATCTTAGTCATTGTTAGGTGTGTAGCGATGTCACATGGTTTTAAATAACATTTCCCTAAAGACTAATGGCATTACTTGTTCATGTATTCATTTATACTCTATACTTAGTTTCCCTTTGGATATTTCATAGTACCAGCATGTTTAAGACTATATTAGACACTTACTGAATACTTGTAGAATGTTGAATTGCAGAACTTGTATCACACTTTTGTATGCCAATTGCTTCCTATTACTAGCTGCTACCATTTATTGAGCTCTTACTGTGTGCATGGCACTGCACTAAGTGCTTTACAGATAACATCTTATTTAATATGCACAATAACCCTGTGACGGTGGTGGATATTATCTCCAGTTGGTAATGAAAAGGGGAAACAATATTGACTTGTCAATATTCAAATCCTCTCTTTCCCCCAAGAGGTTTTGTGTTTATTAAGTTCTGGAGCTTTTTTGTACTGCTGCCAATGATCGGAGAAGTGAATTAAATTCATCCAAAATAGGCTAAAATGATCTATGTAAGGAAGAGTTGATCTAGAGATTGGTGGGATCATGGGAGAGAAAGGAACCCGTACTTGGGAGAGGCAAGAGGAGATAGAGTTCTAGAGATGAGAGAAAGAGGAAGAGAGAGAGGATTTTTGTGTGGTTGGTTGGCTGGTTTGATTTGATTTGGGTTCAGAAAAAAGAGAATAGGGAACAGCAACTACAAGGATGAGACTTTGGCAAGCCGGACAGTTGATGAGAGCACTTGGGATTCTGGCTGTTTAATTGTGGAACATAATTCTTTTGGAGGTTTTCGAGTGAACTAAACAAAAATATGGTTCTAGGGGAAGGATTGAATTTGTTTTCATTTTGACAATGGTAAAAATCATAGCTCTTATTCAGATTTCACTAGCCATCTTGGTCCTTCTTTGTGTGTGTGTGTGTGTGTGTGTGTGTGTGTGTGGTTCCATGCAGTTGTATCAGATGTGCACCTGTGTGTAACACCACCACTGTCCAGATTTGTTAGCCATACCCCCCATCCCTAACCCACTGCAACCACTTATCTGTCCTCCATTTCTGTGATGAGGTTATTTCACAGACGTCGTATATATGGAATCATGCAGTGTGTGTCCTTTTCAGACTGGCTTGTTTCCTCAGTGTGATTCCTCGAGGTTTATGCAAGTTCTTGTGTGTACCAGCAGTTCTTCCCTTCTGTTACTGAGTAGTGCTCCTTGTTATGAACACACCATGCTTTGTTTCAGTATTCACCTACTGAAGGACATTTAGGTGGTTTCCAGTTTGGGGCTATTATGAATAAGGCTGTTATGAACATTTATCTATCAGTTTCTGAGTCCTTTTTTTTTTTCTTCACTTTTAAAAGAAACTGTTAAACTATTTTCCAGCCTTTTACATTCCCATCAGCAGTGTATAAGCGATCCAGTTTCTGTATCTCCTTGCCAGTATTGGGTGTTAGCATTATTTTTTATTTTAGTTATTCCAATAGGCGTAAAGTGCTATTTTATTGTGGTCTTAATATTAATTTCTGTAATGACTAATGACATTGAGCATCTTGTCGTGCTTCTCTGGCACCTGCTGAGACCCTCTTTTGAAACATCTCTTCATATCTTCTACCCATTTTCTGATTGTATGTTTGTCTTTCACTGCTGAGATTTGAGAGTTACTTGTATGTTCTAAACACTAGCCCGTTTGCGGATATATAATGGGCAGATATTTTCTCCCAGGTCTATAATGTGTTTTTTCATCCTTAACAGGGTCTTTTACAGAATAATTTCTTTTCATTTTGATGAGGTCCAATTTATCAATTTTTCTTTTTATGGATCATTCTCTTGGCATCAAGTCTGGGAACTCTTTGCCTTGTCCTAGGTCCTAAAGATTTCCTCCTGTTTCTTTCTGGAAATTTTATAGCATGAGGTTTTACCTTTAAGTGCATGGTCCATTTTAAGTTGATCTTTGTATAAGCTATGAGGTTAAGGTCAGAGTTTACTTCATTTATTTACGTATTTACTTTTTTGCTGACAGACATCCAGTCCTTCCAGCGCCATCACTGAAAGGCCATCTTCCTTCCGTTCAATTGCTCTTGCTCACTTTTAGGAAATTAATTGGCTGGAATTGGGTTTTTATTTCTGTGAGCTCTAACCTGTGCTAAAACTGTTAACAAGACAACTGATTCCTACTCATGCTTCATGTGAATGGGCAGACTGAAACTCCGGGAGTTTTAACACGATGTAGCATCTGTCTTTCTGCTCTGTAATTGTCCTTTCCTTAGTGTCTGTCTCATACTATTAGAACCAAAAATCGAACAGTATATTTTATAATGTCTTAGACGTCAAAACAGAGTCCCTGTGCTGTATTAACGCAGCAAGGCCAGTCCAGTACTGAGCTCGAAGTAAACATCACATTTCTACCTTTCTCTTCAATAAAGTCAGGAGGTTGGGCACTGCAAGCTCAGCAAATATGGAAGAATCCTTCTGGTGTCTTTACAAAATATTTTGACATCAACATCAGCAGAATTCTTGGAGACTCTTACCTAAATGTAGGTGAAACAAGCCCTTTGATTATTAAAGAAAAAGAAGGAAATGCAATTGCCTTTCATTTAGCCACTGTGGTTGGTGATGAAAGGGAGGGTAGCTAGGATTTAAATGAAACGCCATATTCTTTACACACGGAAAGCTGCATTGACACAGCCTGGGCAGAGTGGCTCCTGCCTACGGCAGATCAGGTCTGTGCAGGGCTCACGACAACCCTTGAGGTGTGGCAGTGTAAGATTTTAATTCTCCACGCTAATAGTTAAATACAGTAGCAAAACAGCCCAGGAAGACTCAATTTACTGGCAGTATCCTCACATAATTTCACATGTGTTTTCTAACTTGACTTTGAGTCAGGCAATATAAATAAATAAATACAAATAAAAATGAAGACATGTTTATGGAGAGTTTCTGAAAGGCCATGCAAAGGAGCTCCTGGGTGCTCTTTCAGTTGAGCATCTGACTTGATTTTGGCTCAGGTCATGATCTCAGGGTCCTGGGATCGAGCCCCGTGTCAGGCTCTGAGCTCAGCATGGAGTCTGCTTGTTTCTCTCCCTGTGCTTCTCCCCCTGCTCACACTCTCTTCTCTACCTCTCAAATAAGTAAATAAACCTTTAAAAAATAAATAAAATAAAAAATAAAAGGCAATGCAAAGGTAACACCAATACCATTATTCCCTTTGTTTTTTCTGAGTTCATTCATATTTCTGTAACACCAGTTATACTATATTATAACTGTTTGCCTATTAATGGTTCACCCTTCACTAATTAGTAAGCTCCTTCAAAGCAAGGATAAATTCATGGTCATCTTTAGAACCATATTGCCTGGTTTATGAATGAATACTCATGTCAGCATGATTGTCATTAAATTATCTTATTTATTTTACTTTCACCATAGAAGGACAATTGTATAGCCAGGAAAAATTGCCTCAAATACTGTTCATGCATAGATGGCATAAGAAAGAACACAGAACATTACCAAACTCCAGCTTTCCACAGGCACCTGCATGGGGACACACTATGCAGGCAATTGATAAAACTTTGACCATTTTTATATATGGAAATGCTCTTAAAGATTATTAGCTTTCTAATTACATTGTGCTACAACGCATGGTGACATTGGGAAATACGTGTTCTGCATGATGTTTACTGACTATAACATTGTTAAGTTTCCAGTTTTCATAAAAGAGTCAGAGCATTAGCGTTAAAAAAAAAATTGAGACTCTTAACAAAACAAAATACAATTCAGTCTTCAGAGAGTTAAATAATTAGCTACCGCAAGTTCAGACAGTAGGATTTGTGATCATTTTGCTGAGACCTGTTTTGGCTGACTCTCCTTGTATCTAAATGGCGTTTTCCCAGGCTCCTGCCTTGAGCACCATACAAATGGAGAGAGAATGATGAGCGTTGCTCGCTGAACTCGTTTAGCCAGCCACTGTTGGTTCCTGCAGAAAGTAATTACTAAAAAATATCACACAGCCATTTACAAATATAAATGCTAAGTTTCGGTTGCAGAGCAGCACTCTGAAGCCCAGTGTAATAGTGTCATAATATAATTATACACAGAGATGCTTGTAAACACATGTAAGTTACCAATCAGCTATACCAGTGCTCTGGATATATCTCCAGAGCTTTAATGTAATTATTGCACTGAGACATAAACATTTTTAATAACCTTCCCTTAAGGATTTTCAAAGAAAAAGCTATGAAAAACCCCCTAACATGGAGCTTTTCTTAGAAGGGAAATAAAAAAATAAAATGGACATAAAGAGATGCTAATATTTTGAGGTTGCCTGCAAGGAAAAGTTTTATTAAAAGTTATTTAATGAGTTTATTATCTCATATTTGCAAATGCAAATGTTACTGCCTTCATTCAATTTTCTGCTGCCCACAGGGAATTTCCGTGGGGCGGTTTGCCGGGGAGATCCTGGGTGCCCGGGCACTACCAATTGCTCCAGCCAAGAATCTTAGCCGCGACTGTAAACGAGGACAGGAAGGAATATCTTTCCCGTTTCCCACATTTGACGCAGCTGCTGAGCCTGCTTCTCTCTGGTAGCCGCAACTGCAGAGCACTGGTTGCTTCAGCAAATTAAAAGCAAAGCCCACCACTAGATTAATTAAAATTATTCCAATCTGGCTGGTATTCCTATTAATTATAATTTTACATGACAATTTGACAGACTCTGGGTGAATCTGCTAGCTACTGTACACAGACTTCTCGCTGTCTCTAAATTATTCACCTAGCTACTAGAGGTCGTAACTGTAATCATAGTACAGCACAGCGACAACAAGGAATGAATTGAAACGTTTTGCACAGAGTCATATTTTACTTTGGCTGAGACCATCACTCGAAATTGTAAATTATCTCACAGGGAGTATGAAAGTTCAGCTCAAATTTGGAACCAAGAATAAGCTATTTAATATCCAAATATTAAACACCAGAGTGAAATACTTAAGCCTGTTTTCCTTCCCCAACATCCTTCTCGTAGCCGCCCACACTGTGGCTTGTGCTCCTCTGTGTTGGAGCTCCATTACTGCCTCTGTAATTGAAACACCCACATCTCCAGGTTTCCCTCACCAGACAAGGTTTTTATTTTCTATGTCCTTGTTACCACCACAATAATTGAAAATCCCCTACTTTCTATATTTCTGTCATCCACAGTGAAGGTGATGTGTTCCCACCTCTGACACACCCATCCTGTGCATTTTAATTATGATAGATACGCCTCTATTCTTTGTGTTTATCACTCAGGCTTACCCCAGTTTCTTCTCTTTTTCTTGCTTTTTTTCCTTACACTCAGTATCCATTATCACTTCACCCTGAGATTCACACAGACCTTACAAAATCCAGTTTTCCAAATATCAAATGGCATGTATGTATGCTCTTTCCAGTGTAGAGTCACCTAAATGCAATAACTCTCAATTTTTATCCTAAGAATAAGAAAATAAGAGAGAAAACGTACTGTGCATTTGTGAGAGAGATGTTATTCTAAAAACAACTTCTCAAAAGCCAACAGCAGACCCCAGGGAAGGTTAATGTTACATGCATCATATTTCAATTTATTTTCTTCCAGTTGTGTTGAGGATCACCAAACGAGCTAATAACCCTGAAGTGTGGGATCATGTTAAACAAAAGAAGGACATTTTGATTCATGGATCCACCATGTTACAGAGCCTGTCCTTTTCAGTTTGTTGTGGGTTTTCAGGCCTCTCTGGCACTCTCGTGAGCTTCCTGAGCCACGGTCCACAGCCTGGGAGCTATAGCATGCGGTGACTTGGTCGTTATGGGAAATCTCAGTAGTTGCCAAATCGACCGAATGTATTAACACATCAATTCAACAATTACTTATTCAGTGATTTTGTTCTGTGCTCAGCACTCTGTTGGATGCTATTTGTAAACAAAATAAATCTAAGACATAGTTTCTTAAACAGAATCGTAGGTAGTTTGATGGACAGTCATACCTAAGCTGTCATTGGTTTGGCACTAAAATCAATGCTTTTGGGGTTTTTGTTTGGGTTTTGGTTTGGGGGGTGGGGTGCCTATATATCTCACATGAGTAGTCACATGATAGCATTTTTGTTTATTTTGTTTTCTTTGTTTTTGGTTTGGGACTCAGTTGACACAAAATCAAGATACATATGTTTAGGCTTTATGGTTTTCAGTCATTTGCTTAACCCTGTAAACTTTACCCCCAAGTGAAAAAAGAAAGTCTCTAAGATGTCTGTTAATCTAAGTAGAGTCGACTTCAGGAAAATGGTGAGGTTGTAATATTTACGTTTTGCATTTCCCTTTGCTCTGGAATGGGGAGCTTTCCTGTGTCCTTCAGACTGGCATCTGGAATGGGGAGATTTCCTATGTCCTTCAGACTGGCATCAGCCCCCCTGAGACCATGACTTGTAAGGAGCCTTCCTCTCTTCTGTTTCATCAAAATTTACCTTCGCTTGGGGAGGTTAAGATGGCGGAGGAGTAGGGGACCCCTTTTTCAGCCGGTCCCCTGAGTTGAGCTGGATAGGTACCAGACCCAGCAGGAATATCCACGGAATCAGCCTGAGACGCAGGAAGATACATCTGGATCTCTACAAATGAACATCTCCAGCGCTGAGTATCGAGGTACGAAGCGGGGAGCCGTGAAACCGCGCACAGATATCGGAAGCTAAACAGAAGGGGGAGGGAGCCGCCGTGTCAGGGCGCCGGGAAGCGGTAGCCACCTGCAAGGGGGAGCGGACAGACCGCGGACCCGCACGCTTGAGACAGCAGGCTGAGAAGGGAGCTCCGGGAGCGCACGCGGGACGGCTGGCGGTTGGCGGGCCACCTGCACGGGGGAGCAGGCGGACTCGCGGACGGCACCCGCGAGACAACAGACTTAGAACGCGAGCTCCAGGAGCGCGCGCGCAGGGCGGCTGGCGGGCCACCTGCACCGGGGAGCGGGCGGACCGCGGACCCGCACTCTGGAAACGGCAGACTGAGTCCGTGAGCCGGGAGCGTGCACCACCAAGCATCTCACGGAGCTCCGGAGCTCCGGTGTGCTCACTGGATCGAGGCTGAGACCGGGAGCTCCGGGAGCGTCCGCGGGGCGGCTGGCGGCTGGAGGGCCACCTGCACGGGGGAGCAGGCGGACTCGCGGTCAGCACCCGTGAGACACCAGACTGAGACGGGGAGCTCCGGGAGCCCGCGCGGGGCGGCTGGCGGCGGGCGGGGTTGGAAACACAAAGGACAGAGACGTGCCGGCCCTGGAAGTGAGGGCTGGGACGCCGGGTGTGGGGCGCACAGCCCGGGATGCTGCAGGGTTGAGCAGCACCAACAGAAACAGAGTTAAAGTGGCCAGAACATCAGTGGAGAACGATCCGCGATCCCTCTGTTCTGAGACAGAGGCTGAATTTCAGCCGCTGCTGCTCTCTCAGAAGAGGCATAGCAAACCGCCAGGGAAAGCCGCCAGAGAACAAAAGCCCGGAAATACCGGCTCACAGGGTGCCCATCCCCATCCCCCCTCGCAAGGGACACAGAGACTCTACCCAAACAGGGTTTTCTGAGTACCTGCAGGCAGGCCCCTCCCCCAGAAGGCAGGCTGAAAAATCAAGAAGCCCACAACCCGGAGCGCCTGAGTGGCGCAGTCACCAAGCACCTGTCTTCGGATTAGGGTGTGATCACAACGCTCCGTAAGGAGTCCTTCATCGGGCTTCTCCACCGGGAACCTGCTTCTTCCTCTCCCACTCCTCTGCTTGGGTTCCCTTTCTTGCTGACTGTCTCTCTCTCTCTCAAATAAATAAATAAACTCTTTAAGGAAGAAGCCCACATCCCTAAGATCTCTATAAAACAAGGGCGCACGGCCTGGGTCCCAGTCAACACTTGGGCTCTGGACAACCCTGCAATCTCTCTTCATCAGAATGACGAGAAGGAGAAGTCCCCCCCAGCAAAGAAAAGATAATGAGTCTGTGGCCTCTGCCACAGAATTGGCCTCGGCCACAGAATTAATACATATGGATGTATCCCAATTATCAGAAATGGAATTCAGAGCAACAATGGTCAAGATGATGAGTAAACTTGAAAAAAGCATCAGAGAAAGCGTTGCTGAGAATATAGAATCCCTAAGGGCAGAAATGAGAGCGAATCTGACAGAAATTAAAAACTCAGTGGGCCAAATACAGTCAAAACTAGAGGCTCTGACGGCCAGGGTCACCGAGGCAGAGGAACGCGTTAGCGAATTGGAGGATGGGTTAGTAGAAGAAAAAACGAAAATAGAAGCTGGTCTTAAAAAAATCCACGCCCACGAATGTAGATTACGGGAGATTACTGACTCTATGAAACGATCCAATGTCAGAATCATCGGCATCCCTGAAGGGGTGGAGAAAAACAGAGGTCTAGAAGAGATATTTGAACAAATTGTAGCTGAAAACTTCCCTAATCTAGCAAGGGAAACAAGCATTCGTGTCCAAGAGGCAGAGAGGACCCCATCCAAGCTCAACCAGGACAAACCTACGCCACGGCATGTCATAGTGCAATTCGCAAATATTAGATCCAAGGATACAGTATTGAAAGCGGCCAGGGCAAAGAAATTTCTCACGTACCAAGGCAAAGGTATCAGGATTACGTCAGACCTGTCTACAGAGACCTGGAATGAGAGAAAGGCTTGGGGGGGCATTTTTAAAGCTCTTTCAGAGAAAAACATGCAGCCAAGGATCCTTTATCCAGCAAAGCTGTCATTCAGAATTGATGGAGAAATAAAGACGTTCCAAAATCGCCAATCATTAACCAATTTCGTAACCACGAAACCAGCCCTACAGGAGATATTAAGGGGGGCTCTATAAAGGTAAAAAGGCCCCAAGAGTGATACAGAGCAGCAAGTCACAACCGATACAAAGACTTTAAAGAGAAATGGCATCATTAAAATCATATCTGTCAATAATCTCTATCAATCTAAATGGCTTAAACTCTCCCATAAAACGCCACAGGGTTGCAGATTGGATAAAAAGACATGACCCATCCATTTGCTGTCTACAAGAGACTCATTTTGAACCCAAAGATGCATTCAGACTTAGAGTAAGGGGATGGAGTACCATCTTCCACGCAAATGGACCTCAAAAGAAAGCTGGAGTAGCAATTCTCATATCAGATAGACTGGATTTTAAACTAGAGGCCATAGAGAGAGATACAGAAGGGCACTATATTATTCTTAAAGGAAGTATTCAACAAGTGGATATGACAATTATTAATATATATGCCCCCAACAGGGGAGCAGCAAGATACACAAGCCAACTCTTAACCAAAATAAAGAGACATATAGATAAGAACACAGTAATAGTAGGGGACCTCAACACCCCACTATCAGAAATAGACAGAACACCCTGGCAAAAACTAAGCAAAGAATCAAAGGCTTTGAATGCCATACTCGACGAGTTGGACCTCATAGATATATATAGAACACTACACCCCAGAACCAAAGAATACTCATTCTATTCAAATGCCCATGGAACATTCTCAAGAATAGATCATGCTCTGGGACACAAAACAGGTCTCAGCCAATACCAAAAGATTGAAATTATCCCCTGCATATTCTCAGACCACAACGCTCTGAAATTGGAACTCAACCACAAGGAAAAACCTGGAAGAAACTCAAACACTTGGAGGCTAAGAACCATCCTGCTCAAGAATGACTCGATAAACCAGGAAATCAAAAAACAAATTAAACAATTTATGGAGACCAACGAGAATGAATACACAACGGTCCAAAACCTATGGGATACTGCAAAGGCAGTCCTAAGGGGGAAATACATAGCCATCCAAGCCTCACTCAAAAGAATAGAAAAATCTAAAATGCAGTTTCTATATTCTCACCTCAAGAAACTGGAACAGCAACAGAGGGACAGGCCTAACCCACTGACAAGGAAGGAGTTGACCAAGATTAGAGCAGAAATCAATGAATTAGAGACCAGAACCACAGTAGAGCAGATCAACAGGACTAGAAGCTGGTTCTTTGAGAGAATCCATAAAATTGATAGACCACTGGCAAAACTTGTCCAAAAACAAAGAGAAAGGACTGAGATTATTAAAATTATGACTGAAAAGGGAGAGGTCACGACCAGCACCATTGAAATTGCAAGGATTATTAGAAACTTTTATCAACAGCTATATGCCAAAAAACTAAACAATCTGGAAGAGATGGAGGCCTTCCTGGAAACCTATAAACTACCAAGACTGAAACAGGAAGAAATAGATTTCTTAAATAGGCCAATTAACTATGAAGAAATTGAGTCAGTGATAAACAACCTTCCAAATAATAAAACTCCAGGCCCAGACGGTTTTCCTGGGGAATTCTACCAAACATTCAAAGAAGAAATAATACCTATTCTCCTAAAGCTATTTCAAAAAATAGAAACAGAAGGAAAGCTACCAAACTCATTCTATGAGGCTAATATTACCTTGATCCCCAAACCAGGCAAAGACCCCCTCAAAAAGGAGAATTACAGACCGATTTCTCTAATGAATATGGATGCCAAAATCCTCAACAAGATCCTTGCTAATAGAATCCAACAGTACATTAAAAGGATTATCCATCATGACCAAGTGGGATTCATACCTGGGATGCAAGCATGGTTCAACACTCGCAAATCAATCAATGTGATACATCATATCAACAAGAAAAGACTCAAGAACCATATGATCCTCTCAATTGATGCAGAAAAAGCATTTGACAAAATACAGCATCCTTTCCTGATTAAAACCCTTCAGAGTGTAGGAATAGAGGGTACATTTCTCAATCTCATAAAAGCCATCTATGAAAAGCCTACTGCAAGCATTATTCTCAATGGGGAAAAGCTGGAAGCCTTTCCCTTAAGATCAGGAACACGACAAGGATGCCCACTCTCGCCACTATTATTCAACATAGTACTAGAAGTCCTTGCAACAGCAATCAGAAGACAAAAAGGGATCAAAGGTATCCAAATCGGCAAAGAAGAAGTCAAACTGTCTCTCTTTGCAGATGACATGATACTCTATATGGAAAACCCAAAGGAATCCACTCCCAAACTATTAGAAGTTATAGAACAATTCAGTAAGGTGGCAGGATACAAAATCAATGCCCAGAAATCAGTTGCATTTCTATACACGAATAACGAGACTGAAGAAAGAGAAATTAGGGAATCCATCCCATTTACAATAACACCAAAAACCATGCGTTACCTTGGAATTAACTTAACCAGAGACGTAAAGGACCTATATGCTAGAAACTATAGATCACTTTTGAAAGATATTGAGGAAGACATAAAAAGATGGAAAAATATTCCATGCTCATGGATTGGAAGAATTAACATAGTTAAAATGTCCATACTACCCAGAGCAATCTACACTTTCAATGCTATCCCGATCAAAATACCGAGGACATTTTTCAAAGAACTGGAACAAATAGTCCTTAAATTTGTATGGAACCAGAAAAGGCCCCGAATCTCCAAGGAACTGTTGAAAAGGAAAAACAAAGCTGGGGGCATCACAATGCCGGATTTCGAGCTGTACTACAAAGCTGTGATCACAAAGACAGCATGGTACTGGCACAAAAACAGACACATCGACCAATGGAACAGAATAGAGAACCCAGAAATGGACCCTCGGCTCTTTGGGCAACTAATCTTTGATAAAGCAGGAAAAAACATCCGGTGGAAAAAAGACAGTCTCTTCAATAAATGGTGCTGGGAAAATTGGACAGCTACATGCAAAAGAATGAAACTTGACCACTCTCTCACACCATACACAAAAATAAACTCCAAATGGATGAAAGACCTCAATGTGAGACAGGAATCCATCAAAATTCTAGAGGAGAACATAGGCAACAACTTCTATGACATCGGCCAGAGCAACCTTTTTCACGACACATCTCCAAAGGCAAGAGAAATAAAAGATAAAATGAACTTATGGGACTTTATCAGGATAAAGAGCTTCTGCACAGCCAAGGAAACAGTCAAAAAAACTAAGAGACAGCCCACGGAATGGGAGAATATATTTGCAAAGGACACCACAGATAAAGGACTGGTATCCAAGATCTACAAAGAACTTCTCAAACTCAATACACGAGAAACAAATAAACAAATCATAAAATGGGCAGAAGATATGAACAGACACTTTTCCAATGAAGACATACAAATGGCTAACAGACACATGAAAAAATGTTCAAAATCATTAGCCATCAGGGAAATTCAAATCAAAACCACACTGAGATACCACCTTACGCCAGTTAGAATGGCAAAGATAGACAAGGCAAGAAACAACAATTGTTGGAGAGGATGTGGAGAAAGGGGATCCCTCCTACATTGTTGGTGGGAATGCAAGTTGGTACAGCCACTCTGGAAAACAGTGTGGAGGTCCCTTAAAAAGTTAAAAATTGAACTACCCTATGACCCAGCCATTGCACTACTGGGTGTTTACCCCAAAGATACAGACGTAGTAAAGAGAAGGGCCATATGCACCCCAATGTTCATAGCTGCATTGTCCACAATAGCCAAATCATGGAAGGAGCCGAGATGCCCTTCAACAGATGACTGGATTAAGAAGCTGTGGTCCATATATACAATGGAATATTACTCAGCTATCAGAAAGAACGAATTCTCAACATTTGCTGCAACATGGACGGCACTGGAGGAGATAATGCTAAGTGAAATAAGTCAAGCAGAGAAAGACAATTATCATATGATTTCTCTCATCTATGGAACATAAGAACTAGGATGATCGGTAGGGGAAGAAAGGGATAAAGAAAAGGGGGGTAATCAGAAGGGGGAATGAAACATGAGAGACTATGGACTATGAGAAACAAACTGAAGACTTCAGAGGGGAGGGGGTGGGGGAAGGGGATAGACTGGTGATGGGTAGTAAGGAGGGCACGTATAACACCAGCCACTGGGNTGGGTAGTAAGGAGGGCACGTATTGTGGTGCACTGGGTGTTATACGCAACTAATGAAGCATCAAACTTTACATCAGAATCAGGGGATGTACTGTATGGTGATTAACATAATATAATAAAATAAAATTAATAATAAAAAAAAATTTACCTTAGCTTTGTGCCATTTCTTCAGGGAATTCCCTCTCATATCGAAAATTTTATCAATTTCTCTTTGATTTAAGCCCTCCTTTTTCTGTTGCACCAGAATACATCTATAAGAAATCAAGCATGCAACTCAGATATTAATTAGAATAAAGGCTCATAGTGTCCTGTTGGGCTGGCCGCATTTTGAGAGGGGCATTGGTTCAAGAGTTACTTATTGCCGTAATCTACATATTTCCATGATTTCCAAGAAGCAATCGAGTTCTGGATCACTGATTTATAAACTCACAGGCAATTGTTTACCAGTGCCTCAGTTTATTACTGAACTTTGGAAATTATACATCCTGAATGGGGCATGCCCTTCTGATCTGCAGATGTTTAAGTTATACACCAAAAGACCATATGGTGCAAGGAGAATGAAAACAAAGGTGGGTGGGTATTTTAAAGAGATTTTTCTATCCAATCTGATGATCGGTTGTTTCCCACTCTTGGCTATTTCTGTTTAAGGAATTGGGACCAGTCTCACACTGGCATGGACTTTCCTCATCCACAGTGCTGGAAGGATGCAGATCTGTCCCTTTTCTCAGACATTAGATTTCTCACAGACCACCACACTTCTAATTTCATTTGTCAGTAATGTGTTCCAATTTCTGAGATAACAACTAATCTTACATTAATTACATTTTAAATTGACCACAGTATGTTCTTACAGCAGCACTCAAAATATCATCAGCAAAACATTGCATATGTCATTGTTGAAGGTGGTTTACTTTTGAGGAGATTTATGTACCTGATAAGTCCCTGAGTTCTTAAAACCCTTTTCTAAGGTATGATATTTCTGAGATTTGACCATAGTTGCAGAGCATCATGTAATTAGGTAGTTTGCACATTCCTTCATCTAATTATACCAATGAGCATGTGGGGCAAGATATATTTTCTTCCATGGATGTCTATTTTATATTTTGTCCATTTCAATAACCTGTCTTCCAGATTTATAAACTATATATAGCACACTTATGTGAGACTATGATGGTTAATTTTATGTGTCAAACTGACTGGGCCACGGTGTGCCCAGATTAAACATTATTTCTGGGTGTGTCTGTGAAGATGTTTTCAGATGAGATTAGCATTTGAATCAGTAAACTTCATAAAGCAGATGGCCCTCCCAAATGTGAATGGGCTCATCTAACCCATTACGGACCTAGATAGGACTAGAAGCAGAGAAAGGGAGGGTTTGTTTTCTTCCTCCGCGCCTCAGCTGGGACACTGGTCTTCTCATGCCCTGGGCTGGGATTTATACCATCGGCTCGCCTGATTCCCAGGCCTTCGGACTCAAATGGAATTCCACCACCAGCTTGACTGAGTCTCCAGGTTGCAGACCGTGGAATGTGGGACTTCTCAGCTTCCATAATCATGTGAGCCAGTTCCCCACAAGTAATAAATATATATTAATAGACCCCCATTCCAATATTCTGCCTTTTGGTACCTCCAAACCCAGAATGATACAATTGAGTGTTCTCAAGTAGCATTATTGCTTAAACCATTGAAGTTTCCAGAAGCTCATTGAATTACTTATATATTAAACTGTCATGCCTGCTCTGTAAGCTGTGTCACAGGTCACTTCATCTCTCTGGGCATCTGTGTTCTCAAATGTCAAGATAAAGGAGAGCTGGAAACATGGTACATTCCCTTGTAAGTCTAAAATTCTGGTATTTTATGAATAATGCTACGGATATTCTCCTTTTTTGCTTTACTCACCTCACACTGACTGATGTGAATTATTATCTCAAAAAATAAGATTGTTAGCTCTGGAGGGACCTTCAAGATTATCAGCTAACACCTTCATTTTGCAGATAAGGAAACATAGGTTTGAGAAATGAAGTTACTTCTCAAACTTTCCCCAGTCTGTAAGTGACTGACATAAGATGTCATCCTCTCTCCTCTGTGTCATGAAATTTTGCCTTGTATTTTTACTTAAATCAAAGATCTTTTAAAGTAAATCTGATCAATGAGATGCAACTCCTATGCACAGATATTTCAGAAAATTAGTCGGAAAACACGCAAAGGGAGATGAAAAACAGCGAGTGTAATAGCACCCAGACAGCCAAATTAGCATCGATTCACAGTCCCAGGGACCAAAACGAAATAAGGACAAGGCTAAAGAAATTCAAAGGTTTGGGGCAAGGAAAAAATTTAATAAAAATGGAAATAAGACCAGGAGAAGTCCAGCTCTGCTTGTGTCATTGACATTCACTGCCATTCAGTTCATCTTTCCTGGGACGTTGGTAAAGAAGGAGGTATGAGCTCTTTGCAGCCTGAAAGGCTTTCTCACCCCAGAATGGCAGACTTTGTATTTTTCTTTGAAACCGTAGTTTCGAAAATTCTACTTAGACTTCACATGAAAAAGGTGCAATCTGCATCTGTCACTGTTGCTAATGGCAACCATCTTTCCTATATTGCCCACTTCTCGTATCTGGAAGCGTTTCGGGCCATTTCACTTCACCTCATTCAGTCTCCAGTGCTCACTTCTTGTTTTTCTACATTTTCAAGTGTTTTTCCAGCTCCTAGGAATGCTTCTGGAGTTCTCTCTCTGGTCCGCGCTAGGCATTTTTCTCATTTCATCTACTCTTTGTCTTGTCCCTTCATTTCTCTGCAGCCATCCTGATGCATTTCAAGATCTGAGTCACTATGTTGTCCACCTGAAACTAATCTAACATCATGCATCAACTATACTCAAATAAAAAAAAAATAGAGAGAATGGTGCTCTAACATTTTCCATATATACCAGAGCCCTACAACTCAGCTACTTTATAGCATTCAGAAATTATCTTAAGAGAAGGCCTAACGAAACTCAAACTTCAATTAAATGTTAAATTGCATGGCTAATGTTTTTTAAAAATGCCTGTAGACACTAGCTCAAAGGCTGAACACACCGATCTGGTATTTATAAAGTCATTCTAGCTCTTTTTTTTTTTAATTTTATTTTATTATATTATGTTAATCACCATACAGTACATCCCCAGATTCCGATGTAAAGTTTGATGCTTCATTAGTTGCGTATAACACCCAGTGCACCATGCAATACGTGCCCTCCTTACTACCCATCACCAGTCTATCCCATTCCCCCACCCCCTCCCCTCTGAAGTCTTCAGTTTGTTTCTCATAGTCCATAGTCTCTCATGTTTCATTCCCCCTTCTGATTACCCCCCTTTTCTTTATCCCTTTCTTCCCCTACCGATCATCCTAGTTCTTATGTTCCATAGATGAGAGAAATCATATGATAATTGTCTTTCTCTGCTTGACTTATTTCACTTAGCATTATCTCCTCCAGTGCCGTCCATGTTGCAGCAAATGTTGAGAATTCGTTCTTTCTGATAGCTGAGTAATATTCCATTGTATATATGGACCACAGCTTCTTAATCCAGTCATCTGTTGAAGGGCATCTCGGCTCCTTCCATGATTTGGCTATTGTGGACAATGCAGCTATGAACATTGGGGTGCATATGGCCCTTCTCTTTACTACGTCTGTATCTTTGGGGTAAACACCCAGTAGTGCAATGGCTGGGTCATAGGGTAGTTCAATTTTTAACTTTTTAAGGGACCTCCACACTGTTTTCCAGAGTGGCTGTACCAACTTGCATTCCCACCAACAATGTAGGAGGGATCCCCTTTCTCCACATCCTCTCCAACAATTGTTGTTTCTTGCCTTGTCTATCTTTGCCATTCTAACTGGCGTAAGGTGGTATCTCAGTGTGGTTTTGATTTGAATTTCCCTGATGGCTAATGATTTTGAACATTTTTTCATGTGTCTGTTAGCCATTTGTATGTCTTCATTGGAAAAGTGTCTGTTCATATCTTCTGCCCATTTTATGATTTGTTTATTTGTTTCTCGTATTGAGTTTGAGAAGTTCTTTGTAGATCTTGGATACCAGTCCTTTATCTGTGGTGTCCTTTGCAAATATATTCTAGCTCTTTCTTCTTCAAAGTTTCTGTGGAGTCTTGCAGGCATCATGATAACCCTGATCATGAATGAAGTGGATTGAGTATCAAAGGACAATCTAGTAAATTTGGGTAGGTGGTATGACCCTCTCATTATAAGAGGAAGAAGTTCTCAAGCCTCTCACTGTCCTTGCACTGCTAACAATCTAAGCCCCTCTAAGGGACAGCTAGATTCAGTCCCTAATGATGTCCTGACGTTGGTTAAACCCCCTATCCAGAGAACTTGTTTCATAGAAGTTAACCACAGGAACCCCTGTGATCTATGCATAATATATGTACCAATCAGACATGACATTAACTCCTAATCCTTCTGGATAAATATACTGAGTGTGATTTCTGCTTCCCACATTATAGTTCAGAAGCCAGGGTTCAAAAGTATAATCCTTGTTTGCCTTTTTAGGATAGCACACCTTCAAAACAGTATTGTAAGGAGAAAGGTGGAATAAACAGAAACTGTCTAACCACATGTCACTATTGTAAAGCTGTTGAAAAGGTTGATTGTCAGAAACGAACATAATTAGATGACTTAGAAGTAATGACTAAGTGCTTTTTCTAGTAACCATTTCCTCCTTGTGTCACAGACACAACACATTTACCCTAAAGTCCTCAAATCAGAGCTAATTAAGTCCCAGGATTGCCATTCTGTTTTATCTTCTGTCTTCTCAAACAAGCAGATAAGAAACAGAAAACAAGATGTTGTTGGGTTGCCGTCCCTGCAGAGATGATAGTCTAAAAACTGCCCCACTCCAGCAAGGAGAGAAGACACTCACATCATCCCCTCGTCTCCTGCTCCGCAGTAGAAATTTAGAGATGAACCTATTACAAAATATTCAGCTTTTGAAGAGTCATTATCTTTTCCATGGTTAAAAAAGAGGGTTAATTTTGAACTTTTAAACTCATTATTTAGCATGATTTTCTCACAAAGATATACAAGGATGCACTAAAATCTAAACCAAAGAAACTATTAAAGTCTAACCATGTATATTTAGTAGAATTAATGCTATTTGCCTCCAAAGAACCAAAGGTAGAAAGCATCGATGTCATAAATGCAGGTCTTGCAATAATGCTGTCATCCTAATACTTCACAAATTGTTGATGATTAAAATGGTTTCCTGCCTTTTTTATAAAGTTCTGTCTTGGGCAGGGAGCAAAGAGGAATATGTCACAACTAGTAGGAAGCTCAATTAGAGATCGGGGGCCTTTTCACTGTCTCTTAAAGTCCAACTTCAGCTATGACTTTGACTCTGCAAATAGAACAAGGAAGAAGGAAAGCTGGTTCTCCACCAGAATGTCCTACCTGAACAGTCTTCATGCCCTCTGGATAAGAGTCACCCCAAGTAGGACATGTATTTTGAATTATTTTTCAGGTAAGGTCATAGGTTTCTACCAAGCCGGCATCCTAAAGGTATGGACCCAACACGGGACTAGATATGAGCATTTCTACATTTCTATCCTCTTT
Organism: Ailuropoda melanoleuca; assembly: GCF_002007445.2. Taxonomy (NCBI): domain Eukaryota; kingdom Metazoa; phylum Chordata; class Mammalia; order Carnivora; family Ursidae; genus Ailuropoda; species Ailuropoda melanoleuca. The sequence goes on from NC_048218.1 coordinate 204,515,353, forward strand.
CTGCCAAAACCCGATTTTATGAACGTGAGAAAATTGTGTAACTACTTGAGGCCTCTCTTCCACTTTTTCAAAGGGGGACTTAGAGCATATGGCTTTTAGTCTTTTCCAATTTATGAGGACATTGTTTCTGATTGATGAAAGCTTGACATCTCTCTCCCAGAAGACATTTTCCTTTAAAGAGAGGACAGCAGAAGAGAGGTAATGTCCTGAGTGCCTCCCCAACCCACCCGACCCCTAGTAGACTGAGCTTGACGAGTGTCAGTGGAAACTCCATTCTTCCTTCTCCATCTTCCTAATATCTGATACACCAGGCACCTTGTTGGTGGTACATGAATGTGAGTTGCTGATTTGTATTTGAATCAAACAGTTCAAAAAACTACCTTCCCGAGAGTAGAATATGAGACCTAAATTGCAGGTCCAAGCAGAGGGACCCTCTGTCCTGCTTCCTCTCCACATTTGATTAACCTTGCACTGGCTGTGGTAATTCCAGTCATTAATCTAATGAGTTAGTCATCAGTTGTATGATTTTTATCTGATTATTCCAATTCATCACGTTTAATTATGTTATTATTTCTGCTTTCCATGAGTGAGGAAAAGAAAGCATTTGCTGAGAATTTTATGTGGTAGGTTATGCTAGGCACCTTATAAGCTCCATCTTATTTAACAGCATTCTCCAGAACACCGACATAAGAGTTATGACACTTATTTTACAGGTGAGGAAGCAGATTATAGAGTTTAAGTGACTTGCTCAGATTCTTATCACTAAGCCACAGCATGGCTGGGACTAGAAACAAGTCTATCGCCGAAGCCCACATTCTGTCCACTGCACTGCCCTTACTTTGTCTTCCCCTACCAAATAATCCAGCATTATTTCTGACATCACATAATGGGGTTACGGGGGGACTTGGGCAGGAAGCAGAGAAGGTCTGTCTGAAATGACTTTTTCTAACAGTAGTGATAGATTACATCGATCCAGTGAGAAGAACATCTCACTGACCGCCCCTGTGGTCATCAACATGCCTTCTGTTATGTGTTTTGCTGCAGCTCGTGGTCCAGATAGCAGCACAGATGATATTCCCTTACTAAGCAGCAGTCTGTTTTAGGTGCACCATCCATGTCCTTTATCTCATTAGGACCATAGTCTTCCCAGTCCAGGGAGTGAACTGTAATTCATGCTTTTTCAGATGAGAATGGGTAATCCTAGTGTTATATATAACAGTGATCAGTTCTTTCTGTTCTTTGTTTAAAAAAAAGGTATTATTTGAACTTTTCACTTAAAGTTTTTGACAGTTATAATAGTGAATAGCTCTAATTCTTTTTCTCAGGGGAAGCCAAATATAAATGTAGTTGGTACTCATCACTGACTGCACCAGCAAGGAAATGTGCTTGGTGTATCATTTTGGAGAAAGAGGATCTTCTGCCTGAATTCTTAAAGTTATGAAACGATAAATTGAGATTCATTCCCCCTTTTTGGTTAAAACTGTACATAAATCACTTAGTTCCCATAAATATAAAATGGGCATCATAGTGAGCCCAAAATGATGCTATAACACACCTTGCAGGATTCTGCCATCTTGAAATTAGTGAGGCTAATGACCGCTTTCCTCATGTTTCCAGCAGCCCCTTTATTGCACGATTAAGAAGGGCAAAGGAAGGAAGGATCAGGGAGCTCGGTCCTCAGTGTATGCCGTAATGCCCAACCAATTCCCTTCTGCAAGTTTCATTACGTTGAGACTTCTGGAGAAGAAACAGATTGGGCTTTTTGGCCTGTGAACCTTTAAGGACACACAGTGGGTTCTTTCAGTGTTCTGTGGCAACCTATTTTATGGGCCTGGAGCTAAGGAAAAATGATTAATACTGCTCAGAACAGTTACTTTATCTTTTATGCCAAGACCTTAGAGAATCAGTGAAGAATTGGATGAGAGGGAAAGGTTAAAGAGAAAATTTTAAAAAAAAAGGCAGATCAAATTTAATAGAACCAAAGATGAAAGGAAAAAATAAGACAATATGATTTAAAGGAGATAATTTAATCTTATCTCACTTCAGGTATCCAGACATTTATTGAACACTTCCTATGTGTCTAGCTTTTAAGCTAGATGCTGGAAATCCAAAGATGAATAAATCATTGTATGCAAATCCCTGGTGCAAAAGGCCTCCCACTCTAGTAAGAGAAAAAAGTATATATGAAAAAGTGTATATAGGGGTGCCTGGGTGGCTCAGTTGATTAAGTGTCTGGCTTCAGCTCAGGTCATGCTCCCAGATCCTGGGATCGAGGCCCATATCGGGCTCTCTGCTCAAGGGAGAGCCTGCTTCTCCCTCTCCCTCTGCCTGCTGCTCCCCCTGCTTGTGCTCTCTCTCTCTCTCTGTCAAATAAATAAAATCTTTAAAAATAAATAAAATTTTAAAAGTGTATATATTTGTGTGTGCATATATATATATATGTGTGTGTGTGTGTGTATATGTATAATATATATGTATGTATCTGTATGTTTGTGCTGTGTGTGTATACAGATATCTGTGAAAGAACCAAGTGGTTCCAACACAAAGTTGTGGACAGGAAATGATTAACAGCGTAAGAACAGGCTCCTAAGTCTGCTAGCCAGGATAAGGCGAGTTATCCACAAGAACTACAATATGAACTGAGTCTGACAGTAATACATAGAATTGGGTGAAATGGTGTTTGCTTTGATAAAAAAAAAAAAAAAAGGAAATGCAACAGAAGACAGAGAAAAATTGTGTGAACCACAGGATTTGGGAGCTGCTTAAGCATGCTGTAAGAGACAAGGAATCTCAGAAGATGAAGCTGGGGACTAACCAGGACCCATCACAGAAAACCACAAATGTTGTGATAGGAGAGACAGGTCGGGCTGAGGCCACAGAAAACCATGGCGTGCTTACACAGAGGATGATATGGTCAGGTTTATGTTTAGGTGAGTGACTCTGGAATGATTATGGAGTGTGGGTTTTATAGGAAAAGTCAAGAGACCAGTGAGGATATTAGGGTTTACCTTTTACACTGTAAATGCAAGGCCTCTGCCAAATTTGAGATGATCGCCATTGGTTTGAAGAAGTCAATGGATTATAAAGTCACTGAGTGAAGAGGAAAGGATATATATATAGGATATATATATCTATATATAGCCCACTGGCTAGGAGGATGGGGCTTGAGCTCATTTAGTATACTGGGACATATTTTAATATTTAGGCTATTGAATTAGCACATCTGATCGTGTGTAATTCACTATGCACGTGGAAGATCTTTAGAGGGGTGCTATTTTTGCTGCTCTTATTGGACTTAAAAAGTTGGTCCCACTTAAAATGTTCAAAGATACTGAACAGTATGGCGCACCAAGAAGGAGCGATAAAATCCAACACAAGTGCCACGTTTGGCTTGCCTTCAGTTGCAGCCATTGTTCTTTGGGCGAGTCACTTCTTCACTCTAAATCTTTGCCTCTTTTTGTGAAAAGCATAGGAGCACTTCCTCTCCTGACTTCGTGGGGCTATCGTGATGGGGAATGAGGAGCTTCAAGAGAAAACCACAGACTGTTAGAAATCCATGTGTTTTTATTATCATTTATTTCATGCGTGTGCATGTGCACGCATGGGTGTATTACCACTAATATCAATGTCCTTTTTCTTCTCCTTGGAGCAAGTCCCATCCATTCTCATTTTTCCCTCAGGTATGAAGTTTTCCAGTACCTTTTTCTCATCAAATGCTAAGTGCAAAAATATGATAACAAGTTATTAACATGTGGAATAAAAACAGTGAGTTGCTTTTGATAGGAATTGCAAATCTTGGCTCGGTCCCATCAGCCATGAAACTAAAATAAGAATATTTAGTGGATTTTTTGGACTGGTGGGTCTAATGGTTTGGGACAGAGTCCAATATATGTACATGACATCAAGATTGTTAATTATGTTCTTCAAACCTTTAATATTCTTTCTGCCTAGAAACAGTTTTTATATTATTTTTTTTAGCCTTGGATTCTGGCAGCAGGTAGGCAGTGACAACTTTGTGCCCAACACAGCACATGATGCAGGTGTGGGGGTCCTAGCAGGGAGAGCCAGGGGAGGAAAGCCCAGGCTTCCTTGACTCTTTTCTGGGCTGACAGGCAGCTTCTCTACCTGGAAGGGACAGACCTTTGAGATCCCAGCATTTTGCAGCCATCTCAGTTCCTCTCTCTGCTAGGCCACTATCAGAGCCACTTCCAACCAGTTGCTATGGCCTCAGCTCCCAAGGTCACAGCTCTATGTTAGCTCAGTCCTCCCTGTTGCCCAGGGCTGGTCGGTCTTCACATAGTCACGGCTCTGTCTGCCCCACAATGCTGCGGGCCTGCGTAGCTGTCACCTGTGTCTCTAACAAGCTGCCCTGCCCCAGATCACATAGCTGGAGAGGTGTGCTGGACATTTCCTCTTCCTCCAGGCATCCACAGAGAGCTGGCTTTAAGTTTATTTTAGTCCCACTGCCCACTGTGGGTCAGAAAAGCAGATTAATTAGGTTAGCTGCTATGTGAGATGGTGCTTTGCAGGTGAAAGTGGTTCTGATTCTATTCTGGTCATATGGAAGAGTTTGCACAATTTCTGTAAGGTTGTGGTGTGTGAAGCAAGCTTTTTTTTTTTTTAATTTAGAATTTTTGAAGTTTTATTAAATTTCAGCCTCAAGACTGATTTTTAATATTGTCATTTGTAATGAACCAGAAAATAGTAACAAGAGATGTTTAAGTGGAGAAAAACATTTGTATGGCAGTGCCTTACCCCTGTCACACCTCATTCTTTGACCCACAGACCAACTGAACCTTGCTGCTAGAGCAAGCTTTATTAAATAGGTTTATAAAAGATCTGAAAGGGGTAATATAGAGTGAATTCTGTGAGCTTTTCTAGGTAAAGAATAAAGTGCTAGACTGATAAAGATAAGCTTCAGGCGGTCCAAGTTGGGTTTTATTTTTCATTTTTATTTTTTCCAGCTTTATTGAAATAAAATTGACACAACATTGTGTAAGCTTATGTACAATGTGATGATTTGCTACAAATATATATTGTGAAATGTTTACCATGGTAAGGTTAGTTACACATTCTTCGCCTCATATAATAACCATTTTGCTGGCGGCGGTATGGTGAGAACATTAAAGCTCCATTTTATAACAACTTTCAAGTATACAATGCTGTATTGTTAACTGTAGTCACCATGGTGTACATTAGATGCCCAGGACTTATTTGTCTTATAACTGAAAGTATGTAGCCTTTGACATTCTCCCTGCCTTCAGCCTCTGGCAACTACCATTCTATTTTTTGTCTGTGAGTAGACATTTTTGGGTTCCACGTATAAGTGAGATCGTACAGTTTGGGTCTTTCTCTATCTGAATTATTTCACTTAGCATAATGCCCTCAAGGTTCATCCACATTGTTGCAAATGGCAGGATTCCTTTCTTCCTTATGGCTGAATAATACTCCATTATGTATATATCACATCTTCCTTATCCCTTCACCCATCAATGGACAGTAAGGTTGTTTCCCTTTCTGGGCTATAGTGGATAATGCTGCAGTGAACACAGGAATGCAAATAGGTCTTCAAGATTGTGATTTTGTCTTCTCTGGATATATAGCCAGAAGTGAAATTGCTGGATTACATGATAGTTCTATCTAGTTTTTTGAGGAACTTAGTACTATTTTCCATAGTGGCTATACCCATATGGGCCTTATGAATAGAAACCTTTAGTTCTCTGTTTGTATAGATAGGCAAGCTATATGAATTTAGAGGAAAGTATAATAAGTAACTCCAAGTTATTTTTGGAAATAAAATGTCAAATATTTTAAATATTATTAAATAATAAAACTACTTTTGTTTTATTAAGTAAAATTCCCCAGAAGTAAATCCTGAGATGAGGATTTGTGGGCAAGAGATTTATTAAGGGTATAAGGAAACAGGGAAGTAGAACCAGAAAGAGGTGAAAAACAAGCAAAGAGGAGATCTTGATCAAAGCCTTTGAGATCAATGGGTAGAGCTTAGCGAATCCCACAGGGGACCTCTGAATTGAGTTAGAGTTGTTTCAACCAGAGATGACGAGAGCTTGCCTATCATTCTCCCACACCCAGCAGTCATTGATTACCAAGCTACGGGGAAGATGTCAGCCTCCAGGTGCTTCTGATCCTTGGTAGGTCCAGTAGACACAGGAGTCAAGAGCATACCGTTGGTGGTAGTCATTGAAAGCGCTCTATGGTGCAATTGACTGAATATCTGTGTCTCCCCAAAATTTGTATAATGGAACATAATCCCAATGTGTATTTGGAGGTGGGTCTTTGGAGGCCAATAGGTCATAAGGGCAGAGCACTTGTGAATGGGATTAGTGGCCTTATAAAACAGGCTCCAGGGAGCTCCCTAACCCTTTCTGCCATGTGAGGCCACAGCAAGCAAGAGCTGTCTGTGAACTAGGAGGATGCCCGACACTGAAGCTCTCAGCACCTTGATCTTGGACTTTCAGCCTCCAGAACTGTGAGAACCCTGTGGTATTCTGACAGAGCAGCCCAAACTGACTAAGACACATGTGTTGAGATTTTCAGACCTTGTTAGAAGGGATATGAAGAAATCTGGGTCTTCACAGCATTGACCATGGCAGTATCTGCTATGATGGACGTCAAGCCATCCTTCATATCCAGACAAGGAATACAGGTGTCATTTCAAACACTGGCTGCACAAAACCTGCCTGATCACTAAGGCCAATATCATCAGCAATATAATGGCAAATACAACAGACTTTGCATGAGACTGTTTGCTGCTGGGTTGCAGTTTAATCTGTGATTTTCCCTTTTGCTTAAGTGAGATCTGGAAGGGATGCTAAATTAAGAGTCATCTTGTATCCTGACATGAGGAACTAATAATTTTCTGTAACATAGAAATAGAATATTTGAAACTTGCTCAATCTGTTGAAACAAGAGTTTAACCGGAAATTAATATACAATCCTTTCTTCATGAAACGCTTAACGCATGATTTAGACATGCTTCTGTATTAAGCTGTACACTGTCACAATAAAATAAAACTATGGGATTAGCATAATACCAAAGGTAAGCTCCTGATGGCCAAGTGTTGGACTCTTTCAAGTAATGTGCAGTCTTATGGTAAAGTTACCCCCCAGAAACAGTCTTGTATTATTAGAGCTAATTGATGTTAATCTAAATTAATCTCTTCACCCTTTTGTGCTCATCATAGCATTTTGCTTAAATCTCCTTACGGTACTTATCCTACTCTGTTTCATATTAGTATTATCTTGAAGGCAAAACAGTATGAGTTTTATCTTTATATCATCCAAGATACTTATCACTGTACCAGCTCATAGTAGGTGTTTGAAAACACTCAAATGAAAAAAGTGGCCTACGGTTCCCTTTCTTTGAAACATCTTGTCATTATTTTAATAGTCAAGTACATTTGCTCTTTGAATAATGATTCACCATAGAGTCTCCTAGCTGCTTGTTAATTCTTGACTTCTTCTCTCTTGCTCATTTGGAATCTGTCTGCAGTGTTTCCACAGGATGTGGCAAGCATCAGAGCATATGTTGTCTGCATATGTACCAAAGGAGGCATTTCTTTCTTTCCTTTTCTCTCCAATGCTCTTCTCTTTAACGTAACTGTAAATTCCCAGAATGTACATCCTATTTTGAAACAAGAATCGGGCTTTGAATAAGACTTTGCTCAAGTAGAGCGGGTTTCTGCGTATTCGACTTGAATACACAAGGTAAGAATTTCATGTAACTTTTCTCGCTATCTCTGAAAAGATATTTTTTTTTTATTTATTCGACAGAGATAGAGATAGCCAGTGAGAGAGGTAACACAAGCAGGGGGAGTGGGAGAGGAAGAAGCAGGCTCATGGCAGAAGAGCCTGATGTGGGGCTCGATCCCATAACGCCGGGATCACGCCCTGAGCTGAAGGCAGATGCTTAACCGCTGTGCCACCCAGGCGCCCCTGAAAAGATACTTTAAAGTAGTCCTTGTCTGTGACTTTGCTCATTCTCAGAAACAGTATATTTATATAAGACAAATGCACAGCTTTCTCAAAGATAGAGTGAGAGAAGGGAAAGGTTCTCTAATAGGCTTTAATACACTAGTGAATTTCATGGATTTATTTCAGAGCAAATCATCCCAGCTATGGTCCCCAAATAGTCAGAAGCCTTGAGAAGCTGAAAATTGGGAAGAAAACTTGGACAGTGTGTGTTCCTATGAGAATTCCATTTTCACTGCACGTTGAAAGTCTCTGCTGCCTGTCAGATGTTTCTGTAATAAAATTTATCATCAGAATATACTAAAAAAAATTGCAGACTTAATGTGCTCTCTACCTCATATATTTTTAAACACACATTAAGGTCAGAGCCGGTAGTATAGTCAGCTGCTGTACTGTGAGAGTAGCCCGAGGACTGGCCAGCCCCTAGTAGGTCTTCTGTGACATGGTCATGATGAGATCTCTCTATGGTTGTTACCCTTTTGGAGAAAACCATCTCCATCAGAAATCTCTTCTAAAAAGTGAATATGGCTGGCAGAGGGGAGCTGGTAGGGATTAGTTCATTAGGCTATCACTGAGTAGAATAAAAGTCCCTAAGTTGTAGACGAGCTCATCTTTGATCAGCTGCTCAGAGTCATAAAAAATCTAGAGCTGGTGGTCATGACTGAGGCAAGGCTACATGGCCGGATGTCCTAAAACTTGCTTCCCCCCCACCCCACCCCCCCAGACTCATGCCTTCTCCTCTCAGTTAGGGGAATCACTTTTTTCCCCAGGCACCAAAGCTTTAAAACTCTGGGTCATATGGATGCGCGTTCTCTTACCCCACATCCCCAAATACTCACCAAGCTCTAAGTATTCAGTTACTGCTCCTTTTCCTGCTGCTTTAGCTCAGGCTCTCACTCTCTCCATTCAGCCCAATGCCTATCCCTCATGCCTGACCTTTTACAGGTTACCACGGCGCTTTTCAGTGCCAGGCATTTCTTCAATACTAAGTTTATCCACATCCCTGCCTTCTCCACCAGCCCCCTGGGGTGCCCCCACTCTCTCCTCCTGCCTTTACCATGATGGTGGCTACTATTGAGCAAAGTATTGGTTAGGACCATGGAGTCTGAAAGATCTGCCCCCAGTGCCCAAGTCTGCCTGTGACTTTGACCAAGTTCTGAAAGCCCTCTACCTTTCATTTTCTTTCTTTGTAAAAGGAGATAGTATTAGTGCCTAACTCAAAAGATGGTTGTGAATATTAAATAAGGTGATGCCTGTAAAAAGCTTAGCACAGAGTTAAATATTCTTAACATAGTAACAATATTGACGATTAGTGTTGATATCACTGTGGCTAGATATTGTCGTCAGAACTTCAATGGGGATGGGAAAATTTTAGGTAGATGAACAATATTTTCTAAAAGAGATGAGATCTCCGCTTCCCTTTTTACAAACTAAAAACATTTTTAAAAATACAATAAGCAGAATTCCTTGATACGATTATTAAATGCCAACTTTGCTATTGACTTTAACCATCAACTATCTGTTGATACAGAAACACGGTCCAAACTTCCAGAAATAATAACATCATCCTGCCTTATATACCAGCATCTCATTTTTTAAAAATATGCAGTGCTCTCCTTCATGCTATCTGAGGCTGAGCTGACTGTTGAAGATGTCAGAGGACAAGAATCATTTAGTTTCTTTCCAGAGAAAACTTACTCTCTAACAAAAACGCAGAAAAATAAAAGATCAGTAACAGTTTGCTCCAATAAGGGCACACCTACCTCAAATCTTTAGAGGAACTGTGTCCTTTATGAATTAACATAAAAACATTTCTGAAAGCGGAGAGAAAGGAGCATTATGTGGGTGCTCTCATTCAAAGACCCTAGACTACAAATCGGGATATTCGGGTTCTTATTTTCCTTCTGTGGTGAAATTGCAGTTTAAGTAGATCAATTGCTCAAGTCACTCTGCCTCTCTGTGACTGAATCAAATGAAGCCTAATGGTGCTTACAAAGCTGTTGTGAGGCATAAAAGAGCGCGACAAAGGTAAGGTGCTGCGATGTTCATCATTAGCTCCCAGCTGAAAGCTGAACCTGATATATTCTTGCCATTTCAGAGAAGGCAATCTTCATCTCCAGTTCAATTACATAGCATAATTTCAAAGAATACCGATGTTAAGATGTGAACTTCACTATCAATGCATTGATCAGACTTGATTTTGAATATGTTAAAAGAGAAAACTTCAACCCCCAAGCCACTGTCACCCATCAACAGACCCCAGTCAAGAACATATTTAACAGAAGATTGAATTTTCCTTTGTTGAAATTCCATGGTGTGTGTTGCTTTATTCCAATTACAAGATATCTGAACATGAAAATGTAAAGTGATTTCCGTTCAGGTCTTAATTTCAAACATCCAGAGTGTATTTCTTCATAACTAATGGAGAAGCGTGACTATGATGACATCAGTGCTACTTGATAAAAAGAAAAAAGAAGGCTTTTTTCCGAACATGCTAACACTCGTGAGATTGATGCCTTTCTGCGCAGGTGGAGGACGTCTTTAATGTAGAGCAGGTCAAGGATACCAAGGAATAAATTCAAGAGTATTTGTTGGCACAGCTATTCCTTTCTACTGAACTAGATTTATGAAAATCATTTCCCATCTTCAGATACATCGATTTTATAGTTAAATGCAGAAATCTTTAAAACCAATAGTTATAGACGTGCGGTTAAGAATGGTATATTATTCAAGGGCCTTCTCTTTCATGGGGGATAATCTATATAAATTGTTTTACACCAAGGAAAAGATAATAAAGAAATCACCCCTGTTCTCTGGGGATGGAGAATAGAAGCACCCAGGTTCGAGTGTATGAGTTTAGATGTGTAGTGACACTGATCAGGTGCATATCTCCCTTTTACGTGATCTTTCTATGAGAGGATAACAAACTCCCTGCTTATCTCTAGTCATGACAATGATTGGAACTTGGACATAGAGCAGAAGGTGTTCTGAAATTGCTAAGAAAGATTCTCTGCCCCCACTCTATGTTTGCTGTACTACATGAATGCTACCAAATTTACCATCTATTAACCCGATGCTGGACCTGAACACAGAATACTCAAGCAACAAAACCCAACTTTTTGTTTCTTGTGCCTCTTAGATTATAGGTTGTCAATAAATATTTCATAAAGGAACAAATGGGTCACACAGATGCAGCACAGTTGGGCAAGCTGATCTCACACACCTTCTGCTGAGACAAGGGAGGGATATTTATAGGTCATAAAAAATGAAACCTTCCCAGTCTACCACCTTTCTCCCTTCTTCTTCTGTCATAGTACAAGAACTCATTCCCAGGTATAAGACCTTTTCCACACACAAAGTATTCCTTCTTATCTCATGTTGCTTCTTGGAAACTTTCCTCACCACAGAGGAAAGAATGTAGGCAGGAGTTCTCCAGGGATACCAGTAGGGACCAATTGTTTCTTTCCCATCTCTGCTGTGTTAGCCCCCAGCCCCCCAACCTCTGTCTCAAAATAGATGTATTTTATTAAGGGTGGTGGAATCTCAGTTTATAAGCAATTTGTAGAGCAGATGTGTCCCAAGTGCACAATTTTGGCAATACTCTGTGAAAATAACACAATGTAATAATGAGATGTTTCTAAGCCCTCGCTATTTTATTCTCCTCCCACTGTGTGTGTGTGTGTGTGTGTGTGTGTGTGTGTGTGTGTGTGTGTTTTTAACCGGCTCCCCTTAGCTTCAATGCCAAGCCCTAGCTGATCATATAAAGGGATATAAGTAGAGCTGTGGAGAAGCAGTTCTCGTACATTCCATAAGAGAGGACCACTTTTCACTTTGGTTGTAAGTGTCCTATTTACTTAGAGCTGAACCTTGATTAAGTTAGCATCCTATGGATTCTGTCCACAGTATTTCACTGACAAACCTCAGGTCTATGCCAGAAATTCATAAACTCCTTCAGTTCCTGAGATGGTTTTTACACCTTGATTAGGACATCTGGGAATCTCCCCTCTTCTCATCATGTCCTCCTTGCTCCTCCATTTGCGTCATGTTTCTAAAAACCTGATCCGTCCTTTCTTTTCCCTCTCAATTACATCACACTGACAACTCCTTGGTCTCCTTTTCTCTTTGTTTATTTCTATATTTGAAACCACAGACTTTTCAGGGCTCCAGGTTTTACTGACTTTACCTCAAAGATGCTCCAAGTTCTTTTGCAAAATTGAATCTCCATACAAATTTCTGTCTTTTGTGATTGACAATTTAATTACAGTATTATGTCCCTTTTTTAATCAGTCTGGGGACAACTTGAAATCTACAGTGGCTTTTAGGAGATTTCCTTGAGAACAATTAATTACTTGTTGACCCACCCCGCCAGTTCTGAGATAAAGCTTATCTTGCTGAAGGGGCCCTGGACTGGCCGGATGCATTCCCAGAATGGAAGAGCACCAACCTGGAGCTTGAGAGGTGCCAGTCATTCACATCCAGGCTCCCCTGTTGAGTCCCTTTTCATTCAAGAGCTATAATCACATGGAATGATTTGCATGATAAAAAAGAACATTCTCATTAATTTTGCAGATTAAATCAAGGTGTGTGGGAAGGATGGAGATATAAATGTAAATGACCTTCAGAACAGGCTAAGAAAAAACTCACTGGAGCATTGAACTCAGTGATGTTTAATAGAGATATGGGTTAAGTTGTACATTAAGACATTTTTCAAAAGTAAGGATACATAAAATAGAGTAAGTCACTGCAAGGTAAAAGGCCATGTGAGAAACTTACTGAATATGAGTTAGAATTGTTCTTTCCTGAACCTGTGTGTTAAGGACTTTAAAGGCACCATTTGGTTGGATCTTTGGTAGTATTCTTGGTGATAAGTAACTGAATTACACTCAAATCTGTTAAAGGAAAAAAGCGACTTGGGGGCCCATATAATTAAGAAGTCTTTGGACGAGCTCAAGCTTCAGGCATAGGTGGATCTGAGGATTCAAGAGCCATCATCTGGAACACTTCTCTCTCTCTCTCTCCTCTCAACTCTACCTGTCTTTCTTGGCTTCATGCTGCTTTCGTTTGGTAAGCTTATTCCTGGCACACCTCCCTGGGACTCAGAGCCTGTGACCTGAAGGGCTCTGATCGGCCCACTTCTGATGGGTTCACATGCTCTTCCTGGGCAAATCACTGGGTCCAAGGGTTGGGATATTCTGTGTCATGGTAGACAGGCTCACATGATTACGAGTTCTTCAGGATTATATGGAGTAAGGGGATGATCCTTCCCCAAAGGAAAAGGTGCCAGACAGACTGAAACTAGAAAGGAGAGGCAAGGAAGAACATTTCCTACAGGCCCTCGGAAGATACCTTGATGATTCAAGGCACCAGACAGGAAGGATTTTTTTTTGAGAAGAATGAAGTCATCTAAGTGGTTTATGGGGCTGACAGGATTAAGTGGGGCCTTTGAGATTCTGAGTTTTGGATCGATGATAGGACAAAGGTAAATTTTGAAGAAGGTTTTTTGTTTATTTGTTTGCTTTTACAGAAAACAAATGCAACTGATGGTAGCACATTTGGATGGGAGGGATGAATCCCAGAAGTCAGAGGGGGAAAATAAAAAATATACAATAACCGCTATTAAGATGTTAGGCAATGTCCTTTGTGTTTTATATAAACAGCATACATGCGTACTATTCGAAATCATTCCATATCAACACCACATTTTTGTGAAAACATAGAGAACATTTGGGCACACGACTAAACTAATCTGCAACAATTAAAAAGGTTTTAAATGGCTTAAAGTACATTCAGTAGATGTACTGTAGTCAGTGATCAATGTCTCTTTCTCAAAGTTTTCTGTTTTATTTTCATAGATAACATTATGATAAACATTTTGGGACCACATCTCTTGTCATTTCCCTAAGATTGACTTCTAGCAAGATTACTGAGTGATAGAAGATGAGCATATAAAACTTCTTGGTCTCTTGTGACATTTCTACACAGAATATTGATATTTTTACCAGCAATGTGGTAAGACGATCCTTACTCCTGCCCAAAGATGGTGATTTTTCAGGAATTAAATTATGAGATGTATGAAGCAAGCATTATTGTTTCCTTATAGGGCCTATCATTAAAATCACTTAATAAAACATGTATTAAATTTTAGAGAGTGGGCCTATAACCCACAGCAAAATGTATGTTTTAAATTCTGAGCTACAAAGCCAAAGGAGAGAGTTTGTGTTAGTGAAGTAAATTTCTGCTCATTGTAATATTGACAGCACTTATTGTTGCTGAGGATATAGGGAAATGACTATTCCATAAAACTGTCATATTCAACCTGATAATGTATATCAAAATTGAAGATGTGTACCTTTTAACACAGAAATTCTATATTTGGACATCTATCCAAGGAGGTATTTGATCAAATACACGAAGTTATACTTGATGTTCATCAATAAGGTTATAAAAGCATCAGAAATATCTAACCTAAGTACCCAAACCCATCAGTATTAATTTAAAATATCCATGGATATTTATTTAGTGAATCCAGTGTAGCCATTATAAAGGAGTGTCTTAAGTCAGAATTGGCTGTATTGAAATCTTGTTCTATTTCGGTCCTAAACAGTAACAACTTTGTGCCTGTGAGCGAATAGCTTATCTGTGATTCGTATCTGTAAAAGTTATTTTGAGCATTAAGTTAGATTTTACATAGGAAGAGCTTACCAAATCCTAGTTATTATAATTTTTATAATTCTTGTTCAATGGAAAAACTTTCATTAAATTATTGATATGAGCAAGTGATTAAATAGCATGATCAGCTATATATGTGTGTCTGCATAGCAATCCAAAATGACATTAACCAAAGTATGCATTGTGCTTCTCTCTTAGTTGGAGACCATTGGGTGATGTTTGCTTTCTTCTTTATGTTTTTCTCTTTTGCTCAGATTTTCTGCATGAGTATTTGTTATCTTTATGATCATAAACAGTTAATGATACCATTTATTTTTTAAATCTGATTATGCAAGAACTTCTTTAGCAAGTTCTGCACTTTCTAGGTGACCTGTCCAAAGCCATGTAGCCCAGTGGTTGCCCGATGTCAGGAGAACAGAGTCTACCAATCCCTAGCACATAGGTCGGATGACTGCTATAAGCTAAAATGATTAAGGCAAAAAGGAACCATCCATGGGTTTAGACTAAAACAACTAGCATATTCCAGACTGTAAAAACAAAAGCTAGAAGTTCTACCGTAATTGGCTATGTGACCTTGGGCAAGACTCATGATCACTCAGGTACTGCTCTCCATTTGTAAAATCACTCTCTGAAAGTTCTTGTCACCCTAAGAGGTAAACTGAGTCAAGTGCAAATTGTCAGAAATTGTGTATAATCAGGAGTAGCAGAGGAAGTGCAATTTGGAAAAAGCATGCTATAGCAAACCACAGACGACTCTATTGAGGGCTTGGGGCAGGCTGTATTTATGGGCAAGGAATCCAAAAACGGAAGTCCAGCCAGAATCCAAGTAGTAAGTTCATTGGCTTGAGGATGGGGGGAGATTCTTGGTGGGTGTACATTGGTCAGGAGATAAGTCTCTATCTTCTAGAAATTTGGTTATGGGCATTTGGTCTCTCATTTCTTAAGTTGCATTCTTCTGAGGGTGCATGTGTGAGATTTTCTATTTCATGTCTTCCAATTTCACTTTAGATTGAAATCCTTTCACATTTCTGTCCCTGTGATATAAAGGATGAGACTTTTGACACAAGGGAAACATACACCTACTTAGTTATTTACTAATTTATTCATCTTAACAACATCTGAACATACTAGTGTTAGTGTAGATATTTATTCGTAGTTGAGGTAGAACAGTGAGGTGGTTGATTCTGCCCTTTAAATCTGAAGAAAGCAAATTTAGTAAAACCTAAAGGAAACATATCTTTAAAATTGTATAAAATCTATGAACTTGAAAGTTTGTTTATGCTCAAAAAGATTTCATTAGTTTTTGGATAAATGTGTGATTAGGTATTTATCATAGGGAATTTGGGAATTCGTATTCACAACTGGGATTTCATTGGCACAGCTGTTGAGTTTGAATCCTGAGAGGTTGTCGTGGTCCCCCTGCACCACTGTCAGAAGCCAAAATAAACATGGATAGAATACGTGCAAACACAAGCTGTCCGTCTTGTGCTCTGCAAGTGCTAGATAAGTCTTGATTTCTTAATAAAGTGCATCAAGTTACCAAATACATATAAAACCTAAAATAACCACGGCCCAAAACTCAGTTATTTTTCTAATATGTTTTCCTTCTCCTTTTACTATGAAAATACTAGAAGAAATACCTCTCTTGAGTCCGTCTGTTGTATCAGGCCCTGTGTCTCGGGGCTCCCTGCATTACCTCATTTAATCCCCACATTTGACTGTCAAGATGGTATCATTCCCATTTGCTCACAGGAGAAAGTCAAGGCCAGGGAGGTTAAGTCCATGCGCACGTCTAGGGGGTTGGAAGTGGTAGATCTGCGTCTACCCACAGCTTATTCTGATGAACGGCGCATTGTCCCCGGCTCCTGACACACTGGGCTATTGATGCTTCACAGGGATCACAGTGGCTTCAGTGGAATTAGTCATCTGACTTACTGAGTCTGCTGAACACTAATGCCGTGTCGAATGTTTCTTTGACCCAGATTTGACTTCCTTTTACCCTTTTTAACATCGACTTCCTTTTTAACTAAAGGGAAGCAACACATTATCGAATCAAGAAACATAGGATATTTTCAGAATGCCTAATAATTTGTTCTGCACAAAGAAAACCTATACTGTGTCTTTCCCTGAAAGATAATCTTCAAGGTATTTCCCTTGAACCTTTTTTTTTTCTTCTCTGTAGATGATAGAGGATGTGCAAAGACGGGGAAGAGGCACACGCACCAGAAGTTAGGATGACAGATGAGCAAGCTTAATTGTGACAGGCAGTGTTTGGTCCTTTCCCGATTTCTTCTGGGAAAATGGAGCCGTCATTTAATCTGCTGGGAGCCTGGTCAATAGGGTGTGCCCCTGTGTGTGATGCGTACAGGAGGGCGCCTTCCGTAATTGCATGAGGCAGACAATTCATCTGGAAGATCTGCAAAATGAGAGGGGGGGAAAATGATCTCTAAATGTCCATCTGGGTTTTAAAAAGTAGAGATTTGAAGTTGTGGCAAGCTGCTTTGTAATTAAATCAGTCACCGAGTTTGGTTTTCATAGCAGTCCAATTCCAGATGTGATCATCGCACAACGAACCATGCCTTTATAAACGTTACATTTCCCGGGATCAAAACATCTGCCAGGATTTTCCTCCCAATTTCAAGAGTTTAAATACCACATTATTTTGAATACTGCTCTTCGCTACTGGTGTTTTTGTATCACGGAGAACCATTGGAGGGCATGGCATGGAATAACATGATAAAGGAAAACTCCCTCCTGTTTCTGTAAAAACAGAATTCACTCTACTCACATCCTGCTGTCCAGCCTTGATTCATGTGGGCCAGTTTCTCTTCTGGCTACTAAGATAAATGTAGCATTTACTGAATAAAGGTGATCATATTTTCTTCTCTGTGATAGACCAATCTTGACGGGTCAGAATGTGCTCGTTCTCGAGGTACACAATCCATTATATAGAGAGGTATCTCACTCTACTGCAATTTGAACCTGGTCTCTAATTTATTTCTATTTTTAACTGAATTTAAAAGCTGATTACCCATCAGAGAAAGAGGCTGGCATAATCAAGTTAGACAAGGGCAGGCTCCTTGGAGTCTTCCTTGGGTAGCTTTTCTAATAGACTGAAGCTAATTCTGAGGCTCTACCTGTCACTAGGAACAGTGTCGAATTCCCATGCAACTCTATGGGTTTGTGTGAAATACTCTCTTTCTGAGACCCCCAGACAGTTAGGATTCTTCTCAGTTCTGAAGCACTGAACAATTGCAGAGACATTCTCCTGTACTAAAAATTATGTGCAGGCTGAATCACAGCAATTCAGTGGTGGTGGATACAATGAAAATAAATTTTGTAAATGAACTATGAGAGTTATTAGAACTGGAATTGTTGATGAGTTAATCACCATGTCTAGGTACTGATGACACTGAAATTTTTAAAAATTTTAAAAATTAGATCTTGTTTAAGACAGGAAATAAGTTGAAAAGCATTAAAAATAATTTCTAATGGAGGCAAAAAAATCCTCTCTGTGGCATTCATCCTCTCTCCTTGGCTAGAGGGATGAAGATCTCCAAATCCTCTGGACAGAATTTAGGGCCTTGACAGCCTGAAGTTTGCATGACAGAAAGGTGCATAAATCTGGTCTGAACTGAAGGATGAATTAGAAGTCAAAACAGAAATGGCCTTATCAGGTTAACAATTCAAACTTTGAGGGGCTCCTGGATGGCTCCCTCGGTTAAACGTCTGACTCTTGATTTCGGCTCAGGTCATGATCTCATGGTCCTAGGGTTGAGCCCGGCCTGGGGCTCTGTGCTCAGCAGGGAGTCTGCTTGAGATTCGCTCCCTCTGCTCCTCCCCCTGCTCTCTCTCATTCTATCTATCTCTCTAAAATCTTTTACAAGGAAACAAGTGAGATTAACAACCAAATATAATGCGTGGGAAATTTTTGGATCCTGATTCAAACAAACAAACAAACAAACCATAAACATACCTTTGTAGACAACAGGGGAAATTTGAGTATGGACTAGGTGTTAGGTGATAATAAAGATAATAAGAATTGTGTACTAATTTTAGGAGAAGCAATAATACATTGCATTATATAAGAGAAAAACATAGTGTATACTGAAGTATTTATGAGTAAATTACTTGATATTTGGAATTTGATTGAAGATACCTCAGCCAAAAGAAGGAGGGGCACAGAGAAAAGATGGAAATAAATAAAACAAAAACAGCAAAGTAATGGTTTTAAGGCTTAGTGATAGATCCATGTGAATTCTGTTTTCCACTTTTGGCATGCTTAGAAATTTTCATAATGAGTTAAAAATAAAATTGAAGTGGTTTTTTGGCACACACAAAAAAGACAGGCAAGAGACCCTGAGGCATGAGCTTCCACTGCAACTATCTATCCATTTATAAGTGTTCCCCAAAATCTTTATATGAAAGAGGATTGTGAGTGCTAAATAGATGCCTACATAGGTACTGGACAACCTTAGGCAGAAAAATTACCCCTGACAGTGTGGCTGCTGGCCACTTAGATTCATCTGCGTAATGGGAATTGCCAGGGAGACTTGTTTGGCGACGTTAGGAACCAGGATCTTCCTAAGCTGTGTCTCCATAGGTGAGTTGGACATGAGGTGCATTTGGAGAAAAAATACAGAGAAACATACTCTTTGGTGATTTGTCACATTTCACATATTTTTGCTGTATTTTGTTTTTGTTTTTAAAAGTCCACCAGCCTTAATGTAACAGTAAACAACAGTATTACAGTTAAAGTCAGGGCCAACTTCAGGGTCATACATATGTGCAGCCTCAGGGGTTTTGCTTGGAAGGGCCCTCCAGTCAGTTCAATGATTTGCTGCCACCATCTTGAAACTCTCACACATTTTGAACAGGGAGCCTCAAATTTTCATTTTGTACTGAACCCTCCAAATTATGCAGCCAGTCCTCGTTCAAGTGTATATGTTGGAAGAGAG
Source organism: Ailuropoda melanoleuca (assembly GCF_002007445.2). Lineage (NCBI taxonomy): Eukaryota > Metazoa > Chordata > Mammalia > Carnivora > Ursidae > Ailuropoda > Ailuropoda melanoleuca. The sequence goes on from NC_048218.1 coordinate 204,534,972, forward strand.
TAGATTTAGTAGACTTGATTAAGTTTATAACTCACTCACCTGAAGGGGTCGCTTTTATAATACCTTTGGTTTTTCAACTTCCGACTCCCTTGGGGACAGCTAAGCAAACACAGCCTCCAGCACTGTATTATCAGTCAGGACACTCTTAACTTCATGAACATGACACTCAAAGGCAAAGCCCAATTTTAAAACATGATTATTGCCACTAGATCAAGAATTTGTTTTGAAATACAATTTTCAGATACAGTTGTGCTTGTAGTTCGAAAACATTGAGCTTTAAGAAAAAGTAGTCCTGTCTAAACATAGGGCATTCTTCCGGCAGTCTTTATAATGCAAACAAATACATTTTGTGAGTGCAGCTTTATTTTTTTCCTGTTATAAAAGAATATTTTTACTAAGGGAGTGTTAGCAAAACATGCAGAGTTACTGTTTGGTATGTTCATGTTTTAATAGCAATGTGATATCCAATTAATAGCCATCTTTCAATGATCTCAACTGTGTGGAAATCTTTACTGAAGTCACCCAGAAAGTCACGGGGCGCCTGTAGCCTGTACTCTCCCATACCGAAGATTAGGGTGGCTGATGTTTTTTCACAGTGCCAAAGTTCATCGTGGTCTAAGAACACTGAAGAAAGATTGAGACATGAGTGTGAACTAATTGCCATTAAAAACAGATTTAAAAAGTAATCCTTAAGGTCAAGTTTTAAGAATAAATTGTTTTGAATAATTCCTAATTCTTCCAATATTGATAAGATGCTTCCAGAAGGGAATACTTTTTCTAAGAAATTACTATTAGAACTGTAGGCAGGAAGTTGTGTTTTTGTTTTGTTTTGTTTAGAAATTAATCTTTTATAGCAACTCCATTGGGTCACTAGTTTCTATTACTCCAAAGACAGGAACTTTTCTTTCGATTTCTAGGTGGGTTTTCATGTGATCTTTGGTATTCAAGAAAGGAACCAAATCAGCCTCTGAAGTTGATACCATTTTCTGCCCTTTTTTCTCATTAGCATATTTATGTTTATCGTGGTTCTCTTTCTCTCCCTCTCCCTTTTTCTCCAAATAATATTTATCATGGCTAGTTACATAAAAATTTATTTCTTCTTTTATCGACGTACCACAATTTATGTGGCCATCCCTCACGTGGATAGTTTACTGTTTCTAAATATTTACTGTTTCAAATGCTTCTGTATTATACCTCCTTAAAGATTTTTCCTCTTTTGTTCTCTTATTTGTATATAAATTCCTAGAGGTATACTGCTGGGTTATTAGGTAATACATTTAACATTTTGGAACGTGCCCCCAAAGATTGTGCCAATATACACTTCTGCCAACAGTGGTTTTAGACTATTTTCCCTAACCACTAACAATGCTGTGTATATTAATTTTTTCAATTCCAATATTATTAACAAAAAATTGTTTTAATTTGCATTTCTCTTTTTCAACTTTACGGAGGTTATGTAACTGACAATATTGTAAGATATTCAAAGTGTATAATGTGAGATTTTGACCTGCATAGATATTGTGAAATAAATTCATTGAGTTAATTAACACATCCATCACCTTACATATTTACCTTTGTTTTTGGTAAAAACATTTAAGTTCTACTTTCTTTTTTTTTTTTTTTAAAGATTTTATTTATTTACTCGACAGAGATAGAGACAGCCAGCGAGAGAGGGAACACAAGCAGGGGGAGTGGGAGAGGAAGAAGCAGGCTCATAGAGGAAGAGCCTGATGTGGGGCTCGATCCCAGATCGCCGGGATCACGCCCTGAGCCGAAGGCAGATGCTTAACCGCTGTGCCACCCAGGCGCCCCTTAAGTTCTACTTTCTTAACAAGATTCGATTATATAATACAATGTTATCAAGCACAGACACTATGTTATATAGTAGATCCTCAGATGTTATCCATCTCACAAGCAGAAGTTTGCACCCTTATGCCAACTCCCTAATTCCCCCACCTCCCCAGCCTTGCAAATCACTTTTCCAATCTCTCTTTTTTCTGAGTTCAACTTTTTTTTAATCCCACAGGTAAGTGGTATCATGCAGTGTTCATCCCTTGCTGGCTTATTTCACTTAGCCTAATGTCCTCCATTTTTCATCCACGCTGTTGCAAATGGCAGGATGTCCTTTTTTAAGGCTGAAGTACTATTCTATTGTATGTATATATCACATTTTCTTTATCCATTTATCTGTCAATGGACATTTAAGTTGTTTCCAATCCTTAGCTGTTGTGACTATTACTACAATGAATATGGGAATACAGATGTCTCTTGGAGATGATGATTTTGTTTCCTGTGGATATATACCAAGGAGTGGGCTTGCTGGATCATATGGTAGTTCTAATTTTAAATTCTTGAGAAACCTCCATACTGTTTTCCATAGCGACTGTCCTAGTTTTCATTTCCATCAACTGTGTGTAAGGGTTTTCTTATCTCCACATCTTTGCTAGCTTTTGTTATCTATTTTTTTGATCACAGGCATTCTACTAGATATGAAGTGATACCTCATTGAGGTTTTGATATGCTTTTCCTGATGATTAATGACATTGAGCACCTTTTCATGTACTTGGTCATTTATATGTGTTCTTTGTTAAAAATGTTTATTCAGATCCTTTGCCTCTTTTTAAATTGGGTTATTTGGGGTTTTTTGCTCTTGACGGGTATGAGTTCCTTGTATATTTTGGGTATTACCTTTTATCAAATATGTGATTTGCAGATTTTTTTCTCCAGCTCCGTATGTTGCCTTTTTATTTGTTGGTGTTTTCCTTTGCTGTGCAGAATCTTTTCAGTTTGATGTACTTGCACCTATTTATTTTTGCTTCTGTTGCCTTTCCTTTTGGTATCAAATCAAAAAAAGTCATTGCCAAGACCAATGTCAAGGAGCTAATTTTCTATGTGTTCCTCTCTGAGTTTTATCATGTCTTACGATCAGGTTTTAAATCCATTTGAGTTGATTTTTGTGTACAGTGTAAGATATGGGTCCAGTGTCATTCTTTTGTTTATGGCTATCCAGGCTTCCCAACACCATTTATTGAAGAGACTATCCTTTCCCTATTTTATATAGTCTTGTCTTCTTTGTTGTAAATTAATTGGGCATTGATCAGTATGTCTGTTTTTGTGCCAATACCATACTGTTTTTATTAATATAGCTTTGTAATATAGTTTCAAATCAGGAAGTATGATACTTTCAATTCTGTTCTTCTTTCTCAAAATCACCTTGACTGTTCATGGTCTTTTGTGATTCTGTATGAATTCTAGGATTTTTTTTTCTATTTTTGTGAAAAACACCATTGGAACCTTGAAAGGGATTGCACTGAATCTGTAGATGAATCACTTTGGGTAATATGAACATTTTAACATATTAATTCTTCCAATCCACAAACACAAGTATCTTTCTCTTTATTTATGTCTTTTTCAACTTATTTCATCACTGTCTTATGGTTTTCAGTATATAGATCTTCCACCTTCTTGGTTAAATAATCTGCATTTCTTTTATGAGATTATCAACCATAGTTGTATATTTATTTTTGTGGGAATCATCTGTTGCATCTTTGCTCATTTTTCCATCATATGTCTTTTTCCTGCTGGTTGTAGAAACTCTTTCTACATAATTAGTTAGTTGTCATATGTGTTGCCATTATGCTGGCCCAGCCTGTCACTTTTCTTTCCACTTTCGGTGTATTATTTTTCCCCGTACAGAAGTTTTAATGGTTTTGTCACTAAATCTTTTACATTTTTCCTTTGGGATTTTGAGTTTATTTTCTTGAAAGCCCTCCCATCACAAATTTATTTTTAAAATCCTGCGTATTTTTTCCTAATACCTTAAAAACTGTATTCGTAAACTTAGATCTGTAAGTCAACAGATGGGTGCATTTGTACATTATGAGAAATTTGACCATAATTTAATTTTTTTCTAAATTTTTATCATTTTTCCCAAAACAGATCAAATGAATTTTCAGTCATTTTCCTTACTAATTTCAAGTGCTACCTGTATGTTATCATAAGCAACTGGATTTTAACTCTTTACCAATTTTTTCTTCAGAAGAGTCATTTTCTAGGTAGACCATGTCTCTGGATAGGCATATGTTTGGTATTAAAACTCTGCAGAGTATTATCCATAGCCAGTTCTTTCATCTTATTTTTATTCATCACTTTCAAGGTAGCATGCTATATGTTGATGAGACATGCAGGTGAACAAGCCATGTCTTAAATCTAAATGAAATGGGAAGAAATTGTTCTAACCAGTTACATTTATTTGGGTATCAGTTGTGTTCTAGGTACTGTTTTTTGTTGTTGTTGTTGTTGTTGCTCTTTTGAAAAATTTTCCATATTTGACTACCCCTGCAAGCCTGTTAGTTAGCTATTGTTCTCTCTTATTTTACTGATAAGGAAGCTAAGGTTCAAAGAGGTCATTAACCAGCCCAACACCGTAAGGTTGTTAGAGATAGAGCCAGAATGGAGACCTACAGCTTATTTAAAGCCTACTTCTTTATACTAATCTGTGCTTACAATTAATGACCTTGCAAGGCCAATTGTAGTAAATCCCTTCAATGTGATGTAAAGTGTTGTAAAAGACATTTTAAGTGAAGGAAGACAATTTTTTTTTTTTATTTTGAAGAGGGTTGTCAGATGTTTGCAGACTGTAATGTCCTGTGGAGTCTTTGCAGCCTGTTGTCATGATTTCATGTTGTTTTCAGGGACTCTGTTTCCTCCCTTCATGAGAACTACTCAAGCAGTTCATGGTGGTAGTAGTTTAACTGCTGCTGGTTTACCCGGCCTGTTATTTAGCTTTACAGAGCATCAGCTTCCACTGAAGAACTGAATGAAAATGTGAATTGGATTCTGGATTCATCTCTTTGTCATCATCCCTTTAGTGAATTCATCAGGATTAGCCAGAGAACTTCAAAGTTCCAGAATATTCACATGAGTCTGTTAGACATGAAGGGAGGAAGATGGTTATCTAAATGGTCAGATAGCTGTGTCATGAAACTAAGTAGAGTTATTAAGGTCCCTGGTTGAATAATCTCAGAATCCACTTATATATCGAGAACAGGGAATCATCTGTCACACCACGTTTTGTTTTAATATTTGTGATTGGGTATAGCAGAGAGAACATTAGAGACCTACCTTCCACATGATGCAAACTGCCAAGTGACTTGTAATTCTGTGGCCTGCTTTGGCATGGCCCATCACCTATCCCTTGTCCAAATATTTCTCTGCTCTTCCAATCTTTATTTACTGCTTACCTGACTTTTCTAGACAAGTCACTGTATTTTTCTTTCCTTTCCTTTTTCTTTTCTTTTTCCTCCATTTTAAAGAGTGCTTGTTTCGGAATAAGACATTTCCTTAAATTATCCAAAGAAACAAATTTCCAGGCAGAAGGAAATTTACATTCAGATGTTGTTTAGAGTTTCAAAGACTGAAGGCTTCACTGCCTTCTCTGTAGCAACTCCGTGTCACTTCAGTCCTGCTTAGCATCTCATGGCTGGTCCTAAGAAGACTCATTTGAAGTCCTAGACATTTCATTTGTACCTTAATTTTGACCTCTCTCAATATAAATAGAACAGAAAACCACTGCATGAATTAGCACAGAATAATAATGAGTATTGTCCTTGTTCTTTCAACGTTTGGAAATTTAAATTTTCTGTTCTTATTTTTCTCTTAATTGGCACTTGTGTTTCTGTATTTTCTTCTTGGTAGTTCCTTTAAGTAAGCCTTCAGACAAAAATCTCAGCCTGGAGTTTAATAATTATACCCCACACACCAATCAGTCAAATAAATATTGTAAACAATCAAAAGCCAACTTATTAACATGTGGTAAATGTAATTATAAATGAAAGGTAGCAAGTTGCATAGATGCAATATGGTCATTGTCTTCAAGCTGCCTATTTGTGGAAGGTATATTATTTATTAAAAAAACAAACAAACCTAGCACTCTGGAAAGATAAATTAACTTAAAATAATTAGGAAGGAGGAAATTGTCATTAAAAGAAATAGAAAGTTTATGTACATATCTCTCCTAGTCTCTTAGCAGGAAACAAAGTGAAATTGAAAAATAAACCTAGATGAGGAACAAAATTCTTCTCTATGAGACTTCAGGAAGGCAGTTTTTCAGGTTCATCAAGTCTGATTATACAACTGGTTACAAAGGCAAAATATAGTTGTAATGAAGAAATTTAATTCTCTTAACATCAGCTCCAAGTCTGTTTCTTGGGAAATTGGGACATCTGATAACTGTTTTACTTCTCTTACTACAAATTAATCTTCTAGAAATTTATCAATCATGTTCCTCTCTCTTCTCTAGTTCCAAGAAGAACACAGGAGTCCCCACTCCAGGTAGTGAGAGGCATTCCAACTAATTTCCCTACCTTAAGCTCTAGCTCGGGTTCTGACACCCTGAATTGTCGAGAAAGAACCAAGTATCCTGTATAAGGCCAGTTGAACTTTGGGGTGAAGTTAGGGTGGGGAGAAGAGAAGTAGCAGGGTCCCTGAACTTGGTTTTCATCAGGTTAGTAAATATTTTACTTCTAACAGCCGCAGGCATTTTCTTTAGGTTACTGTGAAGGAATGCTGTTCTTTTTCTTTAGATTTTCTTACAATAAGACAGTCTTCTTAGTTTCCAAAGAGTTCCACTTATCAAGGTAATAAGGTATTTTTATTACCTTATTCATTGCATTTTCTAGATAATAAACTATTCATAAAGGCTTGAAGAAAAAGTAAAAAAAAAGGGTTTTTTTTTGCATTTATATCCATTTACTATTCCTAAGGACAGTCCGTTATCTCTTCCCACATGTAAACCTTTCTTTTAGTAGGTTGTGCCTTTGCTCCCTGACTAACTCTTGGTTGTTACTAATAGACATGAAATTATTTTTGGAAAATAAATTATGTTCAATGTAAATCTAGTAATCCATTTAAAATTCCCTTAGTTCCTACAGCCAGTTTATCTAGACTAGTCAAAGGCTTCTGAATCCCGTAAGACAGTTTCTCTGAGTACAGCATTTTTTTAATCTGAGAGAAACCTTAGACATTCCAAGTAAAATAAAATTTATTTTAAAGCAAAATAAAAAAGAATTACAGCCCAGTGCTCTTTGAAATGGGCACCTACAGCCTACCATTGAGAAGGAAATGTTAACTTTACTTTCTCCCAAATCCATTTGTTAGCTGCACAAGTGCCCATTATCCATTTAAACTTATTTTGAGACCTGAGATAGCACAAGAGACAGATTGTCATATCAGACTAGAAGAAGCAGAGATCTTATCGGGGATCGAACTTTACTAATAACTCGCACGATACATGTGAAGACAAAGGCAGTGCATAGAAACGTCTGCTACCAGCAGTCAACCCCCCGGGGTCCTTCCATGCAACATTAGGATGTGGCCTGGTCCAGATTTAATGTTTGAGATCCATAAGTGATGCACGCAGTTATCAAATGACTTCCTCTGACACATGGATAATTATATAGCTGACCTAACACTTTCCAGTGGGTCATATCCCACAAACCCATAAGTTGTTCACTAAAACAACTTAGACAGACTGGATAGACAACCTAGACAGACAGAAGGATTCCACAGGAAGGACTGTCATTATCTCTTTGCTAATAAATACCGTTAGGAGGTCTGATTAGCATGTTTACAAGGAGTCTTGGTTGGGTCATTGATTTGTTTTTTCTCCTCTCTCAGCTCTTCTTGGGCATCCCCAAGGGAGAGAAGATGGGTAACAAACAAGCTACGAAGGCTTTCCTTCCCAAGACTCATCCCTGTAGCAAATGTTATTATATTACGTGTTTTTAGGTATCTGTTGCTCTCCATATAATGACTTACCATTTGTAACACATACCTCGCATACCCAGACCTTCAGAATTACTATATAACACTTTGTCACTATTGACAGTGATAACATTTGAGCTTCACTAAGGGAAAAAAAAAAAAAAGGCAGAACTTCCAAAGAAATTTTTCCAGTCTTTGTGACTGGTCACTATCATCATCTGAGGAGTTAAGATGCCTTTTCTCCGTAAACATTAGTCTTGGGATTATTGCCAGGTCTTCTACTAATCTCAGTATCTTCTCTCAATGGAAAATCTTCAACATTCTCACATACTCTCAGCCATTTAGAGTATAAGAAGAGACATCATTCAAACATAAAAAATGATTGGAAGTAAATTATGTACATGTTGGAAATGTATACATTTGTTCCAGAGTTACAGAATCTGATTTGAATACATTAACAAATTATTTTGGCTGATGTTTGTAGCTCTTCCTGTTTTGTGTCAAGCCATCTAGGTAATGTTCCTATCTCTTTGGTTCTTAGGATGATAAAGTCCTTAGAGGCTGACTCTTTAGGCAAACATCTTGGCTGAAATTAAACCAGCCGACCTGGGTAGTTCTGGTCTATCAGTCCATTAAGTCAGTATTGTTATTGGACCCCTACTCTGTGGAGAGTATTATCCTAGATGCTGGGGATCCAGTCGGGAACAAGATAGTCACGGTTACTGCCCTCCTGGTTCTCACCTTTTTATAAAGATGTATAGAAGAGTCAAGAAAACAAATGCAACCAATTAGAAATTGTGATAAGCCGAAGGATCTTTGAATTGGGCTTTTTATGATAGTTAAGATTTTTATGAGGTTATTCAACAAAGATAACTAGCAAACAAAAGAAGATTGCATTATGGATTCCAGCTGCTGGTATGCTATATGGCTTAGGCTCTTTACTAGACTCAAGGATGAAATTAACCGTCTAGTATCGTAGAAAATCAATGAACTTCAAGCTGCTCTGAAAATACTAACATAAGAATGTTAATACTTTGCTTATGAAGTTATCTGAAATGATAGATAATGACAAATGTCTTGTCTCCTAAAATGTACATGGGAAACTTTTCTGAGTTCATACTGAGTGATTTTTTTTTCCTTTGAATAATTTAAATTTTAGAAAGTAGCTTCAAATCAAAGATTTTCTATTCAAGGCATGAGACACCTGTGCCACTTTGTTAAGCCCGATCACCTTTCTCTTTCCTGCTCTGTTGTTTCCAACCCCAGGCACATGAAGGTTCCTGTCCTTGGAGCCTGAGTTATACACAAAAATGCCATTCAGTTTCTCTTCTGAATATAGTGAGGCTTTAGAAGTTCCCATCAAAAACAGAAACCGTATGAAAGGATAAAGGATATTTCTGTCTTCTGGTCCCCAAACTGCCTCTTTTGGGGCATTGATAGTCACCGTTGTAAGTCCTTCCCATTCCTTCATCTAACCACTGGGTTTCAAGCCCCAACCAGTAGAAGAACAATGCTGGATAGGAGATAATTATTCAAGATCCTGTACACAAGGAGTTATAACCTTATAGGGGAGATATGAATAATCACAGCACCATGGAATTGTATCTTACCAGACATTGGGTTCTAAAATCAGAAAAGAAGGCAAAACTTATATATTCAAAATAACACTTAAAAATTTCTAGTTCACCTGCAAAATACAGAATGTATGGTCATATTTACAGGCCAGATTAGAAACAATCTAATGAACCCAACACAGTCAGATTTTCCTCTAGGGCTAGAACGGAGCACAGATTCTTCAACTGAACATCAAATAACGTGGGTAGCTTATGTTTATGGGCCACTTTGTATGAAAACACGTGTATTAGACCGTCTTGGTACAGCATTATGCTCATACTAGGAGAGACATGGAGAAACTGTGGAGCAGTAAGGCAAACACAGACTTGGGACTTCATCCCAGCCTAACTAATACTTGGGGCACATATGTACTGAGTATATACTGAGCAGAATTGTCTGCTTTACTTAAATCTCTCTATGTCTCTCTGTCTCTGTCTCTGTCCCTCACAAAGACACACCATTCTAGTCAACAGGAACGACATAAGCAAAGCTTCAGAAAGTGTAGATCATGCGACAACAATGGTGTGGAGAATATAGGCAGTTTTAGCAGAAACCAGTAGCAGTATAGTAGTGTGGCTGGGAATAGTAGAATACAATGAATATTAGGCGGAGAGTATGGGCTATATCTTAGTTATATAAAGCCATTGAAGGTCTCTGAGATGAATGGTAACTATGACTTTGCTGGAAGACAAACAGGATGAGTTCAGTTATGAACCTACTAAAGCTGAGCTGTTCTGGGAGCATTAAGACCCAGTTGGACACTCACACCTGTCACTGGGAAGGAAGTCTTAACCAGCTATACAGCCTAATGAGCCATTCCCAGAGATATCTTTTTTATTGCTATATCTTCAGTGCCTAGAGTGGTCCCAGGTAATAATATGCACTCAGTAAATAATTACTAAATTAACAGTATTTGATTATATTGAAGTGATAATGAATATATAGCTGTTTAAACACTGGATGGGTGGATGGATGGATGGAAGAAAGGAAGGAAAGAAGGAAGGGAGGGAGGGAAGGAAGGGAAAGGAAGGAAGGTGGCCAATTTTGTTTTTCTAGCTAGGCTGTCTCTTGGACTTTTCTAGTCTGAACATTTACACTACAGACCTGTTGTGTTCAGAGACAGTTATTTGTAGACGTGCGGCTAAATTCTGGGCAACTTCCACCACCCCAATAGTATTCTTTCAGTGCTGTCAAGAGTAAAGGAGCAGCATCTAAGCAGCCAATGATGAAGAAAACAACTGAGAAGAAACGAGCACAGCCAAGGGCTGCTGCTGGGATCAGTCGGTTTGCCAACCAGAGGACCAGAGCATCTTACTGAACAACTAGAGCTATGAAATGCAGCCTGTTTGGGGATGAAAGCTGTGGTGTTGGAAGAAATAAGAAGAAGAGGAGTGTGCAGTAATCTGCTCATTTTTCTCTCTTTTCCAAGATGGACGTGGCAGTAGAGATCAGAAGAGCATCCTAGCAGGCATGCATTCTGACAGTGGAGAAGAGAGGCAGCTGTAAGGAGACAAGTTAGAACAGCTCTCCTGTCCGGGGAGGCAGAGGGCCATTAAAGGCATCAGTAACTTCTGAGGTTATCGCCGTGTTTCTCTAAAGACATCACATATGGCCAATTGTGCAGAGTGGAAAGAGGGTCAGAAAGTCATTTGCTAAAAGGGCAAGCCAAGCCCTTCTCACTTCAGTAGTTTCCTGGGGCATAACTGTATTGAGACAGCTGAACACTTCACACTTCACTGTCACTGCCCAATGGAGCAGCAGTGTGGGAAGCTCAGCCTAGTTCAGGAGAATATTCTAGCTTGAAGGACTGCGAGCACAGGTCCTCAGCATAGACCCCAGAGAGCTTTAGCAAGTGTCTGTCCTCCCTGCTTCCCATTCTGCAGCCCAGTCTCATTGATAGGTTCCATGGCATTCCAGCTTCTGGGGNCCCCTCCCCCTCCTCCCTCCTTCTTCTTCTTCACAAGTGATTTATGTATTTTCTAAATAGAAAGTACAGGTAAACCAAAAGAAAACTCAACCATAGTTTTATTACCCAGAGATTTAAGCACTATTAACATTTTGGTTTATATCCATATTCACTTTGAATTCTATTTATTTATCCAGACAGAATTTTTCCCAGCTTTATTGAGTTATAATTGACAAATGTATATTAAAGTGTACAGCTTGATGATTTGATAATATATATACATTGTGAAATAATTGCCACAAACTTATTAACATATCCACCACTTCACAGTTACCTTTTCTTTCTCTCCCTTTCTTTCTTCTTAATTTCTTTTTCTTTCTTTCCCTTCCTCCTTTCTTTCCTTCCTTTCCAGACCTGCCTTCTTTCCATGACCTTACCTTATATTTCGACTCCTTCAAAAACTGTTCTCAGCTTTCCCTGTTCTGAATTTTCTACCTTGTTTGTTCCAGAAGCAGATCCCTGTCTTGCTATAGGTCATTTTCATAGGTGCTCGGATGCCTTACGTGCACTATAGCTCACAGCAGCCAAACCCAGCCGCAAAGGGCACCTACATCCCTGTGGACTGGCTCTTCCCAGTCTGCCAGTGCCCCACTGGCTCTTTTGTTTGGTCACCGTGTCACTCCTGCTGGAAGTCCCCAGCCCTTTTAACTACATGTCTAATTCTGCTTTCAAATTGTATTCAAGAGAGCACATCCCAAACATCTAATTTTACTCTTTTAGGCATTTCTAATCCTTCCTCCTCTTACCTTCCTCCATCATCACCTGTTTCCCAGACTGACAGAGACAAAGCGGTGATAGGGCTCCCTTGTATTTCCTAGTGAAAGGCAAAGGGCATCTGAATCAGAAAGTTGTGTTAGCCTTAAAAGTGAACATAGAGATATTTACATAAATTCAAAAGGTTAAGCATAGGAAAATATTGATGGATCAATATAATACTGGTTTGTCTTTGTGATATGCCATAATACTCACTGAGAAAGGTCACCAGTTAAATATATTGTAGCATCTGTAAACTAAATTGCTTGTCTTGCTGAACAGAGTCCATGAGAAAATCAGAACTAGGTGGTGTGTTGGGGTGCCTGGGTGGCACAGCGGTTAAGCGTCTGCCTTTGGCTCAGGGCATGATCCCGGCGTTATGGGATCAAGCTCCACATCAGGTTCCTCCGCTATGAGCCTGCTTCTTCCTCTCCCACTGCCCCTGCTTGTGTTCCCTCTATCACTGGCTGTCTCTATCTCTGTCAAATAAATAAATAAAACCTTTAAAAAAAAAAAGAACTAGGTGGTGTGTTTCATGACTAATTCTTCACCCCATCTCTGCTCCGTGCTACCTGAAAAGCCAAGAGGTTTAGTCAGAGCAAACGTAGTTCACAAACCCATTTGGTTTTGATTGTTCAGTCAGTCCCAACATTTAGAGACCTAGGAATGGTGAGCATAAACATAATTCACTGTTTTGTGGTCTTTTCTAACAACTTCTGATAACTTCGTGATGCTGCTGAAGCTGGTCAGATTTAATTATGCTTATAAAGTCTATCCTTTTGTATACTAGTGAGCCCAATACTGTGGTTTTAAATAAGAATAGTTTTCTAAAAGTTCAGATTTGATCACAATATGGTCCTGGCTAAAGCACTGCTATTTTTGTGCACATTCTCTGAGCTTCCATGGAATAAAACGTTTGGCAACTGTTACATTTTATCATCCCTGATATGGCATTCATTGATCTAGAGTTTACCAGTGTAAGTGAGCCCAGAAAGAAAGTGTTTCATGCTATATTCACTCTGTACTTCTAGCATTTACATAGGGCCCGCCCGGAAGATACTCAGTAATCCCGTGATGAATGAGTGAATGAAAATAAACGAACATGTCAGTTAACCATTGAGCAGGAAAATATGTTCTATATTTTCTGTATCTTTATCATAAAATAATTTTGGAACCCTGAAGCTTTTGTAATACTACTGGGAAACTCACTATGGGGTATTTAAAAGTAAAGAAAAAAAAAAATGAAGGAAAGGCATATGAAAGCATGCTCCCCATCATTAGTCAGCAGGGTAGTGTGGACTAAAACCACAGTGCTATACTAGGTGTTATATGCAAATAATGAATCATGGAACACTACATCAAAAACTTAGGATGTACTGTATGGTGACTAACATAACATAATAAAAAAATATTATAAAAAAAAAGAAAACAACTGAGCACTATAGCACTGTGCACTAAGAATGCCTAAACTTATAAATACTAACAGCAACAAGCACCATCAAGGATGGGAAGAAAATGGAACCCTTTTCTCTTGATGTTTGGAATGTAAAATGTTAGGAACACTCCAGAAAACAGTTTTCAATTTTTTATAAAATAAAGCATATAATTAATATATAATCCTTCAATTCTACTGTCAGGGATTTACCCAAGAGAAGTAAAGACATATATCTACATAATGTCTCTCTTCATTAAAAATACTCACAAATTAGAAACAATTCAATGTTCAATCCAAATCAAGAGATAAATGGATAAACAAATTATGATATGTCCATATAATGGAATACTACTGAGCCAAACAAGGGGCGGGGCGGGGGATTAGCTAGGTATTTGTATTATGGATGGATCTCAAAAACATCATGAATGAAAAAAGCCAAACTCGAAAGAGTTGGTACTAATTCCATTCATATGAAACTCTAGAATAGGTAAACCTAGTCAGTAATGGTATAAAGGAGGTAAGTGGTTGTCTGGAGCCAGGAGTAAACAGAGTCTTGACCATAAGAGAGCACAGGGAATTTTTGAGGTGATGACAAAGTTATAGATACTGATCGAGGTGGTAGTTACAGAGATATATGCATTTGTTGAAACTCCTAGAACTATCCGCTGAAAATTAGTGCATTTTATTACATGTAACTTACACGTTAATAAAGTTGACTACAAATTAAACAAAATTAGGAAAAATTTGAGAACCTGATACCTGTTTTTATAATTACAGAAATTTATTTGATGTTTTCTTAATTATCAATATTTTTTTAACCTGTGGAATCAATTCTTTATAAATCCTGCCACATAGTTATTGATATTGCTAGTGATACTGCCGCTTCCTACCCCGAGTAATAACTGTGCAGATAAAGTAGAAGAGAGATTACAGGCGCACAAAGTGTTGCCCAAGTTCCACTGTATTGATGTTTTTAAGGCTTTATATGATAGTAAGTGGAAGGCAGAAGTGCTTTCAAAGGTCAAAATTACCATTTGGAAGAAGGCTGCACTTTAAACCTTTACCTCTGCAAGTTATGTTGCCTGAAGCTTGTTTTGTTATGTTATGTCAGATATAAAGCCACTGAATATCAGTTGTTTATCACCTTAGAAAAAAATAAAAGGGATCCAAAGAAAACTCATCCTAGAAACTGTTTAAAGAAAGCAAGTTCTGGGGCCCAATGTGAGCCCAACAGCCACTCAGCTCTCTGCCTCATCCATCTGCGTGTGTATCCTCAGCACAATATAGTACATGGCAATGCTGAGAAAGAAAAGATTAAATTATGCTGAGGGTGCCCTCTTAAGGCAGAGAAACCTCGGATCATTCTTGAAAGACTCATGAAAAGCAGTTTGAAATACTGTGTTTGCCCTTAAGACATTTTCCTCAAGTTAACTGGCAAATTTACTTATCCAGAACAGAATGTCCCTGATCATGCCAAATGGCCAAGATAGCACAATCATCAGGAGTCAGTTTCACAGGCCAATTGCTAGAATTTAGGGTAACCATTTGACTTACTCTCCAAACGCAGGACGTTTTAAGAAAGGAGGTGCTATTAATAATTATGCTAGGACAGCAAGCATAAACCAGAACTGTCCCAGGCAAACTTGGGCCAAGGCCACCCTAGTAATATATAATAACTGAAGAACGTCTTTCACATGGTTCCACCCAGGGCTAAACTATAGGAAAATGCCCGAAGAATGTGTACGGAACACAAATGAAAATGTCTTCAATGCAATATCTTTCATTTTCACCCAAGTTTTGTTTTTTAACCAAAGACAGGACAGAATTTGGTTTTTTATAACATTTACTCCAATGTAACATAAAAGATATTCACTCTTTTAGTCTACTACGATGTTTTTTTCATTTTAGGAAAGAGCTTTATTCTACCTGGAGGGACATTCTGTCTCTCAGCTCTGAGTCCCCTAGTACAGACCCAAAAGCACTCTGTATGAAGTAGGTTACATAGAGATGAGCAGATTTATTCCCAAAATTGCTGGGTCTTATCCTTTCTCCTGTATCAGTCATTGGTTCCAGGTTATAACTGGTAGATTTTTCATTTTTGATGAATAAGAATTAAGTGTTCCTAATCTTTGTTGGGAGATTTTAGGTTACTGAAAGTTTGACAAAGGATTTCTAAAATAAGCATAAATGTTCATTCTTTGAAATGTGCCAATATGTATCAATGAGTATTGGCTATTGGTCTGTTGCTAAATTATTAATACAGCATACCAGATACCACTTTTGTCTCCCCAGTGAGTTGTTGATATTTAACTAATTTAGCTATGCTTATGTCATCCCTACTTTAAACTGTTATTTCCCAGTTATGACCAGAAGTCATTTTAAAACAAACGCCTATTAGATACAAAAAAAAAAAAAACCTCCATATAAAACAAATAAAAGATGCTAGTAAACTGTTTACATTTATAGGACACAATATATAAACAATTTTAAATCCATGAAGAAGAATATTTTCACTCTGATACTTTTAAAAAATCACTTTCTTAGAGTTGCAGTTTGAAGTAAAACAACCTTCTCTGTTTGCGTATGTCACTGACAGCTCTGAGTTGACTCCAGGATCATTAAAAAGAAATAATCGTAATACGCCTGATCTCCTAAGGTACAAATTTTGGAATGAATTATGCCACAGATAAGTTGATCACTCATCTCCTTTTTCTCTTGCCCTTTATCTTCTGTTGTGTCATCATCTGAGAATGGATGTGCTCTCAAGAAAAGCTCCTTTTATTTTATTATTACTTATTATTACTGCTATTAATTAATATTTACATCATGCCCAGGGCTGTGTTATGTGCTTCATTTGCATTATCATCTTTAATCCTCAAGACATCCATACAGTATAGACGGAGGAGCCCCGGGGGCACCCAGGAGGTGAGGCTGATTTCCACAGTGTTTTTGGGATCCCGACAGGTGAAGTGTCCTCACGTGAAAAGAAATTGGTGTACTTTTACAAGAAACAAAAGCTTTCTTAGGAGAAAAATGAGCCAGAGATACACTTATATCATGTGGTATGAGAATTTTTCAGAAACTTTCAGGAGAGGAAATAGGAGGAAGCGATAGGAAAGAGACGCTATTTTGTCCCTGGGAACATGACATTTGAACTGAAATGAGCAGTGTGTGAACAGAATGAAACATCCGGAGTGTGTATCTTAGTTACGGGCAGCTTTACCAGCTGCTCTGAGCAGCAGGAAGACTTGAACTGTCCCAGGGAGGGAACGACGCTTTTACTTTTGACAGTCTCCACTAAATGACAGCGAAGAATTCCCCCCAGGAAATGGATCATGATATCCTCAAAGTTTTAGAGTCAGATTTTTCCTAACATCTAATCTGAGAAGGTTGAAACCACAGGGAAACTGAGCACAGAGAGTCTGTTTGCAGTATCACTCGTCAGAAAACACAACTGCAGAGGCTAAGGAGGACAGTTTCTGCTGCTTCCCAACGTCCAACTCCAAGAAGCCAGGTGGGAAGGACTCGAGGCAGGAGCCTAAAATGGAATTAGTCAGTTAGAAGGAATTTTAGGGTTAAACAGACCATATTAAAAATGCATCTTTTGACACCATATTTTTAATCTATTTCTTTCCCATAGATAAAATATCTTAAATACTATTTTAGTGCCTAGACACATCATTTAGGCTTGATACATGCAGATGGATTGATGTGGTGAATGGGAAAAATAGGAAAATGCTTTTTATTTTCCATGATTTTTTGAACTCTTGTCATTAAAGCGTGTATTTGTTTTGTATTCCCTCATTGTCTTTGAAATAGCATTTCTTGAAAGATAACTAATTTGAGACTTTTGGAAGAGTCCAAACAAGCAGTTGATGACTGATTTGCTCATTAATGGCCTGGGGTGTCATGGAAAACAACTGAGATTCCGGGAAACTCCTCTTTAGTGGCATTAATGATGCCTTTTGAAGGTGCAATTACTACTGCAGAACCACAGCCAGTGGCTTATTGCAGTTATTTTTTTTTCAGTATGAGCTACAAAAATATTATGAGCCAAAATAATAATAATAATGATAATAACAACAACAACAGTAATAATAATAATAATAATACCTTTCAAAAGCCAGACACTCAAAATTAGCAAGCAGTTTTTGCTAAGTTATAATACAGCTCATCATTGGAAAAGATACATATAGAATTCCACTCCAAAGACCTTATTTTCTTTCTTTTCCTTTACCTTCTGGTGAGATGGGAGAAACAAAGGATTTTGTTTGTTTTTTTTTTAAATCAAAATGTAATTATTCACAGGAAAACAAAACCAATTTTAATCTTTCTTAAATGAGTACTTTTAGAAATGAAAATAAAATTGTACTAGCAGAAGCTTAATTAGCACACAAGATGGAAATTTCTTATATGGTTCTTTTAATAGATTTCATGACTGGTGTCAATTCATGCTAATTCATAAATAATATAATAGAATCAAATAATGTATTATCAGAAGAAAGAGAAATAAGCATTCTACAAACTTATTCTTCAAGAGTTCTAACCAAATGATTATTTTAAAAGAATTCTCCCCTCCTAGTGCGTAGTATGTTCCTTGTGAGCAGAGAGGTCTGAGAATTATCTGAGACCTAAACATCAGCAGTGTCTAGAATAATAACTTCCTCAAAAGAACACAATGTAAATATCATTTTTCTTCTGTTTGGTTATCTTGAACAGCATGCATACTTCACATGAACTATAGTGAAGTGTTTGATTAGTCAAAGAAAAAGCCAATATTTGAAAAGGTGTTATTCACATGGAACTAAAGTAGATATAACGCAAAATTGTGGTGAGGTTAACATGGTAGAGAGGGCCACTGATATTCAAAGGATGGGCAGGGGAAAGTATACCTTGGGATTTAAAGATACAGTGTCTGGTGATGATCACTATTCATGTTTCTAGATGAAGAAGCTATGTATGACTAATGTTTTCTGTCCCACAGGATACTCATAAAGAACATTGTTTGGCTTGCATTAACGTTTTGTTTACATGGTCCAGACTTGGGAGATTTAAGACACATTTAAGAAATGCTTAGATATAAAAGAGTGTACCAACACTGGGACAGTATGGGTAATGGATTTTCTAGATCAGTCAGCATGCCCAGGCTTTGGTTGAGGTCAAGGATAGGTTTTAGGGCAGATCTGCTTGTCATATGTGTGACCTACACTAAATAACTTCAATTTGCTAAGCTTCAATACAACAGAAAGTTGGAGAGTGGCTGGAGGCCTGGTAATGCACAGATATCACTCAGTCTTAAAAAAAAAAGTCAAGTTCTGGGGCGCCTGGGTGGCGCAGTCGTTAAGCATCTGCCTTCGGCTCAGGGCGTGATCCCGGCATTGTGGGATCGAGCCCCACATCAGGCTCCTCCGCTATGAGCCTTGCTTCTTCCTCTCCCACTCCCCCTGCTTGTGTTCCCTCTCTCGCTGGCTGTCTCTGTCACATAAATAAATAAAATCTTAAAAAAAAAAAAGTCAAGTTCTACCATATGATCTAGCAATCCCACTTTGGGGTATCTATCCAAAGGAAGAGAAAGAAGAAGCTGGACTGTCTTCATTGTCCTGAAATTCTGAAGGATCAGAAGACAGAGGCAGAGTATTCATCTTTGTTTCTCACTGAAGGTTGTGACTTTGGAAATCAAAGTATAACAAAGAATAACAACTGGACACAAACATAGAATGAAATTACCAGAATGTTGGACTCCTGTAACACAACGAAGAACCCCTTGAAAGATGAAAAGAATTGGCTTCAAGAGGTAGACTTGACAAACTGATGAAGATGGCTTTGCTTTGATAAGTGAGGAGTGGAAGAAAAAGGAATGGATAAAACCATAAACCTCTATGCTACAGATGAAAACAGCAGTGACACAGGAAGAAAAACAATAGTGGAGGTAACACCTGCTATTTCAAGAAGAAATAACTAGAAAAATGATTTAGAAGTAATTCTTGGGACTCAGAATTAGATTTTAAAATGTAATGAGCATGAGAAATAAAGAGAAAAATATTTTAAAGCCTATGTATTGCAGAAACAACTTTTTTTAAAAAGATTTATTTATTTGAGAGAGCACGCGCACACCTGGGCACACTCAGGATAGTGGGGGAGGGGCAGAGGAAGAGCAGACTCCCTGCTGAGCATGGAGCCCAATATAGGACTTGATCCCAGTACCCCAAGATCATAACCTGAGCCAAAACCAAGAGTCCAGTGTTCAACTGACTGACCCACGCAGTGCCCCTGCAGAAACAACTTTTGAAGCACTGATAACAGAAATAAAATCAACATAATTATAGACTTTCTGATCTAACAAATCACCTATTAGCCTTTTAAAATAATTTTTAAAGACTTAAATGCATACTGAACGTGTAAAAATTTTGGAAGGTGGAAAAAATATGTAAACTCCAAGGTAACCTTTCAGATAGGTGGCATGCATGAGCGTGTGCACGCACACACACTCTCGTGCACACTGACATACTATAATCACACTACAGACGTGATGTTTTTCATCTCACTCTTTTATTTACCAGTATGGTGACAACTTCTTTGTGCCACTAAATATTTTTTGGAAGCATATGTTTTGCTATAAATAAATAATTTTGTCATATAAATAGACCACAATATATTCAAACGTTATTTTTGTATATTTCAAATTTTTCCACTTTTCATTTTTAGAAATAAATTGCTTATATCCATACAAATAAATCTTTGAATTATTCCCTTAAAATATATTCAGAAAAGTGGAAATGCTGGGGGAAAAGGGTATGGAAAATGTTTAACATTTTAATGTTTTGTGATTATAATAGTAATATATGTATATTACAGAGAATTTGGAAAATACAAAAAGTTTCAAAGCAAAATTATAAACTCCCCGCTCTACTCTTTATTGCCTCAAATGCACATTTTAATTCTGTAACGACATTTCTAGTTTCTTTGACATCCCTATTAATTTTAACCACCCCTGCTCCCTGTCTTCGTTCTGTCTCTTTCTGCCCTCCTTCTTTATGACCTGCTTCCAGCTCACAGGGACTTGACCTCCTGCCCTCTGGTTCCTGTACTTTCAGAAGTGTTTCCTTTAGATGAACGTTCTTTTTCTTTTATTCTACAGCATGTTTTCCTTTAGGCAGAAAGGAATGAGAACATAGAGGTTCAGAGCTTGTCCTAGAACACGACTGTCTGGTTTGAATCCCAGCTCTGGTCTTTCTGAGCATTGTAATCTTGGCCACATCATTTGAAATTATCTCTGTACTAAACTGTAGAATGGACATAATACAACTATTTACTAGGGTCTTTCAGAAGATGAATTGAGTTCATACATGGACATCATTTAGTATATTGTCAGAAAGTGCTAACTCTTATTGTGGCTCTGTATTGTCCTTTTTTTCTATTATTCCTTAAAGGGGGGGAATATTTAAAGATTTAGTGACTGTCAGTATGTGTGTGTGTATGTGTGTGTGAGAGAGAGACACTATATATACCTGTTTTTTGGGTCATGAGTCAAATCTTCATTGAGGTCAGATTGATGGTCATAATTCCTAGCTCAGTTCCTGATTCATAGTCACTCACCATGGCTCTGTCACACCATGATGAACTCACTTGCTTCCTCTATTATGTGGCTAGGTCACAATATGATCACAGGTGGTCTACGATAGTCCACAATCTGTAGTACACGCTGCTACCCAAATGACTTCCATCATTCCCTGCCTGGTAGTTTCATTCCAGAACACCATGCCTTCCCTCCCACTTCCTAACAGAATGAGATGGAAAAATAAAGATGGAGGAGTGGGGAAATAGATAAGATAAACAAGGATTCCAAAGAAACTAAAAAATGTCACTACAGAACTAAAATATACATTCAAGAGGATAAAGAACAGGACTGGAACTATATATATTTTGCTTTGTAGCTTTCTAAATTTTCCATGTTATTTGATTTTCTATCTCAGAAAAGATCTAGAAAGAGATATAATAAAAGCAGAAAAGAGGCAATGAAATTTTGTAAAATGCCTTTTACAATAGTGTCAAAAATATCCAGTAATCCTCCATAATCTAATGTATGTGTTAGTGCTCCAGAGGAAACATTGTAAAACTTACTGAGAGATATAAAAGAAAATCTAAATAAATGGAGAGATGTAACATGTTCATGAGTTGGAAGACTGAATATTTTAATGATATTACTCTTACAAAATTGATCTGTAGAGTTAATGAAATTGCAGTCTAAATTCCAACAGGCTTTTCTTCAGTAAAAACATACATGCTAATTCTGAAGTGTATATGGAGAAATACCTCCAAAGAAGACATCCATATGGCCAACAGACACATGAAAAGATGCTCAACATCACTTATCATCAGAGAAATGCAAATCAAAACCACAATGATCTATCACCTCACTCCTGTCAGAATAGCTAACACCAACAACACAAGGAACAACAGGTGTTGGTGAGGACAGGAGAAAAAGGAACCCTTGTCCACTGCTCTTGGGAATGCAAACTAGTGCAGCTACTGTGAAAGACAGTATGGGGGTTCCTCAAAAAATTAAAAACAGAACTACCATATGATTCAGTAATCACACGCTGGGGATTTACCCAAAGAATACAAAAACTCTAATTCAGAAGGACATATGATCTTCTATGTTTATAGCAGCATTATTTACAATAGCCAGTGTCCACTGATAGATGAATGGGTAAAGAAGATGTGGGGTGTGTATGATTGTGCGTGTGTGTGTGTATAAATGGAATATTACTCAGCCATAAGAAAAAATGAAACTTGCCATTTTCCACAACAGGGATAGATCGAGAGAGTATAATGCTAAACAAAATAAATCAGTCAGAGAAAGACAAATACCATATGATTTCACTCATACGTGAAATTTAAGAAACAAAACAAATGAACAACGGGGAAAGAAGAGACAAACCAAAACCAGACTCTTAACTGTGGTTACCAGAGGGAAAGTGAGTGGAGGGATGGGTGAGATTGGTGATGGGGATTAAGAGTACATTTATCTTGATGAGCATTGAGTAATAAATAGAATTGTTGAATCACTGTATTGTACACCTGCAACTGATTTAATACTATATGTTAAATATACTGGAATTAAATACATCAAAAACAAGTAAAAATTAAAATAAAGTGTATTTGGAAAAGCAAAGGGCCAAGAGCAGGCTTTTCTTCTGAAAGAAGAAAGTGGAATGATCTAGTCTACATCTATAAAGACTAATTATAAAGAAAAGTTCGTAAGGAGAATGTAATTTTGGCATAAGAATAAACTAGTAAACCAATGGAATAGAATAGAGAATCCAAAAATCAACATGCATTATGGATGCTCCATCTGCGGCCAAAGGAGTGATAGAGGAGCTGCAGTAAAGATACCATTTTAATGAATGGTGCTGGGATTATTAGGTACATGTTTTAAAAATGAAATCAGACTCCTACATCACACCATTTACAAAAAGCAAACCTTAAAAGTGAAAGGTGAAACTATAAAGCCTTCAGAAGATAATATAGGAAAATACCTCAATAATCCTGGGATAGAACATATTTTTAACCAAAAAAAGCACAAATCATAATGAAAAAAATTCAAGAACTTCTGTGCACAGACAGATGCCATAAATAAAATGGAAAGGAAAGTCACCAAAATAAAGATATTAACATATAACTGACAGAGAGGACTCTTACTCAGTAGTGAGTAAGAAGACTTTGTGGTTGATTCAGGGATGACATCTCTAAGGCAGGGAGGCCATAGTTAAAAGAACAGGGTGCCTCATAAATACAGAAAACAAACTGGTGATTGCCAGAGGGAAGGAGAATGGAGGGATGGGCAAAGTGGTGAAAGGGGGTGGGAGGTACAGGCTTCCTGTTACGGAATTACCAAGTCACAGGGATAAAAAGTACACCATAGGGAATCTAGGAAATGGTCTTCTGATAGCATTGCATAATGACAGATGGGAGCTACACTTGTGATGAGCATAGCATGACCTATAGATTTGTCGAATCACTGTGTTGTCCACCTGAAGCAAATGTAACATCGTGTGTCAACTCTATCTTAGTAAAAAAATTTTAAAAGAATACAACAATCAGGAAGAAGTATAATCCAGCCTTTTGGGGGAGGTACAAAAATTTCTTAAAAGACAAAATGATAATAGGCTTCTGGGTAGATGCTGGCTGGGTTATATTAAAATATTGTATTCTCTAAATACTCAATTTAAAATGAGACACAGAGCAATAAAGTACAATAAGCATAAAAAAAATGGGCTGCCTTTCTACTCTGTTAAGCCACTGAGTTTGCTTTGTTTCTAGATGGCAGCCCCATGTAGTACTTAAGAATGCTCTTCACATTCTAACTTATATAGGGTACTATTTCTCCTTTTCAGTGATGTCATTGGTTTTCACTTTCCTTTGTGTCTTCATAGGTGTTTTAAAGGGCATTTGAAATCATCTGGCCCAATCTTCAGGCCAGATGTAATCTTAACTCTTCTTTTCATGTTCCTGAGCTCTTTTTGTAATCTTTACTATATGACTCCTTAGTATTGGCAGAGATTTGTGATTTAGGTGTATTTTATGCCCTTCCTCTATGCCTTAAGATTATACCAACAGTCTTCCAGGGTGATATATAGTCCTACATAATATTTCTATTGGAAAGTTATAGTTTGTTCAGGTTATAGTCTAATTAATCTACCATTCCCCCCTTGTGATGAATTTCAGATTACTTCCATGGTTTCATAATGACAAAATTTGAGCGAGAGACTTCTTGGATAGAATTTACCATCCATCAGATTTTTAGATGAATTCTCAGGAGTGAGATAACTAGGTCATTTATGGATACATCATGTTATGCTTTTAAAATACCTTTTCATACTTTTATTGCTACCAACAATATTTGAAAGTATCAATGACCTTGAAATTTTAGAACCAGAGGAAAAATATGACCTGATGATTATGACTGGGATTTAATCGTATGAGACTGTGGCCCGAATGTCCCTAACTGGATATGATTTTTCCTCAAAACAAACAAGTTTTTCCTTTTGTCTCCTCTTTCTCAACTTGGGGAGTGGCACAACTGCAGAGTTCAGATATCTGAATTAACTCCTACCTTAATCTAATTCCTCACATCTGATTCCACAAACGATTCTGTCAGCTTTGCTCTCAGAATTCTCTTAACACCCTTCTCTCATTCCGTGATGCCTACCTCTCAACTGAACAGAGGCAACAGTAACCAGCCTGTCCTCCAGCATTTCAGACTATTCTTTGCGCTGCCTCCAGAGAGGTGTCCTATGTCACAGATACAGCCATGCCATTCCACAACCTATAGCCCCCAGCGGCTCTCACTGCCCACAACACAGAGCCAGTCCCTAGCATGTCGGCTAGAACCCTCATCACCTGTGGTCACACAGGCTAATTAGCCATTCCCCTAAAATCCCTTTCTTACAGACAACCCACCATCTTTGCGATTGTGTCCAACCCCTACCGGATTTTCAGCATTTCTTAGGGAGAATTATTTCTTGATCGTAGGTGAGTGCCCTGACCTACGTGCCTAGCACAAGCCCAGGTGCACATGGGAGATGCTTAGAAACAAACTAAAATGCAGAGAACTAAATTGACTTGAACTCAGCTGCATTGTTGGATGAATAGTTATTACTGAGAGCATCATGAATGATCAGCAAGTAAAAATGGGGGCAATTTGTGCTAGTGCAGAGGTCTCTTCATGACCTGAGCCCACTGAGATTTTGTAAGAACGCTTAGATAAGGGTAGCAGTTATGTTCGTTACAGACGCTGAAAACGCAAAACCAGAGCAATAGCTAACATGCTAGAAAAAATAATTGGAATTGAAGATAAATTTGCTAGGCTGAGTCAGAAATACAGAGTGCAAAACAACTGCAAATTCTACTGTTTCTATCTTCACACCATTTGGAGAGTTTGATTACCTTTTGAATCCTTCACTGCCACCCGAGAGGGCAGGCCCTCATCTCTCACTTGGAGAATGGCAGTGTCCTCCTGACTGGTCCCTCTAAGCTCTTCTCAACACTCAGTCAGAATGCCATGATTAAAACACAAGCCACACCCTGCCCCTCCTCCAGTCAAAGCCCTCTTCATGCCTTCCCATTATAGTCGGTAAAACCGAGTCTTTTTTATGGTCAGTCAGAATCTCAGGATGTGATTCCCATAACCTCTTGAACCTCATCCCCTACTACCCTAACAGTTGTTCAGTCTGTTCCAGTGATATTTTCCAGTTTCCTGAGCATTCAACCATGCTCCTACCTCAGCCCCTCTGATATTTGCCGTACCTTCTGCTTGGAATATTCTCCTCTCAGTTATATCCACATGGCTGCCATCTAAACTTCCAACTCCCCCATCTCAATATTTAATAACCCTCTTTCCTCCTTTACTTTGATACTTTAACTCTTAATAGGATCCTATCACATTATCTATATTTTACTCTTACTCGTTGTTGGCCACACAGTAGAGTATAGTTGCATGGGGAGGCGGATTTGGGTCATGTTTTGTCTACTAACTTCCTAAACCTTGGGCAGTGTCTGATGGATAGCAGATACTCAATTATGAACTCAGTTATGAAGAAATAAAAAATTCCATGAAGAGAAATAATAATTTACTTTTGGGTTTGCTATATTACTTAGAAAATTTGGCAGACATGACTTAACATGGTTTAAATGTTTAAAAACACAGCCTGAGAAAGTTAAAACAACAGAATTTCAAGATGGAAATTGTTAGGGACTGAATGTTTGATTCCTCCCCAATTTCATGTATTAATACCCAACCATCAATGTGACTATATTGGGAAACTAAGGCCTTTGTGAAGGTAATTAAGTTTAAGTGAGGTATGAAAGGTAGGGCCATGACCCGATTGGGTTAGTGTCCTTATAAGAAGAGACACAAGAGAACTCAATTTCCCCTTCTCTACCATGTGAGGACACAGCAAGATGGCAGTCATTCGTTAGCCAGAAAAAGAGCTCTCATCAGGAACTGAATCAACCAGCACCTTGGATCTTAGACTTCCCAGCCTCCAGAACTGTGAGAAATAAATGTGTGTTGTTCAGGCCACCCAGTCTGTGGTATTCTTTTATGGCAGCCCGAGTAGACTGAGATAGAAATGCACCTTAAAGAATCATCAAACTTAATTTCCTTATTTGACAGATAAAANTTAAGATTATACCAACAGTCTTCCAGGGTGATATATAGTCCTACATAATATTTCTATTGGAAAGTTATAGTTTGTTCAGGTTATAGTCTAATTAATCTACCATTCCCCCCTTGTGATGAATTTCAGATTACTTCCATGGTTTCATAATGACAAAATTTCAGCGAGAGACTTCTTGGATAGAATTTACCATCCATCAGATTTTTAGATAAATTCTCAGGAGTGAGATAACTAGGTCATTTATGGATACATCATGTTATGCTTTTAAAATACCTTTTCATACTTTTATTGCTACCAACAATATTTGAAAGTATCAATGACCTTGAAATTTTAGAACCAGAGGAAAAATATGACCTGATGATTATGACTGGGATTTAATCGTATGAGACTGTGGCCCGAATGTCCCTAACTGGATATGATTTTTCCTCAAAACAAACAAGTTTTTCCTTTTGTCTCCTCTTTCTCAACTTGGGGAGTGGCACAACTGCAGAGTTCAGATATCTGAATTAACTCCTACCTTAATCTAATTCCTCACATCTGATTCCACAAACGATTCTGTCAGCTTTGCTCTCAGAATTCTCTTAACACCCTTCTCTCATTCCGTGATGCCTACCTCTCAACTGAACAGAGGCAACAGTAACCAGCCTGTCCTCCAGCATTTCAGACTATTCTTTGCGCTGCCTCCAGAGAGGTGTCCTATGTCACAGATACAGCCATGCCATTCCACAACCTATAGCCCCCAGCGGCTCTCACTGCCCACAACACAGAGCCAGTCCCTAGCATGTCGGCTAGAACCCTCATCACCTGTGGTCACACAGGCTAATTAGCCATTCCCCTAAAATCCCTTTCTTACAGACAACCCACCATCTTTGCGATTGTGTCCAACCCCTACCGGATTTTCAGCATTTCTTAGGGAGAATTATTTCTTGATCGTAGGTGAGTGCCCTGACCTACGTGCCTAGCACAAGCCCAGGTGCACATGGGAGATGCTTAGAAACAAACTAAAATGCAGAGAACTAAATTGACTTGAACTCAGCTGCATTGTTGGATGAATAGTTATTACTGAGAGCATCATGAATGATCAGCAAGTAAAAATGGGGGCAATTTGTGCTAGTGTAGAGGTCTCTTCATGACCTGAGCCCACTGAGATTTTGTAAGAACGCTTAGATAAGGGTAGCAGTTATGTTTGTTACAGACGCTGAAAACANTCCTTATAAGAAGAGACACAAGAGAACTCAATTTCCCCTTCTCTACCATGTGAGGACACAGCAAGATGGCAGCCATTCGTTAGCCAGAAAAAGAGCTCTCATCAGTAACTGAATCAACCAGCACCTTGGATATTAGACTTCCCAGCCTCCAGAACTGTGAGAAATAAATGTGTGTTGTTCAGGCCACCCAGTCTGTGGTATTCTTTTATGGCAGCCCGAGTAGACTGAGATAGAAATGCACCTTAAAGAATCATCAAACTTAATTTCCTTATTTGACAGATAAGAAAACCAAAGCCCAGAGAAGTTAGGTGACTTTCCAAAGGTCACAAAGTCAGTATATCACAGAATTAAACTCAATATCCAGGTTTGCAGCTTAGCGCTTTCTTCCCTTGCTGTGCTGACTCTTATACCAATCCATGTGATATATAATCAGTGTAGGGCAGGGGTTCTCAAACCTTATTCTCAAGGAACTCTGTTCTTCCAAAGACTATACCAGGAGTTTTGCCCTTAAAAGTTAATGATGGTGATCTTTTCACAGTAACTTAAGGGTGTGAGTGGGTATTTAATTGATTTTTTTCCCAAAATTTTATGTGTTTTGCCAATAAATTTTTCTTACCCCTATGAAAAGATATAAAAGGAAAAAACCCAAATATTACTGGAAAAACTCTGAACCATAATTCTCTAAAAGTAATTCTGCCCTTGGGAGGTGTGGAAGGCTAGAAACATGTAATGGGCATATTTCCTGCCAGCACAATTGATCCTGTTTCAAAAGATAGAATGAGCGCTACTCAGAATTTCACTGTATTCCAAAAAGCATCCCATGACTTCTCAGAGCCCTGCTTCCTAGACACATTGAAAAAGCACTGATANAAGACTATACCAGGAGTTTTGCCCTTAAAAGTTAATGATGGTGATCTTTTCACAGTAACTTAAGGGTGTGAGTGGGTATTTAATTGATCTTTCCCCAAATTTTATGTGTTTTGCCAATAAATTTTTCTTACCCCTATGAAAAGATATAAAAGGAAAAACCCAAATATTACTGGAAAAACTCTGAACCATAATTCTCTAAAAGTAATTCTGCCCTTGGGAGGTGTGGAAGGCTAGAAACATGTAATGGGCATATTTCCTGCCAGCACAATTGATCCTGTTTCAAAAGATAGAATGAGCGCTACTCAGAATTTCACTGTATTCCAAAAAGCATCCCATGACTTCTCAGAGCCCTGCTTCCTAGACACATTGAAAAAGCACTGATATAACAGCATGACAGAGCCACTCAAAAAGCTCTTATGGGCCGGGGCTGAATCGATAGAAGAGAAGCGTTGTAATCAAAGAGCCCCCCATCCCTCTGTACACGGCATTTTGGGAACATATACACGGCATTATGCATGTTACCTATTCCTTGGTCCCACGTTAACATGTTACTGATTAGCATGCAGAGATAACATTGAAGGAATGGGGAACAGTTAGTTTGGGAAGTGAAGATTTAGGGGAACATGGACATGTTTTCAGACTTTTGAAGATCTGAAATAAAGATGAGGGAATAGATTTATCTGGTGTTGTTTCATGTGCAGAGCCAAACTCTGTTCACAGACACTGCCAGAAAGTTAAGTTTTTGACTCAGTAGNCTCAAAAAGCTCTTATGGGCCGGGGCTGAATCGATAGAAGAGAAGCGTTGTAATCAAAGAGCCCCCCATCCCTCTGTACACGGCATTTTGGGAACATATACACGGCATTATGCATGTTACCTATTCCTTGGTCCCACGTTAACATGTTACTGATTAGCATCCAGAGATAACATTGAAGGAATGGGGAACAGTTAGTTTGGGAAGTGAATATTTAGGGGAACATGGACATGTTTTCAGACTTTTGAAGATCTGAAATAAAGATGAGGGAATAGATTTATCTGGTGTTTCATGTGCAGAGCCAAGCTCTGTTCACAGACACTGCCAGAAAGTTAAGTTTTTGACTCAGTATAGGAAAAATTAGAGTTGTTATCGCTGGAAGATGTTCCCTGGTAAAATAATTAAAATGTATTGGAAAGTACTAGAAATGTTCCTGACATCACCCCAGATTATGCAGAAGAAATCTTGTTTAGGAAGTGATTTAAGACAGATGACCTCAAAGGGTCATTCCAGCATGAAGATTCTGCCATTCTATGAATGCAAAGAACTGGATCATTATTTATGATGAGTATGTCACCATCAAGCGCAGCTGCCTGGTTCTTTCTTGTCTTGTAGAGGGGAAGAGGGTAGACAGCAGAAAGTCCTTGGGTAACTGAAATGAATGTGGAGGGAAAAAAGAGTAAAGAGGAATTCTGTACTGTTCATAAGTATTACTGTATAAGGACGATGCGTCACTTGTTGGTATATATTAGAATACAGCATGTCAAACCCAAATACAGGTCTGCCTCCTGTACTTTTGGGAATTACAGAGGAAGAAAAGAGAAAAATTCACCTTCTTTAGATCTGAACAATCCTCACTTTTGGGAACACATAAACCCCATGAATCTTTTTAAGAGCAGTGTATTATTTAAAACACTGGAGTGGAAATGTCNTAGCATCCAGAGATAACATTGAAGGAATGGGGAACAGTTAGTTTGGGAAGTGAATATTTAGGGGAACATGGACATGTTTTCAGACTTTTGAAGATCTGAAATAAAGATGAGGGAATAGATTTATCTGGTGTTTCATGTGCAGAGCCAAGCTCTGTTCACAGACACTGCCAGAAAGTTAAGTTTTTGACTCAGTATAGGAAAAATTAGAGTTGTTATCGCTGGAAGATGTTCCCTGGTAAAATAATTAAAATGTATTGGAAAGTACTAGAAATGTTCCTGACATCACCCCAGATTATGCAGAAGAAATCTTGTTTAGGAAGTGATTTAAGACAGATGACCTCAAAGGGTCATTCCAGCATGAAGATTCTGCCATTCTATGAATGCAAAGAACTGGATCATTATTTATGATGAGTATGTCACCATCAAGCGCAGCTGCCTGGTTCTTTCTTGTCTTGTAGAGGGGAAGAGGGTAGACAGCAGAAAGGCCTTGGGTAACTGAAATGAATGTGGAGGGAAAAAAGAGTAAAGAGGAATTCTGTACTGTTCATAAGTATTACTGTATAAGGACGATGCGTCACTTGTTGGTATATATTAGAATACAGCATGTCAAACCCAAATACAGGTCTGCCTCCTGTACTTTTGGGAATTACAGAGGAAGAAAAGAGAAAAATTCACCTTCTTTAGATCTGAACAATCCTCACTTTTGGGAACACATAAACCCCATGAATCTTTTTAAGAGCAGTGTATTATTTAAAACACTGGAGTGGAAATGTCTAAAGGAGAGAAAATCAGGCCCTCCTGTCCTTTCTATGAAAATGGAAGATGGTCATTTAGAGAATAATTTAGAAAGACAAATGTTGGGAGGTATGCCATCATAAATTCCTAAAGAGTTTCCCCTCACCCCCCCCAGAAATGGCATCCCCAGGAATGGCCCCGAACAAAGAGAACCTGGAGACCTGCTTCCCAGCAGCCTCTAACTCCAGGGTCAGCCGTGTGTCCCCTACCTGGGGTGGCCCCTAGGGCAGCAGCCTATGCACTGGGCCTCTGCCCTGCATTCTCCCCACCCTATTTCAGTGAATTCCTTTTGTTTTCAAGGTCTTCGTAAGCAACAGTAATAAAATGATTATATGATCTATGCCATGTCATTAATGACTAATAGTGCTCTGATATATTTTCCCTCACAATTAACATTTGCCCAATATGGTATTTTATGACGTAACCTAACATGGTGGTAGGAATTTTAGGCCCACATGCCCAAAAACATATGCACATATAACTAGTCTTTTTCTTTTTTTTTAATGATTTTTTATTATATTATGTTAGTCACCATACAGTACATCCCCGGCTTCCGATGTAAAGCTCGATGATTCATTAGTTGCGTATAACACCCAGTGCACCATGCAATACGTGCCCTCCTTACTACCCATCACCGNCCATCACCAGTCTTTTTCTAATAGCGATAATATACGTTGACATTTTATTTACTTCCTGCACTTTTCCGTTAGGGCATCACTTGTTCTGGATTCAGTGTTTTAAATAATACGTCTGCATCCTGATGGAGCTTTCAAATATTTGTGGATCTGACCCCATCTCTGTTATAAAGCTTATTTATACCCATGCATTTATCTTTTTCTTCCTACCTTAATCCCTTTGGTTTATTCTTCCTGTATTCCGATTTACTCTTTCAGAAATCTTTTGTCATTTGAGGAGATTAGGTATTTTAAAGAACTATGAAGATAGGTGAACTTTTGTGGTGCTTTCACTGAAGTCACGCTTCAGCATCATGTCCCCATTCTAGCCCTAATTCATCTACGTAGTTAGTTTTCAGAATTGTGCTCCTGCCTTCTGCTGACTGTGCCACTGAAAATATATACGCATTCCTTTCTCTGGTGCTTTCCAAACAGACACACTATAATATTTTTTAATATGGTAGTCACAGTTCAGAATAAGGGGAAGACAGATGATTTGTGGAAGGAAATCACAATTTACTTTGTTGTCATCATGCTACGTTCTTTATGTACTTGACACACTCAGAGGATGATTTGGAGTAAATATAATTAAAACTAAGGAACCTATAAAAATGGCATCTTGGTATTTATACTCACGTGTAATTATTTGATATTAATGTCATGCTAGAAGAGCTGGGACTATTTTCTGTGGGACTGAAATGTGGGGACAAGGAGTAGTTATCAGCCCCCTGGTCATGGGCAGGGTAGAGGTGCCTTTAGTTTTCATGATCCATAGTGACATGGTATCACCCCAGTTTCCTGATGGGAGAAGAATTGAGCTTTGATTTGCACATGTTCCCAAAAGGGATAAGTATATTATGAAATTCAAGCAGCAATTGTATTATTGCCTTTTGCAACACAAGTAAGAACTTCCTCAGTGGACCCAGCGTGTGGTTTGCCCCCACAGCACTGTATGTATGGAAAGGAGAAACCGTGGGCAGAATATTCAGTTCTACGCCATCATTACAAAAACTCACATATGCCTCCCAAGCATTTTTTTTGTTTCCTGTAACAATCTATTCTAAATCAGATACTCAATTAAATTTTCTAAAACTTCATCTATCTGTGGGTCGTATGACCTTTTATAATCAAAGCAGAACTTGTTCACAAAAATAGCTTAAAAAGGCTAAGAGAATTACCAAAATTATTCTTTTCCTGCTATGACATTAGTGTGCAACCGTTTTTTTCTTGTAAATAATGCAACCATTTCAAAGAGGATGTACCCTCCAGATAATAGTAAATAAAAAATTCAGTGAAAGAAAGTAAGCTTATAGCTGCTATAATTTTCCAGAATCATTATGTGTCCTGCTGCAGCTGGGTTTGTTGGTGCCACTAAGCACATCCTCCTGGGCCCATCCTTTTAGTGTTTATGAGCATCAAATAAGGATTGAAGGAAGGGGTGGAGCGTGAAAGTATATATAAATAAATAGAAGATGCTGATAAAAAATTAGTATCATGTGAATGTCACACATGACTTAGACCAATGGGAATTTTCATGTTGGTTATGTATGTTTATACATTTGAATATATAAGTGAAGGAGGGACATGGAATAAGAGAAGAAAATCTGGGTGAATGAAAGTGTTAAACAGTAATCCTTTACACTTTGTCTTATGGTTTGTGGTTTACGTTAGGATAACGTGGCTTCATTTCTTCAAGCGTTCTTTGATAGCAATACCCAAATGTAGAAAGACAGGTATAACTGTTAAATGATTGAATCAGGACTCCTGGCCCTGTTTTCTGACCCCAAGGCCTGTATTTAAATTTGTACAGCATTCTTTGAAAGTTCCACATGCGGGGAAGTTGATGTATTTAATTGAAAGTAATCTAGGAACTTTTTGGCAGAGTAGCGAATGTTTTAGCAGAGTTATAGGTTTTGAAATATCAGTGAGGTTGCCTTAAAACTTTTTATCTCTTTGCAAGTCATTAGAAGTTCACCAAAAGTCTGCCCAACTGCTTTCCTTACGTGGGAATTTTAAAAAGTGGAGCAGAAAGGCATCACACTTGACTTGTGAGAAATTGTAGGGGTCCTTGAAAACATGATTGATTCCCCTTTAGCAGATACAGATCTCGCCCTAATGCAGTGTGAAACTACATAGGGTGATTTTTGTATGGTGTTTTTCCTATTTCCTTATGCCACAAAATCATTTTCCCACATACCTTGAGCAGCTCCTATAAATGGTTTTCAGGGGGTCTTTTGGCATGTGCAATTATTTATCATCAAATATTTGTAAATGAAAGTGCTGGGGTTGAGACAGAATACAGACAGCTAATCTTAAAGCTGCTCTGAATGACAGGCACAAAGGCAACACG
Organism: Ailuropoda melanoleuca; assembly: GCF_002007445.2. Lineage (NCBI taxonomy): Eukaryota > Metazoa > Chordata > Mammalia > Carnivora > Ursidae > Ailuropoda > Ailuropoda melanoleuca. Next base: position 204,569,266 of record NC_048218.1, read on the forward strand.
GACATTTCCAAAGGAGCAGAACGTCAGTCTGCAAAATTGCCTGTCCTAGCTTGATATAGGTCCTCACTGCTCAGAAATGAAGATGAATTATTGGGGCGCCTGGGTGGCACAGCAGTTAAGCGTCTGCCTTCGGCTCAGGGCGTGATCCCGGCGTTATGGGATCGAGCCCCATGTCAGGCTCCTCTGCTATGAGCCTGCTTCTTCCTCTCCCACTCCCCCTGCTTGTATTACCTCTCTTGCTGGCTGTCTCTATCTCTGTCGAATAAATAAATAAAATCTTTAAAAAAAAAAAAAAGAAATGANAATCATTCGCAGCTGCTTCACTATGTGGAATTAATATATATTAATTAATATATGCACACGTACTTTTTTTAAAAAAAAACAACAAAAGTGATTTTAAGATGTTCAGAAAAAAAGTTTCAAGACTTATATAAGAGTATTTCTGAAGTCCATGTTTAAACCTACGCAGATTTGCATCTAGCCATTGAAAATACTTACTTTGGAAATAAAGTTGCCTATCTGCTGGTCCTTAAGAGTAATTACTGGCTTTAGTTTGAACTATTGGATGGTATCCAGGAAAAAAGAAATAAGATGCATGAAAATANAAGATGAAAATCATTTGCAGCTGCTTCACTATGTGGAATTAATATATATTAATTAATATATGCACACGTACTTTTTTTTTTAAAGCAACAGAAGTGATTTTAAGATGTTTAGAAAAAAAGTTTCAAGACTTATATAAGAGTATTTCTGAAGTCCATGTTTAAACCTACGCAGATTTGCATGTAGCCATTGAAAATACTTTGGAAATAAAGTTGCCTATCTGCTGGTCCTTAAGAGTAATTACTGGCTTTAGTTTGAACTATTGGATGGTATCCAGGAAAAAAGAAATAAGATGCATGAAAATACTTTCAGTGCTCCTGTCAGCGAGTGAATAATTAGGGTTGAGTGTGCATCGGATGCCTAGGACAACATCTGTCCAAGCTCCTTGCAGATGCCTGTTTGATGCTTTGCTGTGCTCTCCTAGCAAACTAATGGGGTTCCTAAGTCTAACGGAGTAAGTGTACAAAGTGGAATCTGCTAGATAGTAAGGCTTTGGGGCATGTCTCTCCAGATGTATGTTTTTGTTTTTGTCTCTGACTGTGAAAGGCTCAGTTTAGGGAAGGAATGCCATCAAATGAGTATATATAATTTTCCTACTGTAAAAGGAGATAGTATTTTCCCCAGCTTTAAAATGAAGGAACGGGGACCCAGGGTAATCCTGTGCTCTCACAATAGATAGCACTTTCTGGGCAAACTGTCCCTATAGCTCCCCCCCATAGTTACACAGCGCTCAGTACAGAAAGACCCCAGAGCTTCAGTGTCTAAGTTGCTAACTTAGTCTTTTTTCCNGACCCCGGAGCTTCAGTGTCTAAGTTGCTAACTTAGTCTTTTTTCCAAGTTGCTAACAAAAGAGAAAATAATGAAAAATGCATATTTTTATATCACTGTATGACAGTGCTGATATTTTCTTTCTTTGAATCATTTTTCAAATGTTAGGGGAGCTCCTTAGGTTATCTCCATAAATGCTGAAATTTAGTTTACTTAATGAAATTAAGTTATTACTGGTAGACTGTTATAAAAAGAAAACTGGGCATTTAGGGGCAAATCTGGACTCCAGTCTTAGATCTGTCACTTTTGCTTGTGGTAATAGCAAACAAGTCACCTAACTTCTCTGGGGCTCAGCTTTTTCATCCTTAAGAGGAAGAGACTGGACTTCCAACTCCTCCAGAGACAGTGAACGTTGCTCAGCTACAGGTAGTCTTGGTGGGGTTTGAGTGAACCCCAAGGAGGGTGAATCTTTGGAGAAAGTAAAGTTATTTGTCTATGCACTCCCCAATGATGGCAGTACCCTAAAGAAGGGGCAAAGGGGCCCTGTAGTGTCTACAGTCCCATCCTTCATGAAGGAACTACATGAAAGGAACTACCAGAAAAATGGGCCCATCTGCATATTCCTCAGAATCAGATGAGACTTGAGATTAAATCACAAGGGAAAGAGGATCCTTAGACTCATCGGAATGGATACAGCCTTGTATGCACCTGGTAGACTCTCCATCAAGTTTGGGTGACTATGAATTACAGTCCTTAACTGGGCCCAGAGGGTTGATTCTGTACAGTGTATGTCCAATGCCTCAGTGGAAGAGTATGGACATCTGTCTCTCCATGACAGTGAATTTGAAAGAAAATATAAAAGAAAATTTGAAAATAAATAAAGTTTGGATTCAGTGAGGTCTAATATCTTTTCTAGGTTCAAGTATTTTTGCGAGAGCAAGAAAAAGCAAAGCAAGAGTCTCTGTGATCATTTTGCAATGTGTACAAATATCCAATCATTATGTTGTATGCATGAAACTAAATAAATACATTAAAAATAATTTTAAGATAAATTAAATTAAATTTAAGAGTCTCTAACCCAAAATTTGGTGAGTATCTCTTGCAGCCAAAGCATTGTATGTATACTTTGCCTGTTGATGTCACTTCCTCTTTGAATCCTAACCACTGCCCCACCCAGCCACTTTAATCTCTCCTCTGCCCTGCCAGGTGCCTACTTATCCTGTTGTAGTGGCTATGTATGTGGTAGCTTTCTCTGGTTTTCATTTGAACAATCCTTAGGATGTAATCAAGAAAATAATACATAACGTTGGAAATTAATGCTGAAGTGTAAATTATGTCCAAATTATATTTTTTTGGCAAGTTGGGATTGTGAGACCTTGTAATTCATAGCATCTTCTTTATCTCTAAGTATTCAAGGTATGTTCACTGCCAGCTACATTAACGGCCACCTGAATATTTGCCAAATCAATACATGAAGCAAGCATTTGTCAAAAGAAAGAACTTAGTTTTTATCTAAACTATCCTTAGGGTATAATCAAAAAAAGAATGCGTAATGTTATAAATAATACTGACATCTAAATTATGTCAAGTTGGAACTTGTGGGACCATGTAATTCGTAGTAAGTTCATGAAACTGTACTTTAACTCCTTTTCCTTCAAATTATAGGTTTTTCAGAGAGTTTAGTTGCTGTTGTTTTTTGTTTAGTTTTGATTTGTTTTCCTGGATGTGAATGTGCAGCCATATTTTAAGATTTTCATTTAAGAATAACTTTTTTCATAGAAATTTAAAAGATTTACCATGACCTGAGCCTCTGAGCAGTGTGGTTCCATCCAAATGAAAGAGTAAGGTCAAAATCCTTTTTAGCACTTATATTCGTTTACCAGGTGACTTACACAACAGCTATTTATTGTCTTATGGTTCTGGAAGCTAGAAGTCTGAAGTCGAGGTGTTGGCAGGGTTGGTTCCTTCTGAGGCTATGAGGGAGACTCTGTTCCAGGCCTCTCGCTGGCTTCTGGTGGTGTCCTGGCAACCTTTCTGCTTATAGACCTATCACCCTGATGTCTGCCTTCGCATTCATATGGTCTTCTCCCTATGTGAATTTCTGTCTCTGTCCAAATTTCCCCTTTCTATAAGGACACCACTCATACTGGATTAGAGCCCACCCTAATGACCTCATCTTAACTAATTACATTTGCAGTAAACCTGTTTCCAAAGAAGGTCAAATTCTGAGGTATTGGGGGTTAGGATTTTAACATGTGAATTTACGGGTGGAGGGGGTACAATTTAACCCATAACAGAGATATATTTACCACAATAAAACTGAATAAAAAGAAAAAGTTGAGGCACAAAGGAAAAATTGTATCCATATTGTTCTTTGAGCTGAAAACAATGATTTTTAATATGGTATGTTATAGGGAGAGGATGACCTTTGACTTTGCATATGCAGCAGATGATTTGGTATCACTACTGTGTGTGTGCAGTCATGTATCTCTTCCTCAAGGAACTCAAATCTGTCCCTTGTATTTTGCATGACCACAAATGTCATTCATATATTGACCCATTGATGCAGAGATATTTATTGCAAACCTGCAGTGCTCGGTTCTGTTCTGAGCACTGCAGATCCTATCGGGATTTGGAAGAGACTCCGGCCTGTCCTATGGAGCTTCTAGTCTAGGAGAGAGAAATTCATCAAATAATCATGTTAGTAAGTGTAAACCCCTACTTGGAAATGATCTAAAATGAACTAGGGCCAGGGCTATGAGCAGGTATAAAAGGCAAATCTAAGCTCATGGGTCTGCTAAGGAAGAGGGAGTCAATGAAACCCACCCCAAAGAGATGATGTTTGAGTTGGGATCCAAAGGATCTAAAGCTGAGATCATAGTGAAGCGAGAAGGGAACACTTAACTCAAAAGGGAACAAGAGTTCCAGAGGCCCTGAGGCATAAGAGAATGTGTGTGTTCAAAAAACAAACAGAAAAACCAAACTTGAGTATGGCTGGACTGCCAAGAGCTAGTGCGAGCAGAGTGGGCAATGAACAAGAGAGGTTAAAGGGTCATTTTAAAAGGATGGGAAACCACTGGGGGGTTTCCAGCAGACATGTGGCACGACCAGATTTGTATTTTTAAAATGATGCTGACTACAGTGTTGAGAAGGGATGAGAGCCAGGCTCGAGTGTTTGGCCGACTGTTGCAGAAGCCCAGCTGAGAGGGGACTGTGGCTTGTGCTATAGTGGTCGTGATGGTTATTGATAGACACCTTCAGTAGCTGTTTGCGAGGTAAAATGGGCAGGATATTGTGACTGAACGAGCAGGGGGTTTAAGGATAAGAGAATCACCAGGGATGAGTCTTAATTCTTAGTTCAAGAGTGGGAATGCTGACAGAAGATCAGTTTTGTGCGGGAAAATCATGATTTTGTATTTGAAAATGTTGAGTTGGATGTGGCTTTGAGATACCGCAGTGCAAATAGCATGTACACAATTATAGCCTTCCATCTGGCGTTCAGAGACAGGTCTTGGCCAGATGTACACGTTCTGGGGTCCTCTGTGTATTGTTGATAGAGCTCTGGGTGTGGGTGAGTTGTCACCTAGGGAGAGGACATAGCATGAGAAGAGTCCCTAAAAATCATCTTTGAGACACTGCAACACTTAGTTCCTGGGCAAAAGAGCGTATTTCAACAGGCAGAGCCATAAAACAAAACTCAGGAGCCTTGGGAATAGTAAAGCCATGAGAAAATGGTGGTTCAGGAAGAAGGAGCCGAGTGTTGCTTAGAGGTCAACGTGAAAGGTCAGATGTTAGAGGTCAGATGAGATGAATTGAAAGGACCCAGTGACATCAGTGATGTGGAGTTACTTAGTGCCCTAAATATTGCTACTTAGGTAGGATAACAGGTGAGAAGGCCAGAACAAAGTCGGTTAGAGAAGGACTGGGGAGCAGAAAATGGGTAAAGCAGGTATAGGGTAAATGAATGGAGAAGACAGAAACTCGGAGGCAATCGTGGGAGTTGGAGATGCTTGAATTCCAGATTTGGAGGAGATGGAGAACATGCAATGACAAGGGGGGTAGTAAGGATACAAGTGGACAGGAAAAGATGGTCATAAACAAGGAGGGAAATCAGTGGAAGCCATGTTGTTAGATGAGTGGTCTGCATACTCCGGGATGGACAGGTCCAAAGGAACCCAGAGAGGGGGGTGGGAGAGATCAGGATGGCAGCAAGGAGAAAGCAGAGAGGGTGACAGGCCATGTGGCATGAGCATGACAAGGACATGGCCATGGAGGGTCAGGTCTCCGTGCCACCAACAAACCAGGGTCACCTGAGTGGGAGAGAGGCAGCCACTTCTGGAGAAGGCTGAGGGGAGGCAGCAGTGGGGGCTTTCACTTAACATGTAAAGTGATGGAAACAGGACTGCAAAGCACGTGGGCATCCGCTCCACTGCTGCGAGTGGCTGGAGAACGTGTCTCACTCAGCTGGGTGGCAGTGGCGGCGAGCCAGATGGCAGCTCACTGTGGTGTGGATGATTCAGGCCAGCCACATACAGCCCACAGAAATGTCCAGATGAGCAGTGGAAATTTCAGACACTGTTGTGGGTATGATCTTGTACATACAACTTTCATGGGGAAAAAAAGGAGGGGGATGACTGTCAAATCCAAATATTAATTCCGTACAAATACATTCCAAAAGTTACTTTATACCAAATGGTTAAAGTAACTTATTAATGGCTTGAATTATTCATTATTTTAGCTGGTTTTCTGTCATGTAGCTATAGCCTCGAGCTGTACTTTAACAAAAAGCTACCATATTTACTTATTTGAAGTAGTCACCAGAAATGGGGGTATAAGACGGTAATTTTTGAAGGTGCTCAAAAAAAAGCAGACTTCATACACACACACACACAACAATACAGAGAAAGCTAGTTACTAACATCCCATTAGTAAGACTTTTTTTCATTTTATAATAAGTAATTAGCCAACCACATTAGGCAATAATGAGAGCTAGTAATCACTTTTTTTATTAGAGAAATTAGACTGGACTCATTTTAAAACCCCATTTAATGTATACTTTTTAATGAATATGCAAAAGGTATAAGTTGCTTAAGCAAAAGGTATAAGTTTTGGTACTCCTCCAATCAAAAATAATGACTCGAGATGGGCTAAAAGATAGAGTTACTTTTCCCAACTTCTGGGAGAACATTCTGTTTGTAAACCCTGAAGGGTTGAG
>NC_048218.1:204579021-204798998 GCF_002007445.2 Ailuropoda melanoleuca
ATAGGTTTTGAAATATCAGTGAGGTTGCCTTAAAACTTTTTATCTCTTTGCAAGTCATTAGAAGTTCACCAAAAGTCTGCCCAACTGCTTTCCTTACGTGGGAATTTTAAAAAGTGGAGCAGAAAGGCATCACACTTGACTTGTGAGAAATTGTAGGGGTCCTTGAAAACATGATTGATTCCCCTTTAGCAGATACAGATCTCGCCCTAATGCAGTGTGAAACTACATAGGGTGATTTTTGTATGGTGTTTTTCCTATTTCCTTATGCCACAAAATCATTTTCCCACATACCTTGAGCAGCTCCTATAAATGGTTTTCAGGGGGTCTTTTGGCATGTGCAATTATTTATCATCAAATATTTGTAAATGAAAGTGCTGGGGTTGAGACAGAATACAGACAGCTAATCTTAAAGCTGCTCTGAATGACAGGCACTAAGGCAGCATGGACATTTCCAAAGGAGCAGAACGTCAGTCTGCAAAATTGCCTGTCCTAGCTTGATATAGGTCCTCACTGCTCAGAAATGAAGATGAAAATCATTCGCAGCTGCTTCACTATGTGGAATTAATATATATTAATTAATATATGCACACGTACTTTTTTTAAAAAAAAACAACAAAAGTGATTTTAAGATGTTCAGAAAAAAAGTTTCAAGACTTATATAAGAGTATTTCTGAAGTCCATGTTTAAACCTACGCAGATTTGCATCTAGCCATTGAAAATACTTACTTTGGAAATAAAGTTGCCTATCTGCTGGTCCTTAAGAGTAATTACTGGCTTTAGTTTGAACTATTGGATGGTATCCAGGAAAAAAGAAATAAGATGCATGAAAATACTTTCAGTGCTGCTGTCAGCGAGTGAATGATTAGGGTTGAGTGTGCATCGGATGCCTAGGACAACATCTGTCCAAGCTCCTTGCAGATGCCTGTTTGATGCTTTGCTGTGCTCTCCCAGCAAACTAATGGGGTTCCTAAGTCTAACGGAGTAAGTGTACAAAGTGGAATCTGCTAGATAGTAAGGCTTTGGGGCATGTCTCTCCAGATGTATGTTTTTGTTTTTGTCTCTGACTGTGAAAGCCTCAGTTTAGGGAAGGAATGCCATCAAATGAGTATATATAATTTTCCTACTGTAAAAGGAGATAGTATTTTCCCCAGCTTTAAAATGAAGGAACGGGGACCCAGGGTAATCCTGTGCTCTCACANTACAGACAGCTAATCTTAAAGCTGCTCTGAATGACAGGCACTAAGGCAGCATGGACATTTCCAAAGGAGCAGAACGTCAGTCTGCAAAATTGCCTGTCCTAGCTTGATATAGGTCCTCACTGCTCAGAAATGAAGATGAATTATTGGGGCGCCTGGGTGGCACAGCAGTTAAGCGTCTGCCTTCGGCTCAGGGCGTGATCCCGGCGTTATGGGATCGAGCCCCATGTCAGGCTCCTCTGCTATGAGCCTGCTTCTTCCTCTCCCACTCCCCCTGCTTGTATTANAGACAGCTAATCTTAAAGCTGCTCTGAATGACAGGCACTAAGGCAGCATGGACATTTCCAAAGGAGCAGAACGTCAGTCTGCAAAATTGCCTGTCCTAGCTTGATATAGGTCCTCACTGCTCAGAAATGAAGATGAAAATCATTCGCAGCTGCTTCACTATGTGGAATTAATATATATTAATTAATATATGCACACGTACTTTTTTTAAAAAAAAACAACAAAAGTGATTTTAAGATGTTCAGAAAAAAAGTTTCAAGACTTATATAAGAGTATTTCTGAAGTCCATGTTTAAACCTACGCAGATTTGCATCTAGCCATTGAAAATACTTACTTTGGAAATAAAGTTGCCTATCTGCTGGTCCTTAAGAGTAATTACTGGCTTTAGTTTGAACTATTGGATGGTATCCAGGAAAAAAGAAATAAGATGCATGAAAATACTTTCAGTGCTGCTGTCAGCGAGTGAATGATTAGGGTTGAGTGTGCATCGGATGCCTAGGACAACATCTGTCCAAGCTCCTTGCAGATGCCTGTTTGATGCTTTGCTGTGCTCTCCCAGCAAACTAATGGGGTTCCTAAGTCTAACGGAGTAAGTGTACAAAGTGGAATCTGCTAGATAGTAAGGCTTTGGGGCATGTCTCTCCAGATGTATGTTTTTGTTTTTGTCTCTGACTGTGAAAGGCTCAGTTTAGGGAAGGAATGCCATCAAATGAGTATATGTAATTTTCCTACTGTAAAAGGAGGTAGTATTTTCCCCAGCTTCAAAATGAAGGAACGGGGACGCAGGGTAATCCTGTGCTCTCACGATAGATAGCACTTTCTGGGCAAACTGTCCCTATAGCTCCCCCCCATAGTTACACAGCGCTCAGTACAGAAAGACCCCAGAGCTTCAGTGTCTAAGTTGCTAACTTAGTCTTTTTTCCAAGTTGCTAACAAAAGAGAAAATAATGAAAAATGCATATTTTTATATCACTGTATGACAGTGCTGATATTTTCTTTCTTTGAATCATTTTTCAAATGTTAGGGGAGCTCCTTAGGTTATCTCCATAAATGCTGAAATTTAGTTTACTTAATGAAATTAAGTTATTACTGGTAGACTGTTATAAAAAGAAAACTGGGCATTTAGGGGCAAATCTGGACTCCAGTCTTAGATCTGTCACTTTTGCTTGTGGTAATAGCAAACAAGTCACCTAACTTCTCTGGGGCTCAGCTTTTTCATCCTTAAGAGGAAGAGACTGGACTTCCAACTCCTCCAGAGACAGTGAACGTTGCTCAGCTACAGGTAGTCTTGGTGGGGTTTGAGTGAACCCCAAGGAGGGTGAATCTTTGGAGAAAGTAAAGTTATTTGTCTATGCACTCCCCAATGATGGCAGTACCCTAAAGAAGGGGCAAAGGGGCCCTGTAGTGTCTACAGTCCCATCCTTCATGAAGGAACTACATGAAAGGAACTACCAGAAAAATGGGCCCATCTGCATATTCCTCAGAATCAGATGAGACTTGAGATTAAATCACAAGGGAAAGAGGATCCTTAGACTCATCGGAATGGATACAGCCTTGTATGCACCTGGTAGACTCTCCATCAAGTTTGGGTGACTATGAATTACAGTCCTTAACTGGGCCCAGAGGGTTGATTCTGTACAGTGTATGTCCAATGCCTCAGTGGAAGAGTATGGACATCTGTCTCTCCATGACAGTGAATTTGAAAGAAAATATAAAAGAAAATTTGAAAATAAATAAAGTTTGGATTCAGTGAGGTCTAATATCTTTTCTAGGTTCAAGTATTTTTGCGAGAGCAAGAAAAAGCAAAGCAAGAGTCTCTGTGATCATTTTGCAATGTGTACAAATATCCAATCATTATGTTGTATGCCTGAAACTAAATAAATACATTAAAAATAATTTTAAAATAAATTAAATTTAATTTAAGAGTCTCTAACCCAAAATTTGGTGAGTATCTCTTGCAGCCAAACATTGTATGTATACTTTGCCTGTTGATGTCACTTCCTCTTTGAATCCTAACCACTGCCCCACCCAGCCACTTTAATCTCTCCTCTGCCCTGCCAGGTGCCTACTTATCCTGTTGTAGTGGCTATGTATGTGGTAGCTTTCTCTGGTTTTCATTTGAACAATCCTTAGGATGTAATCAAGAAAATAATACATAACGTTGGAAATTAATGCTGAAGTGTAAATTATGTCCAAATTATATTTTTTTGGCAAGTTGGGATTGTGAGACCTTGTAATTCATAGCATCTTCTTTATCTCTAAGTATTCAAGGTATGTTCACTGCCAGCTACATTAACGGCCACCCGAATATTTGCCAAATCAATACATGAAGCAAGCATTTGTCAAAAGAAAGAACTTAGTTTTTATCTAAACTATCCTTAGGGTATAATCAAAAAAAGAATGCGTAATGTTATAAATAATACTGACATCTAAATTATGTCAAGTTGGAACTTGTGGGACCATGTAATTCGTAGTAAGTTCATGAAACTGTACTTTAACTCCTTTTCCTTCAAATTATAGGTTTTTCAGAGAGTTTAGTTGCTGTTGTTTTTTGTTTAGTTTTGATTTGTTTTCCTGGATGTGAATGTGCAGCCATATTTTAAGATTTTCATTTAAGAATAATTTTTTTCATAGAAATTTAAAAGATTTACCATGACCTGAGCCTCTGAGCAGTGTGGTTCCATCCAAATGAAAGAGTAAGGTCAAAATCCTTTTTAGTACTTATATTCGTTTACCAGGTGACTTACACAACAGCTATTTATTGTCTTATGGTTCTGGAAGCTAGAAGTCTGAAGTCGAGGTGTTGGCAGGGTTGGTTCCTTCTGAGGCTATGAGGGAGACTCTGTTCCAGGCCTCTCGCTGGCTTCTGGTGGTGTCCTGGCAACCTTTCTGCTTATAGACCTATCACCCTGATGTCTGCCTTCGCATTCATATGGTCTTCTCCCTATGTGAATTTCTGTCTCTGTCCAAATTTCCCCTTTCTATAAGGACACCACTCATACTGGATTAGAGCCCACCCTAATGACCTCATCTTAACTAATTACATTTGCAGTAAACCTGTTTCCAAAGAAGGTCAAATTCTGAGGTATTGGGGGTTAGGATTTTAACATGTGAATTTACGGGTGGAGGGGGTACAATTTAACCCATAACAGAGATATATTTACCACAATAAAACTAAATAAAAAGAAAAAGTTGAGGCACAAAGGAAAAATTGTATCCATATTGTTCTATGAGCTGAAAACAATGATTTTTAATATGGTATGTTATAGGGAGAGGATGACCTTTGACTTTGCATATGCAGCAGATGATTTGGTATCACTACTGTGTGTGTGCAGTCATGTATCTCTTCCTCAAGGAACTCAAATCTGTCCCTTGTATTTTGCATGACCACAAATGTCATTCATATATTGACCCATTGATGTAGAGATATTTATTGCAAACCTGCAGTGCTANCTCAAGGAACTCAAATCTGTCCCTTGTATTTTGCATGACCACAAATGTCATTCATATATTGACCCATTGATGCAGAGATATTTATTGCAAACCTGCAGTGCTCGGTTCTGTTCTGAGCACTGCAGATCCTATCGGGATTTGGAAGAGACTCCGGCCTGTCCTATGGAGCTTCTAGTCTAGGAGAGAGAAATTCATCAAATAATCATGTTAGTAAGTGTAAACCCCTACTTGGAAATGATCTAAAATGAACTAGGGCCAGGGCTATGAGCAGGTATAAAAGGCAAATCTAAGCTCATGGGTCTGCTAAGGAAGAGGGAGTCAATGAAACCCACCCCAAAGAGATGATGTTTGAGTTGGGATCCAAAGGATCTAAAGCTGAGATCATAGTGAAGCGAGAAGGGAACACTTAACTCAAAAGGGAACAAGAGTTCCAGAGGCCCTGAGGCATAAGAGAATGTGTGTGTTCAAAAAACAAACAGAAAAACCAAACTTGAGTATGGCTGGACTGCCAAGAGCTAGTGCGAGCAGAGTGGGCAATGAACAAGAGAGGTTAAAGGGTCATTTTAAAAGGATGGGAAACCACTGGGGGGTTTCCAGCAGACATGTGGCACGACCAGATTTGTATTTTTAAAATGATGCTGACTACAGTGTTGAGAAGGGATGAGAGCCAGGCTCGAGTGTTTGGCCGACTGTTGCAGAAGCCCAGCTGAGAGGGGACTGTGGCTTGTGCTATAGTGGTCGTGATGGTTATTGATAGACACCTTCAGTAGCTGTTTGAGAGGTAAAATGGGCAGGATATTGTGACTGAACGAGCAGGGGGTTTAAGGATAAGAGAATCACCAGGGATGAGTCTTAATTCTTAGTTCAAGAGTGGGAATGCTGACAGAAGATCAGTTTTGTGCGGGAAAATCATGATTTTGTATTTGAAAATGTTGAGTTGGATGTGGCTTTGAGATACCGCAGTGCAAATAGCATGTACACAATTATAGCCTTCCATCTGGCGTTCAGAGACAGGTCTTGGCCAGATGTACACGTTCTGGGGTCCTCTGTGTATTGTTGATAGAGCTCTGGGTGTGGGTGAGTTGTCACCTAGGGAGAGGACATAGCATGAGAAGAGTCCCTAAAAATCATCTTTGAGACACTGCAACACTTAGTTCCTGGGCAAAAGAGCGTATTTCAACAGGCAGAGCCATAAAACAAAACTCAGGAGCCTTGGGAATAGTAAAGCCATGAAAAAATGGTGGTTCAGGAAGAAGGAGCCGAGTGTTGCTTAGAGGTCAACGTGAAAGGTCAGATGTTAGAGGTCAGATGAGATGAGAATTGAAAGGACCCAGTGACATCAGTGATGTGGAGTTACTTAGTGCCCTAAATATTGCTACTTAGGTAGGATAACAGGTGAGAAGGCCAGAACAAAGTCGGTTAGAGAAGGACTGGGGAGCAGAAAATGGGTAAAGCAGGTATAGGGTAAATGAATGGAGAAGACAGAAACTCGGAGGCAATCATGGGAGTTGGAGATGCTTGAATTCCAGATTTGGAGGAGATGGAGAACATAGAATGACAAGGGGGATAGTAAGGATACAAGTGGACAGGAAAAGATGGTCATAAACAAGGAGGGAAATCAGTGGAAGCCATCTTCTTAGATGAGTGGTCTACATACTCTNTGCATACTCCGGGATGGACAGGTCCAAAGGAACCCAGAGAGGGGGGTGGGAGAGATCAGGATGGCAGCAAGGAGAAAGCAGAGAGGGTGACAGGCCACGTGGCATGAGCATGACAAGGACATGGCCATGGAGGGTCAGGTCTCCGTGCCACCAACAAACCAGGGTCACCTGAGTGGGAGAGAGGCAGCCACCTCTGGAGAAGGCTGAGGGGAGGCAGCAGTGGGGGCTTTCACTTAACATGTAAAGTGATGGAAACAGGACTGCAAAAGCACGTGGGCATCCGCTCCACCGCTGCGAGTGGCTGGAGAACGTGTCTCACTCAGCTGGGTGGCAGTGGCGGCGAGCCAGATGGCAGCTCGCTGTGGTGTGGCTGATTCAGGCCAGCCACGTACAGTCCACAGAAATGTCCAGATAAGCAATGGAAATTTCAGACACTGTTGTGGGTATGATCTTGTACATACAACTTTCATGGAAAAAAAAAAGGAGGGAGATGACTGTCAAATCCAAATATTAATTCCGTACAAATACATTCCAAAAGTTACTTTATACCAAATGGTTAAAGTAACTTATTAACGGCTTGAATTATTCATTATTTTAGCTGTTTTTCTGTCATGTAGCTATAGCCTCGAGCTGTACTTTAACAAAGAGCTACCATATTTACTTATTTGAAGTAGTTACCAGAAATGGGGGTATAAGATNAAATCCAAATATTAATTCCGTACAAATACATTCCAAAAGTTACTTTATACCAAATGGTTAAAGTAACTTATTAATGGCTTGAATTATTCATTATTTTAGCTGGTTTTCTGTCATGTAGCTATAGCCTCGAGCTGTACTTTAACAAAAAGCTACCATATTTACTTATTTGAAGTAGTCACCAGAAATGGGGGTATAAGATGGTAATTTTTGAAGGTGCTCAAAAAAAAGCAGACTTCATACACACACACACACAACAATACAGAGAAAGCTAGTTACTAACATCCCATTAGTAAGACTTTTTTTCATTTTATAATAAGTAATTAGCCAACCACATTAGGCAATAATGAGAGCTAGTAATCACTTTTTTTATTAGAGAAATTAGACTGGACTCATTTTAAAACCCCATTTAATGTATACTTTTTAATGAATATGCAAAAGGTATAAGTTGCTTAAGCAAAAGGTATAAGTTTTGGTACTCCTCCAATCAAAAATAATGACTCGAGATGGGCTAAAAGATAGAGTTACTTTTCCCAACTTCTGGGAGAACATTCTGTTTGTAAACCCTGAAGGGTTGAGTTGACATTGTAAGCCAGACTGAATTTTTGTATGCTTTGAGAGAGTATCTGAACAGAATGGATTTCATTTTTGTAATACTTTGCCACCAGGAACAGGAACAGAAAGTAGTCCCTCCAGTTATATGTGCAGGATCTTGGGTTGCTTAAACTGTTCGTTGCATATTTAAGAAATACACAGCTAAGTGCAGAGTTTCAAACACCTACTTGAGTGGATTCCTTTCAACTGTGCAATTTGATGAATCATGAACCGTCCTAGTTAATTTCTTCATTCTTCTGAAGAGGTAACCTTTCATTGGAAATAAAATATCTGACTTCACCTTCTATGAAGCTTGATAATTATAATATGGCCCTGTTAGGCCATGGGAAGATTACAGGTTGGCACTTACTGCTTACTTTCCAGATTAGCTTAACAAATTCATTGTGAATNTAACAAATTCATCGTGAATTTGAAACTTGATGAAGACCCCACACTCAGACCATGCTTCTTTGACGCTTATGCTCTTTGCTGCTAAAAGAGTCACGATGTGAAGATCTTCACTGAATTGCATTGTAGATGATCTCTTCATTTCCAGAGCTTTAAATACCATCTATATGCTAATGCCTTCCACATTTCAATCGCTCACGCCATCCTCTTCCCTGAGCTCGAAACTTACATATCCAACTTGCTATTAACATCTCCCTTCAGATGATTCACACTCATCTCAGACTTGGCATGACCTGACTTGCCCCCCTCCCACCTTGGCTATTGCAGTGAAAGGAACCACCCCATGCACCCAGATACCCATGCAGAGAACACCGAAGCCTCTTCTTCCCTTCCTCCTTGCCCCCACATCTCATCCAGCCTCATGAATTATCCAGTAGGATGTATTTTAAAGTGAAAACTGAGATCCTGTCACTGCCATCCTTCTGACTAGTGCAACAGCCCTTGGCAGGTCCTTCTCTGTTTACACTGGCCTTTCCACTGACAACACGGTAGGGTGTTTCATACCCTGAGATACACATCTGATCACTCCCCTGTGCGGATTCTCTGGCGGCTTCCCATCACCTTAGAATGAAACTTTGACTCCTCCCAAGGTCTGCAGGCCCCTGTGAGGCCCAGCTCTTGCCTCCCTCTCCATGCGTGGCTTGCCGCATGGGTGAATGCTTACAGCTTTGAAGCTCTTATCTTTGCCTCCTGTGCCCTTCCTCCAAATCCTCAGTTGCCATCATCATTCAGTTTCCTGCTTGAATGCCACCTGCTCACAGGGACCTTCTTCAACCACTCTATAAAAAATAGCTCATGCTCCAGCCCTAGCCCTCCGCATCACCCTGCTCTCTTTCCTTCATCTCGCTTGTCACTGTATGTGAGCATATGATTCGTTTGTTTTCTGTCTTCCCGCTAGACATGGGCAGGAGGAGATTGATTTTGCTTGCGAATGGACCCTTAGTACCTGCCTATAAGAGTAGAGCTTGATAAATATTTGTTGAATGAAGGATAATCATATAAAATTCTTCCACTATAATTTTATTTTTAAGCTCTAAACATTACCAGTTGACTCATGTCCCTGATACAAGAAAATCCGATTTCTTGTATTACCTCCCATTTCTCTACTCCATGCTCCCCCTCAAACTATACTGATCCTGTTATTATTTCCGTATGGTAATGAACAGTAATATTTACATTCTGTTCTAGAACTTGAGTCTCAGAATTGTTCAGACAAAGTTTTGCATTTTTGTTTCTTGTACCATATCTTTTACCATCTCTTGGTTGATGGAAGTTTATCATTTCATCATTTTTAAAAGAAATGCTCATGAGAATGAAAGTCCTAGAGATACTGTTTGTTGGGAAATATGTACCCCCACCTGTATTGCACTTGTTCTGGGTATGACAATTACTGAGGCATACGCTCTTTCCAGAAGATTCTGCAGATGTGATTCTGTTATCTCCTGGTGTGAAGGTACTACAACTAAGAGGACTGAGGCCACCTTGACTTCCTTTTGTTTTGTCTGGACACTCATAGAATTATTTGATATCATTTTTCAGTGAATTCGCTACAGTGTTCTCTGGTTTTTATCAGTTTCTACAAGTATTCACTGGGAAGTTTATGCTTTCTGTAGATTTAATTCTCTCTTTTAAAAATATTTTCTTATTATATCATGAATCTTTAAAAATGCCATCTGTGATTTCCAGTTGTATTTGTTGTCTTTCATTATTACTATTCCTTTACTAAGATTAATCTACATTATTGTCCTTTTTAATTTAATTTTATTTGTTTTACCTAATTGGTCCTAGGTGCTTCTGATTATATTTTCAGTAGAGGCTGATTTTCTTTGTGCTGATTTTTATGTGAATTTCCTTTCTGTGGTAATTTTATTTTGCCTTTCCATTTCTTTCCCAAGATCCGTGAGCTCACTTTTCAGCTAGTTCTATTGTTTTACCACCTCTTTCCAGAGTACTTCTAACCCTTTATCCTTTCTTTGGGCTCTTGTTACTTAGAGGACATATGGTTGTATGTTTTATCTGCTTTGTGGCACTTCTTACCTGATATATGTTCTCTCTTTCTCCCTCTCTCTCTCTCTCCTTCTGTGTGCTGCACTTAAAATAATTTAGGCATGTTTTCGTAAGTCTCATTTTCCTCCTTTTTCATGTTTACTCATCATTACATAGAGGAACTCTTCCTGCTTCAGCTGTTTGCACAGGGTGTGGGGAGGGGACGGGGTAGTAACTCAGGACAACCCAGCTTGCAGTTTGTCCTGATNGTGAATTTGAAACTTGATGAAGACCCCACACTCAGACCATGCTTCTTTGACGCTTATGCTCTTTGCTGCTAAAAGAGTCACGATGTGAAGATCTTCACTGAATTGCATTGTAGATGATCTCTTCATTTCCAGAGCTTTAAATACCATCTATATGCTAATGCCTTCCACATTTCAATCGCTCACGCCATCCTCTTCCCTGAGCTCGAAACTTACATATCCAACTTGCTATTAACATCTCCCTTCAGATGATTCACACTCATCTCAGACTTGGCATGACCTGACTTGCCCCCCTCCCACCTTGGCTATTGCAGTGAAAGGAACCACCCCATGCACCCAGATACCCATGCAGAGAACACCGAAGCCTCTTCTTCCCTTCCTCCTTGCCCCCACATCTCATCCAGCCTCATGAATTATCCAGTAGGATGTATTTTAAAGTGAAAACTGAGATCCTGTCACTGCCATCCTTCTGACTAGTGCAACAGCCCTTGGCAGGTCCTTCTCTGTTTACACTGGCCTTTCCACTGACAACACGGTAGGGTGTTTCATACCCTGAGATACACATCTGATCACTCCCCTGTGCGGATTCTCTGGCGGCTTCCCATCACCTTAGAATGAAACTTTGACTCCTCCCAAGGTCTGCAGGCCCCTGTGCGGCCTAGCTCTTGCCTCCCTCTCCATGCGTGGCTTGCCGCATGGGTGAATGCTTACAGCTTTGAAGCTCTTATCTTTGCCTCCTGTGCCCTTCCTCCAAATCCTCAGTTGCCATCATCATTCAGTTTCCTGCTTGAATGCCACCTGCTCACAGGGACCTTCTTCAACCACTCTATAAAAAATAGCTCATGCTCCAGCCCTAGCCCTCCGCATCACCCTGCTCTCTTTCCTTCATCTCGCTTGTCACTGTATGTGAGCATATGATTCGTTTGTTTTCTGTCTTCCCGCTAGACATGGGCAGGAGGAGATTGATTTTGCTTGCGAATGGACCCTTAGTACCTGCCTATAAGAGTAGAGCTTGATAAATATTTGTTGAATGAAGGATAATCATATAAAATTCTTCCACTATAATTTTATTTTTAAGCTCTAAACATTACCAGTTGACTCATGTCCCTGATACAAGAAAATCCGATTTCTTGTATTACCTCCCATTTCTCTACTCCATGCTCCCCCTCAAACTATACTGATCCTGTTATTATTTCCGTATGGTAATGAACAGTAATATTTACATTCTGTTCTAGAACTTGAGTCTCAGAATTGTTCAGACAAAGTTTTGCATTTTTGTTTCTTGTACCATATCTTTTACCATCTCTTGGTTGATGGAAGTTTATCATTTCATCATTTTTAAAAGAAATGCTCATGAGAATGAAAGTCCTAGAGATACTGTTTGTTGGGAAATATGTACCCCCACCTGTATTGCACTTGTTCTGGGTATGACAATTACTGAGGCATACGCTCTTTCCAGAAGATTCTGCAGATGTGATTCTGTTATCTCCTGGTGTNAATCCGATTTCTTGTATTACCTCCCATTTCTCTACTCCATGCTCCCCCTCAAACTATACTGATCCTGTTATTATTTCCGTATGGTAATGAACTAATATTTACATTATGTTCTAGAACTTGAGTCTCAGAATTGTTCAGACAAAGTTTTGCATTTTGTTTCTTGTACCATATCTTTTACCATCTCTTGGTTGATGGAAGTTTATCATTTCATCATTTTTAAAAGAAATGCTCATGAGAATGAAAGTCCTAGAGATACTGTTTGTTGGGAAATATGTACCCCCACCTGTATTGCACTTGTTCTGGGTATGACAATTACTGAGGCATACGCTCTTTCCAGAAGATTCTGCAGATGTGATTCTGTTATCTCCTGGTGTGAAGGTACTACAACTAAGAGGACTGAGGCCACCTTGACTTCCTTTTGTTTTGTCTGGACACTCATAGAATTATTTGATATCATTTTTCAGTGAATTCGCTACAGTGTTCTCTGGTTTTTATCAGTTTCTACAAGTATTCACTGGGAAGTTTATGCTTTCTGTAGATTTAATTCTCTCTTTTAAAAATATT
Organism: Ailuropoda melanoleuca; assembly: GCF_002007445.2. Classification (NCBI taxonomy): domain Eukaryota; kingdom Metazoa; phylum Chordata; class Mammalia; order Carnivora; family Ursidae; genus Ailuropoda; species Ailuropoda melanoleuca. The sequence continues at coordinate 204,591,688 of NC_048218.1, forward strand.
TTCTTATTATATCATGAATCTTTAAAAATGCCATCTGTGATTTCCAGTTGTATTTGTTGTCTTTCATTATTACTATTCCTTTACTAAGATTAATCTACATTATTGTCCTTTTTAATTTAATTTTATTTGTTTTACCTAATTGGTCCTAGGTGCTTCTGATTATATTTTCAGTAGAGGCTGATTTTCTTTGTGCTGATTTTTATGTGAATTTCCTTTCTGTGGTAATTTTATTTTGCCTTTCCATTTCTTTCCCAAGATCCGTGAGCTCACTTTTCAGCTAGTTCTATTGTTTTACCACCTCTTTCCAGAGTACTTCTAACCCTTTATCCTTTCTTTGGGCTCTTGTTACTTAGAGGACATATGGTTGTATGTTTTATCTGCTTTGTGGCACTTCTTACCTGATATATGTTCTCTCTTTCTCCCTCTCTCTCTCTCTCCTTCTGTGTGCTGCACTTAAAATAATTTAGGCATGTTTTCGTAAGTCTCATTTTCCTCCTTTTTCATGTTTACTCATCATTACATAGAGGAACTCTTCCTGCTTCAGCTGTTTGCACAGGGTGTGGGGAGGGGACGGGGTAGTAACTCAGGACAACCCAGCTTGCAGTTTGTCCTGATGTCTTCCGAGTCTTCTTGCGTCTCAGCCCCAGGCAGAGAATCAGCTCTGGGCTCGCTGTGCAAGATACATAGCGCAAGTTCTTGTGTGGTGATTGAGCTTTTATTTCTCTTCAGTTAGCAAAAAGAGGTAATTTTAGGAAGTGTGTGTTATATACAAGCTCTCCTCCACTTGGCCACGTGGTCGCTCTGGCTCCAGAAGATGTGTCATGACTCTTACTTCCTTATTCAGCCTTCTATTCCCAGCTGCTCCTTGTTGCCACACTGGATATAGGGAAGTTTGGTCTACAGACCATGAAACTGGACCTTGTGGTTCCAAGCGGAATTTTTCTGTTTTTCCTCTGAAGATGCCACTTTGATTAGAAGTATTCTTTGCTCTATAGCTCTGCCCAGGTTCTGTAGGGACTACGGTCTTCTCTCTGTGCCCCCACCTGCCTGCCCCTCTCACGGTCTTTTTCTTCATATGTTCTGTTTGTTCTTCAGGGATTTCCAAATTGTATTAAAAACAGAGTTTCTTTTTTTAATAACAGCCTTATTGAGATAAAATTCATATACTATACAACTTGTCTTAAGTTATATCCTTTAATACTTTTTAATATATTCTATACAGTTGTGCAGTCACCACCACAGTCAATTTTAGACCAATTTCATCAACCCAAAAGGTAACCCCATACCCCTTAGAAGCCATTCCCTATTCCCCCCAACTCAGCCCTTAGCAACCTGTAATCTACTTTCTGTCTCTGAGGACATGCATATCCTGGACATTGCAAATAAGTAGAAATCATACAATATGTGGCCTTTTGTGTCTGGCTTTTTTTACTAAGCAGATTGTTTTCAAAATTCATGCATGTCATAACATGTCAGAACTTTCTTTTTATTGCTGAGTTATGTATCATTGTATGAATATACCACATCTTATTTGGTTCATCAGTTGATGGACAATTGGTTTGTTTTTGCTTTTGAGCTGTTATTAAGTGTTTCTATGAACATTTGTGTGCAAGTATTTCTGTGGACATGTGTTTTCAGTTTCTTAGGTCTATACCAACAATTTGAACTGCAGAGTCAAATTATAATTCTATGTTTTACATTTTGAAGAATACTCTAGACTGTTTTCCAAACCAGCTGCACCATCTTACATCCGTACCAACATTATATGAAGATATTCCAATTTCTTCCCATTCTTGTCAATACTTGTTACTGTCCTTTCTTTTCTTTCTTTTTTTTTTTTTATTGTGGTCTTCCTGCCGAATATGAAGTGGTATTTGTAGTTTTAATTTTTGTTCCCTGATGAAATGCTGTTGAGCATCTCATCACATGCTTATTGTCCGTGTATGTATCTTGTTTGGAGAAATTTCTATTCAGATCCTTTGCCCATTCTTTAAGTTGGGTTATTTGTCTTTTTATTATTGAGCTGTAAGAGTTCTTTATGTGTCAGAAATAAAAGTACCTTATCAGACATATGGTTTTCAAAAAGTTTCTCCCTTTGGTGGGGTCTTTTCGCATTCCTAATGGGATCTTTTGAAGAAGAAAGATTATAATTTTGATGATGTCCAGTTTATCTATTTTCCATCTTATTGCCTGTGCTTTGTGTGTCGTATCTGTGAAATCATTGCCTAATCCAACGACACAAAGATTTATGCCATAGCTTCTAAAAATTTAATATCATTAGCTGTTATATTTATGTCTTTGATCAATTTTAATTCATTTTTATACATAAGATGAGATAAGAGTCCAGCTTTTTTCTTTTACATGTAGATATCCATTTGCCCCAGGTCCATTTACTGAAAAGGCCATTTTTCCCCCCAGTTAAATTGTTTGGCACCTGGCTTGAACATCAGTTGAACGTAGATGTGCCTTGGTGGAACCCTTCAGTAAAATGTTAAATTGAAATGGCAAGAACAGATATCCTTGTTTTGTTTCTGATTTTAGGAGGAGAGCATTCAAAGTATAGTGTTAGTTGTGGTTATTTTCTTGATGCCCTTTATCAGTTTGAAGAAGTTCCTTTTTGAGTGTTTTTATCGTGAAAGGGCATTGAATTTTGTTAAACCGCTTTTCCCACATTGATTGAGACAGCAGTGTGGTTTTAGTTCTAACCTATTGATATGGTATATTAAATTCATCAAGTTTTGGATATTAAACCAACCTTGTAAATCCATCTTATTCATGGCATATGATCCTTTATATATTCCTGATGTGGTTTGCTACCATTTCATTGAAGTTTTTTGCATCTAATTCTGAAGAGATATAGATCTGTGGTTTTGTTTTCTTATGATGTCTTTTTCTGGTTTTTTTATGAGGGTAAGACTAACCACATAGTATTAGGAAGTGTTTCCTCCCCTTCAATTTTGTGGAAGATTTTGTGAAGAATTCATATTAGTTAATTCTTTAAGTGTTTTATAGAATCACCAGTGAATCCATCTGGGCGTGGACCTTTCTTTGTGGCTGATTTCTTTAAAAAAATATTAGTCCTGGGGTTCCTAGGTGGCTCAGTTGGTTAAGCGGCTGCCTTCAGGTTGGGTCATGATACCAGGGTCCTGGGATTGAGCCCCAAGTTGGTCTCCCTGCTCAGCAGGAAGTCTGCTTCTCCATCTTCCTCTCCCCTCTGCTCATGTTCACTCTCTCTTTCAAATAAATAAAATAAAATCTTTTTAAAAATTGAAAATACAAAAATATTAGTCCTTATTTGTTATAGGCTCTCAAGACATTTTACTGCTTTTTGATTTGGTTTTGGTAGTTTGTGTCTTTCTAAGCATTTGTCCATTGCATTCTTACTTAATTAGTTGACGTACAGTTCTTTATAGTATTCCCATATTATCTTTTGTATTTCTGTAAGGTGTATAGTAATGTCCCATATTTCATTCCTGATTTTAGTAATTTGAGTAGATTCTGCCCCCCTGCCTTGGATCAGTCTACTTCAAAGTTCGTCAATTTAATTGATCTTTTCAAAGAACCGACTTTGGGTTTCGTTGATCATCTGTTTTTTTTCTATGCTCCATTTTGTTTATCTCCACTCCTATCTTTTATTTTCTTCCCATTCTTGCCTTGGGTTTAGTTTGCTCTTCTTTTCTCAGTGTGTTAAGATACTGTTTGCATGATATATCTTTTCCACCTGTTGTTTTCAGATATTTGAATCTAAAGGATATCTCCTGGAGAGAGCATGGAGTTAGATCTTTTTTTTTTCATCCAGTCTGATAATCTCTGCCTTTTGGATTGTTTGACCCTTTCAAGTTTAATGTTATTACTAATAGTATTGGATTTATGTCTTCCATTTTAATTTCTGTTTTCTATCTGTCTCGTGTCTTTTATATCTCTCTGTGCTTTCCTTACTGCTGTCACTGCATTTAGCAAATATTTTCTAGCGTTTCTTTTTTAATTTCTAATTTTCTTTCTTGGCTTTGATTGATTTCAGGGGCAAGGAGAAGCAGAGGTCTTTACTCTCCTACTTTAAATCAGAAGTTATCTATTTCACATTATTTCATAATGTGCGACACCCATGATAAATAGGTGTGAGTTTCATTGCAAATCCTTCTCTCCTGGACATCTTTTCAGTTTCGTTCAGTGACTGAGTCAGGAGGTAGTAGTAAGGAAATCTGGACTCTTGTCATAGCTATTATTAACCAGTTGTTTGATCATGCGACAGTATCTCTCTTGAACTCATTTTCTTAAGTGTAAAATGAAGGAGGAATTGAATTAGATTTTATTTAGTATTCCTTTTGATACTAGTATATTAAAATTCTAAGAACACAATGATTATATGACCCTAAATACATAAGCATATGAACCAGGTAGAGTCAGACCTTTTGCCTTAGACTAGGCAATCTTATCTACAACTGAAGTGATTTGGGGCATAAGATTTAACTAGATCTACACCATAATAAAATAATTATTTGTTTTACACCACTGGCCAATATCCCACAGACAAACCCCTTATGTGTGGATGACCATGATATAGGGATGGGAGGAAATACAGACTTTGAAATGATCATAACTGTAAGATAGTCCAGGATGCCTCATTAGCGTAAGAGCTTTGTGTCCATTCTATACCCATGTCCAGTTATTTTGTAAAGATATTTTGTTAGCGAATCCATTATCCATTGATTGTGTACAGTGTGTATACCCCTCAATGGTGACTTATGTGCTATTATATACAAATATATTCTATATTTGGAAATGAAAGGGAAAATAAACGCAGAGGCACTTTTAATTATTAATGACAATTGAAGAGAGCTTTAGCACAAATAATTCCAAAGACATTTCTATTTGGCTTGGAATTTTAATAAGATTTTTGACAGATCTATTTACCTAATTATATTTTATCTAGGATGGTATTAAAATGAGCTTCCATTCTCTAAGCACTTACCAACAGAGTGGTAGAGGCCCTGGCTACAAAGTGTGTTTGTTAGTTACAGCAGGAAGCTGGTCCAGGATTAAAAAGCATTCTGTGAATTATCCATAACAAGGAAAACCTTCATGGAGATAACCAACAATCGAATATACATAAAACCGCAGATGACAAAAAACAAACAAACTTCTCTATAACTGAGCACAGCTGGGCAAGGATGCACAGAGGCGCTGAAGGGGCTCCATGGGGTGACTGGAGCCAAGATGATGAGTCTGTAAAAGCGTCGTGCTGATGCCCTCCTGCAGCACATTTCTTTAACATCTTTAAAAATGTTCTTGGTCCAGCTGTTTCATGGAACAATGTAGACTTTCATGACCTCTCTTTGTTAGTTTCATTCATTCTTTTACTGCCCTGAATAAAGAGCGGATCTCAGACAACGAAGTGTTCTAGTTACTTACTGATCAAAATCATGGAAATATGTTCAATAATTTAATGGATTAAAGAATCCGAAATATCTTGAAATTTATATTTCCAGGTTTATCTGCCTACGCACCCACCCACCGAGTGTCAGTCCCACCCCAATCCCTGTGGTGACTTGCTATTAAGTTGCAAATCCTCTCCTATTTACAATTCTAGTTGGAGGAGCACTCATTTAATCTCCATAATTACTTTCCTAAGAAATTATCTCAGTAGGACACCCAAACTTACTCAAGATCATATTATATTATTATATGATCAATATAATACATGTATTATATGTATTATATGATCAATATAATTAGTCTTTAATATTAGTCCTTAGTCCTTTGGAGCAATTTCTCAATTTACCTTCCTGTTTTATGAAGCCCTGTTTGGTTTAATATTTTGCATTTCAGATTCCCTTAAAGCCAATCAAATATGTTCTTATTAACCAACAATAAATGGGGTCTTGAACAGGTGATATTTGATTTAACGCAGTATGCAGTCAAACTATATGGTAACATTTCCATTTTTAAGCTGCTTGGTAATAAGCATCCTATGACATCATTCCCCAAAATATGTTCCACAGAATATAACCTAACAGATATTTTGTCAAAATAAGTTTAGGAAACATTAAGTAAAACAAAGTTAAACAGTTTTATTTTTAGGACTTACTAGAGATCTGTTGAGAGGCTAATGTAACTTATGAATCTCCAGGAAAGGAATATATATGACATGTTTCATTGACCATCTAGTAGGACTAGTGTTCTGAGAAATACCCTTTGAGCACCATCCTAACATAAATTTATAAAGAGGAAGAGATAAATATTTGGACTGTGAAGACTAGATCTTGTTTACTACTTTTATTTCCAGTTAGTACAAAAACTCCTCATCAAAATTTTAACATTAAACAAATAGATTAGAAATTTCAATCCAAGCTGAAGAATATGATAATAACACAAAGCAGTTACTTAAGTCTTGGGTGCCTATAATTATCCTTCAAAGAGCATTATGCTAGTACTGTAATATAGTGTTAACCCTGACAGGCTTTTTTTTTTCTTTTTTGTAATGCAAGTGCCTGATTTAAGCTTTGATTGCCTTCAAAGAGGTGCCCACTTCAAAGATAGTTACCTTGAAAAACACGTTGCTAGCCACCTGACCAGACAAAGAACCTGGCCACCTTCCTCCACTGAGGCTCCTTTGGCTTAGAAATCTTGGCTGATTTTGATAACTGACTATTTGGGCTACTTGTCTTTTCTCTTCCCTGTGCTTTAAATTCCTGCTCTTATATTTTAAATTTACTAGAAAGGAGTGAACCTACAAACCCTAGGCTCCCATCCTTGACCCCAGTAAAAGTAGAACCCCCAGGCTGTGTGTGTACTTTCTCTACCCCCGACCTCACTTTGCGGCTTAGGTCTCCTGTGTAATTTCCAGGTCTTGTAGCTAATAAACCTCTGTTTTTTTCAAAGTTCTCTGATGGTTGTTATTGAAGGGCATCTTGCAATCATAGTAAGAACCACAGGGACACCTGAGTGACTTAGTTGGTTAAGCGTCCAACTCTTGATTTCAGCTCAGGTCATGATTTCAGGGTCCTGATATTGAGCCCTGGGTTGGGCTCTGCACTCAGTGGGAGATCTGCTTGAGATTCTCTCTCTCCCGCTTCCTTTACCCCTTTCTACCCCCATGCTGTCTCTATCTCAGTCTGTCTCTCAAAAAACTAAATAAATCTAAAACAAAACAAAACAAAACAAAAACAAAAACAAGAACTGGTCCAGCCACAACATTGGTATTTGGTAGGCTGAGACCATCATAAAGCATCTAATATAAGCATTTTTGTAGTATTTCTGACACTTTCAAAGAGATATAGCTGTAACTTCTCTTTCCACATAGAAAACAAAGTGCCAAACTGATCATAAGTTTGTAAGACCTACAGATAATGTGTATAGTGTGTTCTTTTAGACAATATTGGCCATACTTCTACCAAGTAGATTGTTGTTAAAATGCACAAAATACTTAATTGTACGAGAGGTTTTATAAGATCAATGGTATAAATATGAATAGGTTTGACAAAAGGAGTGTGAACATTCCAGTAATATAATTTTATTATTTTCCTTTATGGATGCCAACCAACTGAGAAATAGATCTAAGGGTCAGATGGGGAATTAACTATAGTACCGGCTTTATTACTGGGTCAATTAGTATAGTTTTGCCTGTAAGGAGTGGAAATTACCAAGTAAAACTGGCTTAAAAATACAGTAATTCATCATCTCACATAACGTGAGGGTCATGAGGAGATCTGCTGCAGGATGTCAGAGCTTTGGTACTACTCCTCAGTTAGTCTCTGGTTTCTGTCCTCCTCTAGATGCTGGCTTCGTCCTCAGGCTGGACGTGAGAGGGCTGTGTTAGTTCCAAGTGTGATATCTAGACACGAAAACATCCTAAAGAAGAAGAAAGCCTTCTTTCTTACTTAGGAGTAAGCAGATTTTTTCATGGAAGCCTCTACTGATTTTCCCTCACGTCTCATTGGCCAGAAATGGGTCACATGCCATTCCTAACTCCTGGCAAGTGTAGTGGGATTACCATGATTGGTTTAGACAAATCGGTATTCTGGAGCTGGGGATTAAGGTATCTTTTTTTCCAGCTGCTTGGAAGGAATAGGTTTTAGGAGAAGAAAAAGGAAGAGGAGGAAATGAATATTGAGTTGTAATCCAGAGTATCTGCTCTATAACCCAACATAAGGGGTACCTGGGAAAGTCAAGTAGTGTTTTGTACTTGTTTCCCTCCCTCTTTATTGCACTTACTTGCCTTAGCAGCAGGCAAGGAAATGAAATAGATGGTAAGGCTGTCAGTGTCGACTCTTTCTTGTGTGCCTACCACATGTGAGAGAAACCAATGTGGAATTCCAGTTTTTCCTACAAATTGTGTGCCAGGCAGTAGGAGAGCGGGAGAGATTCAGGAGTGATAAGAAGAGGAACAAGTAGATTCTTTTGCTCTTATCTCACCCATTATGTAAGTCCCTTCTCCTGGAAGAAAAAGTGAAAGGATGGAAAGAATGATAGATATTTACTTCCTCTTTACTTCCCAGGATGTGTTGGTAGAATTCCTTCATTAATTGGTGGGAGTTCTAGAATAAAAGCTGAAGGCTTTCTTAGTAGTGAGGAAAGCAGCAGGGGGAGGGGGCACTAGTTTAAGTTAGCATTGACAGTCTTGTAGGCATTCATTCACATTGTAATCACGTAGTAATTCCTCCTCTTTACCATGCGGGAGAACTAGATACTGCATGAGCTCAGTGAAGAAGACATGGTCCTAGCCCTAAGAGGACTCCGTGCTCTCTGATTCTGTTATGTTACAACAAGTAAATAAATACCTGAGAGAAACACTCCAGTATTTTAATCTACAAAGTACTGTCGATAAAACAAGGCAAGAGATATTTTTCCTACCCACTCAATAAGTCCAAGCAGACTTTACCAAGTAATAGCTTATGATTTGGGAAGATGGATAGTTTGTCATTACAATTTCAGACAAAGGAAGGATCCTGCATCAAGGCACAGATGCTTGGGACCAGAGGTGGTGTTCAGGAAGCTACGGGTAAACTTCTGTGGTTCAGAGATGGTGCCCACAGTTGGATGGATCGCTAAGGCAGGAAAGGGAGGTCAGGGCCAGGTTATGGTGGGATTTAACCAGTCAGTATTATAGTTGAGGCAGAATACTGTTTTCCTCTCTCCACGCTGATCTTTGCAGTAAAGTCTTTCAGTGGAACTTATATACTGTATGGTATATACAGTAAGAAAATAGAATTAACAGGCCTTCGCCATGGGCACTTGAGGATGGGTACGAAAGAAAAGGAACACATAAATTCTTCACACAACAAATATATACCATGTGCCAAAATTAAATTAGGTAATAATATAATGAGGCAATAGTTCCATTGCTTGTGGCAATTTTTTAGCTCCATTTTTGGAGCCAATAGCACCTAATTTTTACTATCCTCCCAAGTGTCTAATTCAATCATGCTTTCATCAAATATTTATTGTATGCTCTGTACTAGATAAAAATCTCCATCGTTGAGAGCCGATCTGATTTGGGGAACCCTCCCAAAGTTATTTGTATCCAAGTTGGCTGAATAAGGAGGCCAATCAGAAAAAGGAATATCATTCTAGACTAAAACTCCAGTGCAAGGATTAAAGCAGATTTTCTTTTCCTGGTCTGACCTGCAAACTGTGAAGCATAAAATGAGAACTGTAAACTTAAGGCCCTTTCAAAAGAGAAAAGCATCTTAAGCAAAGGCAGCATCAACTGAAAAATAGTATCAGTAACTTCCTGCTGAGCACACTTTGAAGGACGCACGCATTCTGTTGTCTGAGGTTCCCTGTGCCCGTTCTAGGGAGCCTCTGTACATCTTAGCAACATCTCAGCTATCCGTCCTGTAGCGCACGGAAGACACAACATTGCTCAGCCGTTTTGAAGGATTCTCAACTCACTGTGCTCTGTAGCCACCGAAAAAGCTCTTTAGGAAGCCTTGGCCCCAGCACGGACCTTCAAAGCAAATCTCAGAGAACAACATGGTATATACAGACTCTGCCTCATATCATCTCAAAGATGATTCTTCCAAATCAGAAGAACTCAGTTTCGTACAAAGGTTCTCAAATATACAGAGAGGCTAGTATGTATTATTATTCTGTATCATGAATATTTACATATTAATATGCAATCATATTTTATAAGCATATAACATATTTGCCTGTTAACTAGGTACACAGCCTTGGGCAGCCTCTCTAGCGTTTATCAACCTGCCCCCTAAAGTAACATGTGTCAATGACTGTTCACTTCTCCAAACCAGTACTCACTTCAGATAAGAAAAAATAACAAATATTTGGAAGCAGCAACAATAGTAGTAGTAATAATAATAAAAGCTTAGATAATTGAAATGAAAACCAAATACAGAGAGGAAGTGATACCAACAGAATAATAATGAACAAGAGAAAAACCTTGGGGTACTGGAAATTAGACAGTAAAATGGCTTCAGGGGGAAAGGGCTATAAGTCACATTCCTTTAGTTATTTGAGGAAAAGAGGCCAGGTTTAGACATGTTTTTACTGTGAACTCCAAAGGCAGAGCTCCCTGTCGGTGTGGCATGTCCCTTTTCCCCAAAGAACTGGGACCTCTTGTCCTGCATTCAGTCAGGTGTTTCTCAGCCGAGAGCCGGATTCTGCTCTCGGGCACACGAAGCATGTGTGCACAACCCTGCTCTTTTATTTACAGAGATGCAGCCAGCAGACTTGGGTACTGAAGTGGCCATGCGCCATGGGCCTCTCTTGCCCTTGGACCCACTGGCAGCCCGGTCCCAGGCGAGCACGGACTGGTCCCTCTGGGAAAGGGTTAAAAGCCACGAGCTCCATCCTGGGCAGAGGCTCTACTCTTGTTCTTCAGAAGAGTCCCCTTGGTCATTGTGAACAGTCACCTAGTCGGAGATTTGCTGACCTTGGAGAGTAATATATTTCAGCTCTCCAAAGGCAGGGATGACATCAAACAAAGGACAGTCTTGGCTTTCCTCTGCAGTGCCAGAGGGAGTCTCCACCTGGTTCTGGAAGGAATATGTCTCGTTTCAGTCCACTTCATCTAGCTCCCACGTCTTGGCCTGTTTCGAGGCTGTCAGCTGGAGGCCAATTACTGCCATTTAGAGAAGTGGATGTTTTAATGTGAATATTTGTCTGCAGGAATTGCATGGAGATCACCGCCTCATCTTGCAGAAACTCCGTGTTAATACCCAGTAATCTGGCCCAGCGCTTTCCCCACAACAGCGAAACGAATCAGATTCATTCCCCCTATTGCCTGGATTTAATTTCTTTGACTCATTTACATGTCAGCCTTTTTAAGTTTAAGTGAGAATATGAATTCGGGTTTCTCTGTGGCTCATGGCAGTTTTCGCTATGTTCTTAACAACATAAGATAATATAAAGCAGTAGTGCCATTGCCATTGCTTGGGGGCAATTTTTTGGAACTGTGCATATTTCCAGCCCATTTTAGTTGAATTATGATCTAATCTAGTGCCAAATTGGGGATCTAGGTCTTTACCAGTACCGGAAACATGTACTTAGAAATCTGCCAGGTATATAAAGGCATTCACTAATGTTTCTCAGGTTTTTTTATATATGATGATCTATTTCCATAAATTGATAACAGATTCTTTAAGAGCCTAACTGTCCCTGGTTTAAAAAATATATATATCTGTTAATGATAGTTGGTGGTGGTGTCTGCTCGACCAGTGTGTTCCCACTATGAAGCATAGAGTCACACTAGAAATTCTATTCCTCACCCTGGTCCTCAGTGAAAGATTACCCCACAATTTGAAATCTCATCAGTTTCCTGCCCCCCCCAACCTCCCAGAGACTTTATGTTGCATCTCGGATAAAATATGGGAGCCCTGAGCATGACCTTCAAGGCACTTCCCACCTTCCTATCTTGGCTCCTCTAACAGTGCCCCACCCTGTGCCCTGTCTGAGCTGCCTTTTCCCCATTCATCCACTAGCATCTCCTCTCATAAGCTGGCTATCCTCAGCAGCACAACAGAAATCCAGTTTCCTCTTGGTCAGACCTCCTTTTGTACCTGTGCTCATGCGCCCCACCCCCACCCCCAAGCTTCCCCTCAGTGGTAATGAAAAACAATGCAATGCCATTCTTGACTAATTAGCTGAAACTTACAGAGAATACGTTTTAAGTCTTCACTGTACTCCCAGAGCACTTAGTCATTCTGTCCATCCATGCATCCATCTGTCAATCAAATGCTGTGTTCCAGAAAACTAAGTTTTATCTCAATAGTTAATCACATTCTAGAGATTGTATTTCTTTAGTAAGCATCTGTTATGTACTGAAATACAAGCTATCGGTCTCTGTACATAGGTAGTTGAGTTTAGTGGGTAAGAGAGGCCAATAAACAGATCAGAATATGATGGAGAAATATATCAGGATTTTTAGGAACATAAACAAGGGGCCGCTAACACACTCTAGTTGTTAGTGTGGGAATCAGAACAGTTTCTCTAAGAGTTGATCTGAGCTAAGCGTTAAATCACAAATAAGTGATATTTGATTTGGTTTCTAAAGAAGTCTTATCATACTGTCATTGATGCCTTCTTGTCACTTTGCCAGTCATAGAGAGAGTGCTCAAAACATNGAGAAAGTGCTCAAAACATGTTTGATTCATTCTTTAGTAATGTATTCACTTGTCCTTTATGGAAAAAAGAGGGAGAGAGAGTTGAGACTTGAGTTAAGTGGTTATAAATAAATTCGGGTGGACATGTCTGTGATGTTGATGGTAAATCTCTGGCCTCTCCCTGGGTATTCCTATAGCTTGTCAGCTGAGATCCACGCGAGTAAAAGCAGAAGCTACTGGGACTCATACCATCTGGGCCCCTGATGGGCACAGCACCAGTTCTAAAGCATGGTGCTGGTCAAAGAAGGCCACAAGCCCCCATATTCAGGGAGGAGACGTAAATCCCATCTCTCCTGCATGCTGGGGGATAAGGAATTGCTGGTGGCTGTCTTTGGAGACTGTCTACTACATTCCCTCCTCCTCCCATCACCTTATTCTTTCCACCCTCCCCAACCCTGAAATGTGTATATTCGAACTTCTTCAGTATATTTGTCATAAACTGGTTGTTATTTATGACTCTTGCCTATCCCCAACCCCTACCCTCATCCTGTGATTCTCCCTGCATCTTGGAACTGATGTCTGTGCTTCCAATATTACTTCCTTGTTTGGTGGTACAATTTATGGCCACATTAAAATGCTGCCAGAACACAACTGCTTTGTTAACAGAATTAGCAGTAATGTGCAATTCTTCCCCATCCTTCAGGACTCAGTTAAATCTGACTTCTTCCATAAACTCTTTATTGATCCTCCTGAGAAAGATGGAATTTCTCTCTTTCTAAAATTCATAGCAATGTACTTCTGGAACTTATAGTGTGGTTTCAATTATGATCAGATATGGACATGCCTTATCTTATAATAATATAGAAAACTCACAGGCAGGTAGTAGGATCTACTCATTTTTTAATTCCCCAAACACCATATCATTTTTTTTTTGTTTTCTTTATCTCATTTGGAACTTCAGCTGAAGTTTTCTTTCATCAGTTATTGGCTCCTCAGCTAGCAATTTTATTTTTGCTCCATATTCCATTCTGGTATTTTATGCTATAATTTGTGTAGAGACTGATACACAATAACGTTCTGTCAGCGAGGAAATCTACATTGCAGAGACAGACTTATTTTTTTTTCCAGTTCCTTGAAAAGTGTGGACCATTTGCAAGATCTTTCTGCTCAGGTTAGAACGCAGAGAACCTTCTGGTTCCGATCCAGCTCAGTCACGTTTTGATTTCGGAGTCAAGGTGTCAAGTTTTACTGGGAACTGCTGGCCTTGTTTTAAGTGGACATTTGTAAATGTGACTGAAGAGATGACTCGTTCCAACCTGCTCCATGTTTTTATTCAATGCATGCTTAAAAACACAAGACACCTGGATGTTGGAAAATATTTTCGTTTATAGCACTGCTCTACATGACAAATGCCAACTATTTCTAAAATGTAATTCTTGAGTTCCTCTTCTTAAATAAGCATTATTTGGTTTTGATTTTCAGAAAACCTTCAACGCGAACCCACCACAGTAAAATCTTCCGGCACCTTGGACACATGCTATTTTGGAAGATCACACAGCTGTGAGGGTGCAAAGTGGAGGATATAGACTTGGATTTACAACCCCTATGATCTTAGGAAAGCTACTTCTCCATTAGTAGCTTTCTCCATAGTTCTAATTTCCTATGCTAAAAAAGCTATTATAATAACATGTACCTCTTAAGTTTTATGTCAAAGATAAAATTAGATAGTATGTCAAAGAGCTTGCCACATACATGGCAGATTTTGTCCTGTCATGGAAATATACTTAGCTAGATGTGTCCCAGACAACCTCATGTATGTTGTAGACTGTAAATGCATACATGTTGTTTTACTATGGACAGAAAAATCTAATATTCATTTTTATATTGCCATTATAAAAAACAGCCTTTGCCCTTTGCGTGAATTTTAGATGAGGAAAAAATAGTGTCTTAACCAGAAGTCTGTGTTAAAGACATGTATCTGAATAAATGTTGGAAATCATTTTGTAGAAATGTGAATACAGTCTGATGACACGTGACTGATACTCTCCCAGTCATCTTTTATCCTCCCAGAATGAATAAACAGTAGGGACCATGCCTTCTTCCTGACCCTGTGATCTTTCCAACTTTAGAACAAGTGGATGGAAGAGATCACTGAAATAAAAGTTGTTTCAAATGTTATTTTGGTTGTTATAATTTTAAATGCAATTTTATCTCCTTACAAGGTTAAAACATATCCAGTTTTGTTTCTAACTTATTTGAGGGCAACATCTGACTGGCTGACTACTCTACCTGTATCAGTCTCTGACGAAGAGTGACAAAAGTTTCAATCTATTCATGAAAAGCAAGGTCCAGGTCCCCCTCCCCACTTTTATGGTATCATAGGTACATCAACAAAGGCCAAGTAAAGGAGTCAGACCTTTTCTGGCAGTCTTGTTTGAGAGGGGCTCAGTTACCGTGTACACGCTCAGAATTGATTGATGAAGTTTCAAGAAGGAAGGTATGAACTCTTAGCTGCTGTGTTCCCAAGTTATCAATCTCACGTGGACCACAGTATCTTTAAAGAATTACTGTTCCACAGTATCTTCAAGGACTGGGCTGTCCAGTTGCCTCCTATCTCAGCAGTTCCTGAAATAATGATACTTCAACAGTGTTTGGCCTATGAGAACTCTCCATAAGGAAAGAACAATGCAGGAATGAAATGGTGTATCACTGTGTCACAGATTAAATAGGTGCATGATTATCAAATATGTTTAAGCCTTTCAGGAGAAGGGAGTTTGAGATCAGTGGCTCTCTCCTTTGGTATGTCCATATGTCTCCTTAATGATTCACTGACGCACATAAATTTTATTTTCAGTTCTTGACCCAAACAATTTGGATTACATTTGTAAACATCTCAATATCCTTATTACAAGAGATTTTTTTATTCTTTTTTTTTACAAATTCAACAAATTTTCTAGAGTACTTACTATGTTTTATATAAGTGAACAGAGAAGGAGACCCCCTTGTGGGGATTGCGTTCTAACAGAAATGCAATAATAAATACTAAACACCACACAGTAACATAAAACACTAACAGTAACCAAAGAGAAGTCTATTAGAAGGACAAAGCAAATAATAGCAGGGCAAGGGGACTGGGGAGAATGGGGATAGTTGGGGGAGCCAGCCTCAGTGAGAAGGTAACATTGAAGCAGACCTGGCAAAGATGCAAGAATTTTCCAGATGACTATTTGGGGGAAGAGTACCCCATCAGGGAAACATCCAGTACAGAGTCTTATGGCAAGTCTGTGTCTAGGATGTTCCAGGAACCACAAGGCCAGTGTTCCTGGAGCAGATTTCTTACCTTATTCTTTATTTTCTCACTTCCGAGGTATATATATATTTTTTACCTTTAGGCTAATCTATTTTCCCAAACATAGAATGTGTTTGGTTTGTTAAAATAACATCTAACCATAAAGTGATCATTAATATTGATTAGGAACTTACCTATTCTCTTTGGAAGAAGCACAGTTCCCCTGAGAATATTTAAATTGTAGAGTTCTTACACTACGTATGAAAAGAAATTTGTAGTAATGAAAAAGAAAAAGAGCACAGGAACTGCCCCTTTCTTGGGAAAACAGTGCATGAGCTGAGTCTGCTCTCAGCTGCCCCTGCCGCAACCTGTCTGTCCAGCACCCTGCCACTCTGGGGCCATCCCAGCCTCTGAGCACCAAGACACTAAAGCTTCCTTACTCAGCTCTAGCTTATTCTCAAGAGGAACTGATAAGTCCTTACCTCTAAGGGGTAAATGACTGAGAGGGCAGTATATTTTTCCTTAGAAGAATGAGGGTCTAATAAGGGAATTTCAGCTGATTATGGGAAATGTGAGAAATTTTATATTTAAGTTGCTTCTCTTTCTCACAAAGCAAAGGAATATCTATTTTCATGATTAATCAAGGTGTCCTGCCACTATAAACTAACTTATACTAATTTTATATATACACACACACACACATACACACATGCATACAAATTATGGATATTGAAGAACATACACATGCTATATATTAAAGAAGTTCACATACAAAAGAAGATATTAAATTACATTATAGGCACCTGGTCCCTATAGAGGAAGAGGAATTTAATTAAATCCCAGATTTGAAACATTTGATCCTCAGTTGATGGGAAAAAAATAGATGCTTCACCATTTAAGCTGAAAAAAAAAAACCAGGTTCAGGTGGGCTTATGCTATGTCATAATGCATCAGGAGGGTTGGTTTGAGATTTTACNTACACACACACACACATACACACATGCATACAAATTATGGATATTGAAGAACATACACATGCTATATATTAAAGAAGTTCACATACAAAAGAAGATATTAAATTACATTATAGGCACCTGGTCCCTATAGAGGAAGAGGAATTTAATTAAATCCCAGATTTGAAACATTTGATCCTCAGTTGATGGGAAAAAAATAGATGCTTCACCATTTAAGCTGAAAAAAAAAAACCAGGTTCAGGTGGGCTTATGCTATGTCATAATGCATCAGGAGGGTTGGTTTGAGATTTTACAGTAATAAATAATGTCATTAAAATTACCTTTATGAATGCCGGTGTCACCTGGGAAAGTCAGAGCATCACTGTTTCCTTCATCAGGTAATTGATATAGTCCCCTAGCAAGCCAAGGGGATGGTATATGCCTGGAATCTCTAATAACATAAAAGCCCTTTTGGGGGGAAAAAAATAGTCACGTCTTTAAACTTTCATGTGTGCGTATATGGCAGAGAAGAAACTAATTGGAGCAGAAGGTAGCTAGAATTTTAAATATAATCATTAATAGCTTCACAGTTGTGTTGATAGCATCCAACAGGGTTACCTTCTGGGGCAGAAACACAGATCATTCCTGCTGTTCTTGGAGAAGGAATGAGGGGGAAAACAGACATGTGTTCCCAAGACCTCTTAGCAAAATAAATGCGCTCCAGAAAAATACAGTCCCTTCCCAAACTCATCCTTTCACTTTCCATTGGCAGTCCTGTAAAATAGCAGTCCTGTGAAATTACTCATTGAACTGATGAAATTAAAATATTTATATTCTGCACATGCACACATGGAGGAAAATCTCACTTCAATTACAGCAGTTAAGCAGTCTGAAGTAATTTTCCCAGCTAGCATTTGGCCATTCCATTGAGATTGAAGGAATCTGGTACAATAATGGTTCTTATTAATTCACTGCTATTCATTTTAAAAGAATATTATGATTCCTTTGTGCTGTAAATTGTTTGGGCAATATGATGGTGTGGTGCCTTGTGACTATAAAGTCGACATGCTAAGAGGACAAAGTTCTCAGGAACAATAGCTACCATTTACTGCTTGGCACTTTTTAAATGTTCTCTGTAAGATAATTTTTAGTTCTGATTCACTTTTCTTTTTGCCTTTCCCAAAAGGGATTTAAGTTAATTACATTTTCTAATGTGACTTTGATATTTTTGTCCCCCCAAATCTTACAAGGAGTACGCAGCTGAAATGTCATTCTCGTTCTTTTATTTTCCTGGAAGCTCTGATATTAAATATGGGTGTCACACTGGAAAGTTCCACCAGAAGAAAAAGTTAAACAAGGCATAAAATTTACATTAGTAACATCTCATTAACCCATCATCTAGAAAGCTTTTGTTACATGATTTTCATCATTTATGAAATTATTTTGGTGTCTCTTCTGGTCTTTTTTGCCTATAGGACTGAACTTTTTGGTGCATTTATCTCCATCAAAGTGTTGTTGCTGCCTTTGGCATTATTCCTACCACATTCTTCTCCTTTTTTGCAAAAGGATGGAACTAGCCTAGTTTGATAATAGTCATTCCTGATTACTCTCTCTGTGGAAAACAGCTTGAGAGGCACATTATTTAAAGAGAATATTCATATTGCCCTTCAAAACCTTCATTTTCTATAACCTATTGATTATGAAACCAATTAGTCTTACATGTAAAAACTTTTATTGCTTTTAATATCTCACTTTTCCATGCCACTGGGATAGTCATGACTCCGTACAACGCACGCAGCCCCTAACTTTCAAAAGAGAGGTATTCTGAAAGTTCACGGCTAAGTCAGTGTCTCCATTTGGAAAAAAAAAAAAGTTCTTTAATAAAAATAGTCTTGTAAAAGATAATTGGGTACCTAGGGTCACACCAAAAGTAAAATAATTATAACACTTTGACTAATAATACATCTTGGGATAATACTACTACTAATAATGGACAGCAACAGCATCGTTAAGTAAATAATCCACAAAATAATATAGCTGAAATCATAGCCCCAAACTGTTTTAAAACAGGATCAAGAAGAAGAGGTCAGGAGACGAGGAGGAGGAGTACAGGCAGCTCTTCATCTGCGTCGTGGGAACTCAGATACACTACAGTCAGGGAGCCCTGGTGATTCATTCATCAGAGAGGGTAACACCCTTCTCCTGAGTGATACTATAGGCCCTGTGTCAAGACTCATTCAGTTTTCTGTTGCTACCACACCAAATTACCGCAAGCTTTGTGGCTTAAAACAACCTAAATTTATTATTTCACAGTTCTGTAGGTGAGGCTTCTGAGCTGGCACATGTAGTTTCTCTGTTCTGGGTCATAGGAGGCTGAAATCAAGGTGTTGACCAGCTGGACTCCTGTCAGGAGGCTCTGGGAAGAATCGTGTCCAAGCTCATTCAGGTTGTTGGCAGAATCCAGTTCTTTGGGATTGTAGGATTGGGGCGCTTGTTTCCTTCCTGGCTATCAGGAAAGGGGCCTTTGCCATTAGAGGCCTTTCTCGGTCCTTGATTTGGGCCCCCACCTCTCAGAGCCAGCAAGCATGGAGTCCTCCTCAGGCACGGCGTCTCTCTCACTTTTCCTTCCACCCTGTTCTGCTGCTTCCAGCCAGTGAATGTTCTCTGCTTTTAAGGGCTCATGTGATTCGATCAAGCCTGCTCAAATAATCCACGATAACCTCTTTATTTTAAGGCCTCTAACTGTAATCACATCTGCCATGTCCTCTCTGTCAGGGAAAGTAACATCTCCACAGGTTCCAGGGATTAAGGTGTGGGCATCTTTAAAGGGCCACTCTTCGGCCACAAATGTGACATGCTTTGAGTTGTTCTTCCAGAATTCAATCCATAGACTTAGAAGGATTTAACAGATGTTTGGATCTTCTTTAGATCTTAATTTAAACGTATCAACTATAAGAAAAGACATTTTCGAGACAATTATAAAATGTTTATTTTGGACTGGATGCGAGACGACATTGTTGTTAATCCATAGGTGAGGTGGTACCACTGTTATTCTGTGAATGTCTGTTTTCACAAATGGCTGCTAAAGTATTTAGGCATAAGATCACATGCTGCTTGGATTTGCTTTAAAAATCTTCAGCAAAGGAAAAAAAATGAAGCAAATGTGGAAAAACCTTGATAATTATTCAATGTAAATGGTGAGTATATGGAGATTCATTTTACTATCTCCCTTTCTCCATACATTTGGTAGTTATAAAATGTTTCACTAAAAAATTTTAAATCACTTGTTTACATTTACTTATATACCTTAAATCTGTTGCTATGTATTTCAGCAAACAGGAATAGTAGTATTGTGCCATTGTTCTGTAGTGGTATGAGTGAGTATCCCTATTTTATTAAGAACCATCCTTTTAAATGGCTGGTTTCTTATAGGATTGGTCTCATTTCCCTGAGGCTCTGTACCTCAAGGCCAGTGTTAATTGATAAGGCTTCTTTTTTGAAATTTCCATTAATCAAGAGCCTTCGATCAGAAACGCATTAGTTCTGCTAACGTAATTCGTATGCATTTTCACCCTCTTCGAAGATTTGCAGAAGCTAATCGTGTACTAACAAGAGAACAGGAACAGTCATTGATCACATTTGCTTAGCCTTGGAGAGAAGTGCAGTGATCAGTCTTACAGGACTGACCGAATGAATCCGAAATGATGGATGCCCAGGGCAGTCACGTCCGCTGTACCTTCTCCATGTAGACTGAGGGGAGGCGCGTGGTCTGGTGGGAGACGCAGACAGCAGTATTATTGGGCAGTAGGAGGTGGAGCTGCTGTCAGAAGGAGAGGCTTTCTTCATTTCTAGAAAAACTGCCGTTCTAGTTTTATCGCTGCCTTCTTCCCCCTCAAATTTAACAATGCTAATGCTAAGTTTATGTATATTTTTTTCTCAGTGGTTAATTATAATCCTTTCCCTTTATTAAGTTTTATTTTCCAGTCTTAAAAAAAAGCAATTAACAAAATGGCTTAAAGGCTAAATCATTGAGAGAAAATCTCATTTTCTTAGGAGATTCTGTCATTTTTTTTATTTATAGTTATAATTCCTATTTTCAGAGAAAGGGCAGGAAGAGAAGATAGCTTGATATTCAAATAATACCCTTCAAGGTACATTCCATAATGTCAAGTTGAACAGTACTCCTCTCCATTTTTGTAGCATCCTGGAGACACTGAATCCAGATTCTTGATGTTTCTTGTAGTGTTTCTCACTCTGTTTTACGGAGCAATTTTGTTTACAGGTAATTTAAGCTTTGTATGAAGCTCTGGTTAATTCGGCTTCTGGAGCAAAGAAGGGGTAATTCAGCTTAAAGGTCACCATAGAATTTTAATCATCGAGGTGAGAAAGGAAGGAGAGGCACAAACCTCATTAGTGATATAATGGGAAAAAAATCAGTCTCGGATAAATGGTACCAGCTTCTGAAGCTTGGCTATAAGCTGTAGCAGCACCAGGAAAAAAGGTTGGATTAGAAATGCAAAACTTCAGACCTTGTGTACCTTCCTAATGACACCATTTTCCCATTAACTCCTCAGCAGCCCAACTGGAGGGCTGCCTACCAGCCAGTGCCCCTTGCTCGTTATCTCCCTTTCTCCAGCCCCAGCTGAGTCCTGGATTCTGCATCCCAGATGTTGATCCTCATTTTCAAATGAGTCCCCTTTCATTTACATTTTAGTTCTATTGTTATTATTTTCTACTTTATAATATTTTATTTAATTTTACTATTTTTACTAAGGTATAATTTTCACATAGTAAGATACAGACTTGGAACATACAGTTTGATAAGTTTTGACAAATGCATACACCTGTGTACTCCGCGCCCCCTCGTGATAATAGTGATAATAGAATATTTCCATCTGCCTAGAAAGTTCCCTCATGCCCCTCAACCCAGAGGAAACCACTGACCTGATTCTATCAACCCAGATTAGTTTCACCTGTTCCAGAATTTCATATACAAATAGAGTAATACAGAATACAGTCTTTGAAGGCTGGCTTTTTGCTTCATTGTAATATTTTTGAGCTTTGGCCATGTTGCTGAGTAGTATTCCATTGAATAAATATACCTCAATTTCTGTATCTGTTCCCTAGTTTATGGGCATTTGGGATGTTTCTAGTTTTTTACTGTTATGAATAATGCTGCTATGAATATTCAGGTGTGAATCTTTTACTATATCTGTTTTTCTTCAGTTCCACCTAAGAGTAGACTTGCTGGGTCATAAGGTAGGTAAACGTTTAAATTTATGAGAAACTGTTAAACAGTTTTCCAAAGGGTTGTAACGAATTTACACACCTACCAGCAAAGGACTGTAGTTCCAGTTGCTTCATCCTTACCAATATTTGGTGTAGTCAGTGTTTTGATTTTAATTTTATCCATTCTAGTAGGTTTGTAGTGGTATGTCATTGTGGTTTCAATTTGTATTTGCTAAACGATTAATGATGCTGAGTAGGCTTTGTGCTTACCAGCTATTACACACCTTTCTTTGTTGACTGTCTGGTCGAGTCATCTGTCTGTTTTGTTGTTGTTGTTGTTGTTGATCGTTATGGAGTTATAGAAGTACTTTATTCTGGATGTATGTCCTTTGAGATATATACCTCTCTTCGTGTATAAAGGGAAATTTTTAGTTTTGATGAAGTCCAATTTAACATTTCTTTTGTGACTACTACTTTCTAGCTATTATCTAAAAAAACTTTGCCTCCCTGAAGACAATGATAGTCTCCTATGTTTCCTTCCAGAAGTTTTATAATTTTGGCTTTCAGATTTGGGTTACAGACTCATTTCAAATTAATTTCTGCATAGTGTATGATCTAGGGATCAAAATTCATTTTTTTTCTGTAGTTACTTAGTTTTAAAAACATTTGTAGAAAACCTTAAGATTGCTTTCCTCTTCCTATTGAACTCCTTAGGCACCTTTGTTGAAGATCATTGACCACATAGCTGTGGGTTATTTCTGGACTATCCTGTCCCATTGATCTAGTTGTGTATCCTTACGACAATCACATTTCCTTTTATTCATGATGTGCTAACGTGGAAATAGCTCCAAAATGGACCGTTGAGTGGAAAAAGAGTGTACCAATCAATGTGTATAGCATATTACCACTCTTCTGAAATGACAGAAGATAAAATATGTTCATGTATGTTAGAATATGCATTCAAGGGGCACCTGGGTGCCTCAGTCGGTTAAGCATCTGACTCTCGATTTCAGCTGAGGTCACAATCTCATGATGTGGGTCAAATCCCACGTCGTGCTTGGTGCTCAGTGGGGAGTCTGCTTGAGATTCTCTCTCTCCCTCTCCCACTACCCCTTCCCCCCACACATGCATGCACCCTCTCTCTCCAATCAATCAATCAATCTTTAAGAATATGCACTTAAAACCATGGAAGGATATACAAGATATGAATAGCACTAATAAGCGTAGTTAATTCTGGCAGGTTGGGAATATATGGTGATTGGGTAGGTGTAGGACAAGAATATGAAGAAGAATTCTCCCTGTATTTTTAAAAAAATATATTGATGTAGAAATTCTTTGTGATAATATTTTTAGGTGAAATTACATTTTTTCAGGCCTTGAATTTTGTTAATATCTGATTTATTTATTCAACAAATATTTGTTGACTGCCTGTTGTGTTTTGAGCAATCTTTCAACCCCTAGGAATATAGAGGTGAGCAAATTGACATTTCTCCACATTCTAGTGGAGAAAAAAGATAATAAATGATAAACAAAACAAGTATTCACTGAAGGTGGTAATTTCTATGAACGGCATAAATAGGAGAGAGACGAGCAAGGCAACCGTGAGATAGGGGATCTGGAGAAGGACTTGCGGAGGAGATAGTACAGTCCGAGACCCAATTGCCAAGAATGATCCAGAGGCAGGACGGATTGAGGGGGTGGGGGGGGAACACTTCCCAGGTGGCGTAAACTGCAAAGAAAGAAGCCCTGCAGGTGCAAATGGCTGAGTAGACACAGGAAGCAGGTAAGCAGGTGACAGGTCAAGGTGTGAGTGACACAGGGCCAAATCATGGAAGCAGGAAGGGACTCGGGCTGGCAGAACTTTATAGAAAGTGATGAGGAACTTGGATCTTATTCTAGATGCAATGGGAAGTTTTTGTCTTTTTTTTTTTTATACCCAGTGCTTATTATATCACATGCATTCCTTAATGCCCATCACCCAGTTACTCCATCCCATCACCCCCCTCCCCTCCAGCAACCCTCAGTTTGTTTCCTATGATTAAGAGTCTCTTATGGTTTCTCCCTCTCTGATTTCACCTTGTTTTATTTTTTCCTCTCTTCAATGGAAAGCTTTTGGAAGGAGTGAAATGATCTGATCTAACTTTTTTCAAAAAGTTCATTTTTTTGGGAGAAGAACAGATTAAGTAGAGGCTGGCAGTGAGAGAGGATGAAAATCAGGAATTATTTCACAGAAGCCAACAAAGGGAAGTGTTTAGAAAAGGAGGAAGTGCCAGATTGTTCCAACTGAAGACAGAGAACTGTCTGCTAGATTTAGTCACATGAAAAGTCCTCTATGGTCTGATGGGAGCAATGTCTGTGGGGCAGTGGGCACAGAAGACAGACCAGAATATGCTGGAAAGTGAATAGATTTTCTGTGTTCTGTACCCCCATACCCACTACACACATGCGTGCACACACACACACACACACAGCAAATGGAAAGTAGAAAAGCAGAGAAAAAATTTAGAAGATGCTTTCAAGTGTGTTCTTTAAAGGCAATAAAAACATGGAGATGTTTTGTGTGTGTCCAGAGGGCATATCTATGTGTGTGTTTAACATGTTTTGTACCTATTAAAAATCCTCATAAGGAAAACTGCTATATAGAAAGGTGCTCTTAGTGTTTTAGTGACTAAATCCCCATGAGTAAATATAGAAAGAGGCTATTTTGTATAATCCCACCCTGTTGGAAGTAATATTATTGGAAGTTTCACCAAAATTATTGAAATTTTTAATATGACTTCTAGGTATATTATTGGGGAGCTGTATATTTCACCAGCCTATCAGATTGTTCCAAATGTCCATACATAATGACAGAACATCTCATGATCTTTATCCACCCCACTTACCCACATCAGCTTGACTGATTAAGCACGTTAATACTCCCATAAGGAGCTATGTGCTGGTCATTGATGCTTCTCCACTAGGCAGACCCCAAATGGGTGTTTCAAAGTTTGATGCTGGTGAGTGTCAGTGGAATTTATAGAATATCACGGAGACAACATCTTCAGTCACATATATGGCTATCATTCAAAGTGTAAGGGGTTGGGGTTTTGGCTTATTACTTATGAAAAATAATTATATATAAATTTAAATATTTTACCACTCTATTCTTATTTGCTATTTGTCACCTCTCTAAGAGACATTTGATACATAAAATATTTTTTAGAAGAAGGACACTGTCTTCCACAGTGAGTAGCACCTTCTCAAGCTGATACTGGATGCGAAGACTGATGCCTGTTTCACAATAATCCAGCACTTTCCAAACTGTATATGTGACTCCCTCTGTTTGTATCATCTGCTGATATGCTTGTTGTGTTTAACTGTTATGGCAAATAGTGGGTTCTTTTTTTCCCAGTCTTATACATTCCACTTTGTTTACTCTTCTGCCTTCAATTCGTGTGTGTCCCGGTTATCTGCCTCAGACAGAGGCTCCAGTACTAGCCCCCTTCTTCAGCCACACTTGCAAGAAACCCAGTTGTAATCAGCAATCTGCCCTGCTGCTAAAGGCTATTAGTGCCAGTGTTGTTAATGACCGACCCGGCTGAATGTGGTGATTTAAGAGGTAGACTTATTCCTCGTCTCTCCCTAGGGCCTTGTTCTTAAATGAGATTCCCACACTGTTTACTCCACTAGCATAAGGAGTATTAACCACTCCCCACCACACTTAATATATCAACACACTGAACTGAAGTAACGGGAAGCTTGAAAATATCGCCACGTGTCAGGTATGAAGCCACACACCCTGAAGAAACTTGGCATCCCCAATTTTAGCCGAAGGAAGTTGGATAACGCTGCCATTTGCTTTGAAATTATAAATATTATTTCCTTCTGGGGACTAGAAGAGGAGAGGGGAGTACAGTTAGATTTCTTTTAGGAACTGAACTCATTAGAAGTAACCTGCAAAATCAATACCAATTACTTGCAAGCAAGGGCTGAAAAAATCATTGAAGCTATAGAGTGTGCATGTAGGTGAATGACTTAAAACAAAAGAAATTCTGGCCTGGCTAAGAACTCTCACAAAATAGGAGCCATGCAGCAAAGTTCTCATCCACTTATTTTGACGTTTTGATAATAATTAGCACCATCAACAATGATCACACTTAAAAAGAAAAATAAATACAGCAGCAAATAACTCCAAATACGAAGACTCTTTTACTGACTCCTTGGCGTGACTAAGGTTCATGTTGTCTTTCTAGTAAACATCAAGGCATTCAGACGGTGTGTAGGGACGGCTTATCTACATAGACCAGCAAGCCTTTCATTCAATATCCAAGCTTTCTGCATGCCAATATTATGTGTTTAGTGTCTCAAGATTCTATTTAGCAGCATTTCACTTTGAGGGGCTTGGTACAGCCTTTAGAGATTTAACTGCTTGTCTCTCCTTTGTTCAAAAGACTGAAACAATACCTTTCAAATTCCTGGAATTCTTGAGCTTGTGTTTCACACTGGACAGAAAATAGAATTTCTTCCTTTCTTTTTGTCCTCCAGTACCACAGAGCACGTGTCTGCGAAGACAGGAGCCCAGCAACCTAGCTCTCTGGCCTGGTCATGATGGAGAGGTCCTGAGAAACTATTAGGTCTCTCTAGCTTGCTCGAGGCCATGACCAGTTTGTGTTATGCTTGTCTGTTGGGGCAGGTGGAGGTGAGGGGTAGACGAAGATTCTCTAGGTGATACGGAGATGATGTCTATGATTAAAGCTCACTTGACAAGGAAAGGGTTTAGGCATGTATGTATCACCAGTATGAAGAGCACAAAAGGTAACGATAGATCCCCCTGGACCGTTGCTTTCCTTGACTTCACTGTTGCCTTCTCTGGACGTAGAGTAGTCGGATCCTTAATATTTGAAAGATTTGTCTCAAAACACAATGTCACTTAAAAAAGCCCCCTTTTACTATCTTACTTCTTTTTTTCATTGCAGAACCTCTAATTAATATTTAGTAAGTAAGAAGTAAATGGCTAGCCACGCAATGCCTGAAAATGAGAGCCCTTGGTAATTGCTTGAGGGAGAGTGGAAACAAGGGAAGTGGGTCACACAATCCCATAGTAGCCATCAAGCACTTTCCAAATGGGACAGATAGATAGGGAGAGGGAAATTTTGCTTAAGGTGAGTTCAGTATGTGTCAGAATTAGGTTATGGGAAGTTCAAGTAATTTTACAGTATGTACAAAGTGCTGCTAAATTCATTTGCTACAAAATGTACTGAAGGTAAAATACTGCTTAAAAAGTATAATGTTTTCTAAATGAAATATGCACCTCTTTATTCATGTTGTTATAAATATTTATTTCTTTTTGAGAGAGAAAGAGAGAGTGTGTATAAGTGGGTGGGGGGAGAGAGAGAGAGAATCTCAAGCAGGCCCTACACTCAGCACAGATCCCAAATCACAACCTGAGCCCAAATCAAGAGTCGGACACCCAACGACTGAGCCACCAAGCTGCCCTGCTAATAACTATTCATGTTTTTTAAAAAGCATTAAAAATAATGGGATTCAATAGTTATATTTACTTTTATCCTTTGAAATAAAAATAATTCTCATTTTAGTTTCACATGTTGAGTTGTTAAAAGAACATCGAAGGAGGCAAACAGTGTATACATATTTGTCTCTGTGGGTTTATGAGTTTATAGATGTCTTCAGCAGTGCTTTTGATGAGTGTTCTTGGTGACATTAGGTTGGTTGTTAATGGAGTATTGACCCAACAATTTATTGAGACAAATCCTTCTGTTTCACTCACTTGATGTGTTTCATATTATAATTACATCTAACACTTTACTTCACAACTTAAATTAGTATAGTTGGGTGGAACTTTAAGAAAGTGTATAATATAGCTGTGAATAGAATTCTTAATTACAGTAAAAGTGTGTTTTGAAAAGAGAAAGTATGATTGTTACTCAAAGGAAATTCTTAAGCGTAATAATCATAATCTTTAGTCTAAAAACAACATCATAAAGGGATATAAGATTTTTTTCTGGGACATAGAAAACAACAAAAATCATGTATTTACTATGTGCAAACACAGGCCTGGTATTTTTCACAAGGTGTTTTTCATGCAGCTGAAAGGAGAAAATAGATGTGCAGAAAATGAGAATGACAGACAGCAGCTAATAAACAAGGGACAGAGAAAAGGCGTGCTCTGAGAATGTGTGATATGGGCAGAACAGACCTCTCCTCCCTGGAGAGGCCAAGAAAAGCTTTCTGGAAGAGATGGCATTGAGGGAAATATTGAGGGTGAGATGTAAAATAGGAGAAAAGGTCTAGAAAAGGCAAAGCTTTTGTATGGTGGACACTTGGGTCTCAGTTCCTGTGGTTTTCATAGAGAAATAGTAGAACCCTGAGGCCAGACATGGGGATCAGGTCCTCTCAGGCCAGGGAGATGTAGGTATTCTCTGCAAGCCTGGCAGGGGAAAGCCATCAAAGGTTTACAAGCTGGGAGCTATTATAATGAGTTCCATAAGGAATAATATGGCCATCATGCGCTGGATGGACTCAGAGAAAGACCAAAGCCAGGAAAACTAAGAAAATGTTTTAACAATAATTAAAAAAGAATTAATTGAGCATTCTACCTGAGATTTCTTTTTTTTTAAAGATTTTTATTTATGTATTTCTCAGAGAGAGCAAGGGCACAAGCAGGGGTTAGCAGTAGGCAGAGGGAGAAGCAGGCTTCCCGCTGAGCAAGGAGCCTGACGTGTGGGACTCCATCCCAGGACCCTGAGATCATGACATGAGCCAAAGGCAGACGCTTAACCACCTGAGCTATCCAGGCATTCCTCTACCTGAGATTTCTAATAGAAATAGTGAAAGGAATGCAAAAGGAAATCATAGATCTAGTTCAACAAAGATTTCAAATTTGTAAGTGATGTTATAATCCTAATCCAATTGTTAGGAATCCATTAATTCTGAGTCTATAATTGAAACAGTTTTAGAATTCTGCATCTTATTAGACATTCGTTTAACTTAAAGATTCCCTTAAGTGTCAACCAATCAATTTGATTGTGATTAAGAATTTCCTCTTAATTTATAGTTTAATAGTGGCTGGAAAATGGAAACTAGAAGGATGTAGCCCATGCTCTACATTTGATCCATAGACACAACAAATTCAAATTGGACGACTCTAAAACAACCATTTGGTGTTTGTACTCCCAGTTTTTCTTCTAGTACTTTATGAGAGATATCAATGAGACTTCAAACCCAAATGATTGACTGATATGACCAGCAATCTTCTTTAACGCATGGAAAACTTCTTTAACGGTGGAAATTGCTTGCATTTTCTTCTCAAGTGAAAAACAATGTGTAGGAAATATATTTATAGTAATCACATGGCAAAAGTGGACATGACTTTTCATTATAGTAAAATTTAATGAATCCGGTTAATTCTTCTAACCATTATCATCTTATCAAGAAATAAGAAAGAATATTTTTAATTGGATAGGTCCTTCAAGTAAAAACTGAATAAATTTCAAGGGCTGATATCCTTATCAGTAATAACTTCGGTAATTACTTCCTATTGATGAAGAATATCCTGGTGCCAAATGTGTTCTTCATTTGCCCCATCCTTGGTGGGTAGGTGGGTAAAGCAAAGACTTCTGACTCAACCTGACTACCCTCTGAATCCCATCAAACCCTCCATAGCAGCATGGCTTGGTCAATCCACCTAACCTAGGAAAAAGCTCATCTGGTGGTTGTGTAAGTTGTACACGGTAAATGCAGAGTGCTTAGCCTGGCACATGGTGGATGCTGAATAACTATTTGTTGAGTGAATGGATATTTTTACTCTAAATGGAGTGGACCAGGGGTTTACTAAACAAATTAGTTGGTAAAACGTCTTGAGTGCTAACCTCTGTGTCATTGATGAATGAGGAAGGAGAGTTGAAAGAAAGGGGAGACGTGGGCGAATATGGTTCACCCACTGAAGACGGGAAGGTGTGATTTCTGCGTACCATCCTGGGCACCTAGAGTGTTGCTCACTGTCCCTTATTTCCTACAGAGTCACACTCACTGGAGGGCCTGGCCATTCGTGCCTAACGTGAATACAGGTTTTAGGGAACAGACCAAACCAGATTCAAGTCCAGTTTGCTTTATTTCTAGGTGGGGTGAGCTTAGGCATTTCATGTAAAATTTTTGAGCTTCAATTTCCTCATTTATAAAGTGAGTCTTACAGAGTCGTTGTAAGAAATGATGGATTACTGAACTCTTCCATTCTAGGACACGTGCGCATTTCACATTTTAATTGGGATGATTCTTAAAATCAGTGCTATGTCCATTTTGTGGGGAGAAAGTGGCACATAAAATGATGGGGCCTTCTACAATAAATGGAATCTTAATTTGATGAAATACGGGAAGGTAATAAAGGCAAAGTGCTTTTCACAACATCTGGGATATAATAAACAAAAAGCAAACAGTCTGGAAGGGGAGGCTCAATGCTGCTGTTGTTACACTGTGCTACACCACATACAAGAAAACAACCCTTTCCTCACAAATGCTCACTGACACGCCAGCTCATATTAATGCCATCCAGAGCACATTTTGCGAATGAGTAATTAAAGTCTTAAATGTCCTGGTTTTTCTAATCATCGAAAGTATCATAACTTTTTAATGTAAAACAATAAAGTCAGGCCGTGAGTACTGAGGGTCTGTGATGTGCTGGGCACTCTACTAGGCACACATTTTTATTATTTTCATTCTAATACGACTTTAATATGATTTAATGTCACCACCAACAATAGCACCATATGGTGATTTCCTCATTTCCTCTAAAATAATTTACTGAGGCTTTAGTGTGTCCAAGTGATCGAACTCTCTATACTGAATTTTTCTCAAGGTTTCTTCAGGACATCAGAAAATAATGGAGATTTTTTTCAGGTGGCCCTCTACCAACTGGATATGAAATTGGATCAGCTGGAGGCAAGAACAGATGGGGTTGAGCAACAGATGGAAAGATCCTGTTTAGGATATGCAGAATCATTCTGGCAAAATCAATCATACCACAGGAGTTAGTTGCCGTTTGGTTAAAGAAAATGAACTGAAGTAGACAGTTGAGTTTCTGGGAAATTAATATGGGCTCATACTCTAGAAATAGTCTTGATTAAGTGTCAATAAGACAGATGAGCTAATGATGCTGAATTGGAAGTCTTAAAATGTCATGCTTGTCACTGATAATAGCTCTCTCTATTTGGTACTTACTATGTGCCAGGTATTTTACATACACACCTCATTCAATCCTCACAAAAACCCCACAAGGCAGGCATTTTTCCCATTTTAAAAAGGATGAAATTGAAGCAGTAAGTAAATTGGTTCAGGTCACATGACTCTAGGTGGCAGAGCCAGGATTGGAGCTAGTCTGTCTGACTCCAATGCCTGCACAAACCATGACCACTCTAGTATACTGCCTTCCAGTCTTGATTGGTGTGTATTCAAGAAAGGTTAGGAGACCAGATGGTCAGTTTGGAGGAATCCTAAGATCTTTTCCACAGTAACCGTAAGAACAAGCCTACAACAATTTGAATGACCCTTGTGGCACCTGGCCTGAATCCTAGTGGGAAACAAGGAGTAGCTGTGGTAGCCACATGGTGCGCAGTGAAGGAGAGGCTCATAGGGACCATGCTCGGGCTGTGGTGAATCACGTGGACTCCCTGTAGAAGCCCCCCGTCTGCCTTCTTCCTAGAAGTTCTCCAGAATCCTGGAGCCACACTGATCAAGAAGTGGGTCTCCACAGAAAACTTGGGCCAGAAGAGCCCCAGGTACCTGTTCATGTCCAAACACGCTGTGAGGAATCCTGCTTCCCCTTAGGGCAGTCAACAAATGGGTGACTCTGAGGTAGTAAATAAGTAAGACTTGGAGTACCCACCTTCTTCAGAACTATAGATAAGCCACAGAGAAGAAAAATTCATTTTAGCCCAAATCTGTGCCCTGTTCTAACTTTGAACAAGACTGCAGAGGAGAAGGGAATCATTAACTGACTGCCTATATTTGCCAGGCACTGTGCAGACCGTAGACTTGGGTGGAAGGAGGAAAGATTAAAGCTCAACAGCAGCTAGACAAGTGTCTGTTGGGTGCCATGCTGTTTATGTGTCATTTCATTTCATACAAACATCTCTTGTCTCAGTGACTCCCTGTTGACTATGAGGCCATGTTGTCTGCTCAGCCAAATGTCCAAGAAGCTCGTACTGGTTTTGATTAAGCAGAGCATCAGCCCATTTTCTGAGAATAACAGAGATGGCAAGTATATTCCCTTAAGGAAGTAAATTTCTTTCTCTGACTTATTTTCCTCGAACAAAACAAGATTTTGCCATTTCCATTACAATAGCCTTGCTGTCCATACATAAATATTACAGAAATCTTTGAGCCTTCAGGAAGGTAGAGGAATTCTTTAAGCTTAAGAATGAGGAACCTCAGGGCGCCTGGGTGGCTCAGTTGGTTGGGTGTCCGGCTCTCGGTTTCAGTTCAGGTCGTGATCTTGGGGTCCTGGGATTGAGCTCCACAGCAGGCTCTGAACTCAGCATGGAGTCTGCTTGAGGATTCTCTCCTTCTCCCTGTGCCCCTCCCCAACCTCTCAAATAAATAAATAAATCTTAAAAAAAAAAAAAGGATGAAGAATCTCTTTGATTCAACCATGCCTGGTACTATGACAACAATAAATGCCTATTGGGTATAAATATGAATTAAAGCTATAGGTGTAATACATTTTAGACATTATTATTAAATATGAATTAAAGCTATAGGTGTAATACATTGTAGACATTATTATTAAATTAATAATAAATCATTAACTGCCTTAAAACAATGGGACTACGAATATTCATGGCGTAAGTCTCAGTTTAAGGAAAAATGGTATCATAATCTACCATTACACTTGTAGTTTGGGACACTAAAAACAATTCTAGACCTTGAAAATATGTAGATACTGAAGAAATAGAATTTAAAATAGAACTTAATGAATTTTGTGACACAGTTTTTCATATTGTAATAATTCTGAAATTGGGATGTGTCTTCATTTCAAAGACACATTATAGGCACTTTCAGCAAAGTGGCAGTTTGATGTAGCAAGCATTTCTTCCATGTAGATGAGCATCAAAATGCTTGTCAGCATCTTGCAAGAAAATTCCAGAGAAAATAATGGAGCACTCGTATTATTCCCAGGAACCAATAGTCTGGAGAGGGGAAAGGTGAGATGGTGCATTAGTTGTGTTTAACATTTTAGAAGCAAAAATAAGAAGAGTCTAGCTTCGTGTCATTGCAAAGTGATTTAAGAGCCCAGCATCAAAGCATTTTAGTTGCTTAATAGATGTTTAAGAGATATTACATCACCTTATCTTCTGATGGCATAGAGATTTCTATCTTAAAACTTGTTTTTTTTTTAAAGGACATTAATGACTGAGTCAAAATGTGATTGCAAGAGTCAGACTTAAAGTGAAGGAAGTTTCAGAAACAGCTTACGCATTTATTGTGCTTACATTTTCTTTTTTATGTATGTGCAAGAAATGATTTTAAAAATCTAGAATTTTTAAATCAATTCAAAAAGAGATCTTTCAGTAAATACAAATTTTTCAAATGATACAATGTATCGCATTTGTTAATATGGTGATATTTTTCTTAGTTTTTCATAAAACAATTCTAACTGCTGACATCAGAGATACAATATAATGGGGTTCATCAAAGGGTACAAGAACATGAGGAGATGGTCTGTAAATCCATACATATATAGTACAGAAGAAATCAGTGCCAGCCTGGAAGTTTCTAGAGATTCTTGGCTTGGTTGTGTAATTAACTGGCTGAACAACCTTGAGCAAGTCACTTAGTCTCTCTGGACCTCATCTGTGAAACAGGGAGCTATGCTAGGTGATTTCTGAGCACTGGAGAATCAACATCAGGAGACAGCTGAATCAGGAAAAAAGAACCTACTCTGGATATTCCAAGGAGAAAGGCTCTTAATGTAGGGCATTCTATGTTTACAAAAATGATGGAAAGGCTGGAATAACTCACCACTGCTGTCTCTTAGCTTCTCCACTGGCTGCCAGGAATTAGATACTGCTACTGACCCCCAGGCCAGGAATTGCAGGAAACATCCACCAATGGTCACAGCTGCCTGCAGCATCTACAAGAGAAACCCACACATCTCCGGATCACTGGCCATACACGTACTTCTATACGCTTCAGATCTCACACAGGGTCTTCTTGATGGTTGACTCTAAGGTAGTACTCTGTCATCAAGGGATTTGGGGAAACGTGTTCCCGCATTGCCAGTCCCATGCTATGGGGAGAGGGAGGGAGGGAGGACAGGTACTAAGGGCCACAGACAAATGTCTGACACCCAGCTGGGGAGCTAGGGGCTCTGATCAACGCAGGTGTGCAAGAAGGTAAGGGACTATGTGGAGACACAGTCAGATGTCATAGAGAGGAAGGTCCACATCTCAAGGATGCTTCAAAGGAAAAATTGAAAGATTGGATATGGATTGCTCTTTCCATCCGCACTAGTGAGTCAATATAATCTATAAATCAAGTCTCTTTAACTCTTCTGCCAGCTGTCATGTTCTTCTTCCCTGGTTTTCCTGTAAGAGGAACCATACCCCTGCCCCCTCTTAGTGCAAGAATAATGATTTGCTAGCAGAAGCTCTGTGAATCAGACTTTGCACTGAACATGTTATATTGTTTGGGAACCTGGCTAAATTTTTCCATAACTGCTTTGAAAGTGATTTCCATTTAGAGCTAGGTGGAACAAATTTCTGCTGCTGGCTAAATCTTCCTTTTCTTTTTCTATGATCAGAATCTCATGAAAAGGACTATTGCTCTTTTGTACTTCTCTGTGATGCATTTTGTGTTGGGGTCTATGAAGGAAGCCATCTAAAAATATATTGAGTGTTGTGAAAATATCCTCATAATTCTGCCAGAATTCAACTCTTTAAAAGTTGTCTTTCTTCTCCCTTTGTGTCTCTTTTTCAGTTATTTCTTTCCGTTTGGTACACTGCCAAATTAATATTTCTGGGTCTTTCATAGACACCTACAATGGCTGAAAGGATCCATCTCCCACCTGTGAGAGCCTCATTAAACTCCAGCAGTTTGATGACTGCATGAACTCAAACCCAGATATAGGGAGAGATGATCGCTTTCAATAGAAAACCTAACACCACCAGTGGTTGGAATTCTAACTACTTTTTGTGATAGTTATAATAGGCATCCCTCATACTATATTTTGTATTAGTGTCTGTGTTATGTTATACCAGACCCTGGCTAATAATAATGGTGCTGTCTAGTTAGTAAGGGTTTTAGCTTATCTCAACAACAACTTAGTGTGGCTGATTATGTTTATCTTAAACTCTACAGAAGTGCTTGTTTTCATTGTAATACAGCTGAATCAGAAACTTAGCTGTCTGCTTGCTCACAGCTCTCTCTAACTAGCTTATGTTTCTTTAATTTCGGGTGTCAGACTAACTTCACCTGGGGCCTGATCCTCTAATGAGGACAAGAAAAGACTTGCCCCGGATACCATACTGTTTCATTCCCTAATTAAATGGCCCCTATAACAGTATTTGTCTCTATTGCATGGATTTGGCAAGCCACAGTCTAGAGCTGACCAACTGGGACCTGCAGTAGGCATCAGGTACCAGGGTGAAGGAGGGCCCTGCCACCTTCCTCGCTGACTCAGAGGGAAGAATGCAAATATTTTAGAACAGGAGGACCAGAGGCCCTAAAGTCAGCATGAGCTAGGATAAACGAGCAGAACCATGAATAGAGTCATGATGTTAGAGATTCATAGAAGAAATGTTTAGAGGTATAACACATAGAGATATCAAGTATAACTCCTCATTCTAAGAGCTCATACACCATAGAGGGGCCCAAGCAGGATGAATCCCAGATCTCACAACCAGCCAGTGTAATGCTTGCCTCTGTAGCTGCTATTCTGTTTAGTGGTGGTGGACAGATGTGGAGAATTAATATGAACACTATAAGATATAAGATAGCCATAACTCCCAAGTCCAGTGACTTGTTTGAAATAAACATTATTTTAGTAGCTTGAACTGTGGCCCCTAAAAAGATATGACTGGGTCTTAAAGCCCATACCTGTGAACGTGACCTCATTTGGAAATAGGGTTTTTGCAAATGCAAATACGTTAGGGATCTGGGGATGAGATCTTCCTGCATTCGGAGTCTGCCCTAATTCCAATGACTGGTATCTTTATAAGAGAAAGGAAAGGGAGACGTGGCATATAAAGACACAGAGAAGAAGACCACACGAAGACCTAAAGAATGCTAGAAGTCACCAGAAGTTAGAAGAGGCACGGAACACTTTCCCCCAGAGTCTTCGGGGGGAATGCAGACCTACTGGCACCTTGATGTCTGATTTCTAGCCTCCAGAGCTGAGAGAGAACACATTTCTCTGACTTTCAGCTACCAGGTTTATGGAAATTTGTCACAGTAGTCCTAGCAAACTCCTACAATTACAAAAAATTCCAATCTAAAGAGCAACCTTGGAAGAAGATGTAATCATTCCAACAGCTATTTTTGTTTATTGTAACAAAGTATACCTCGAATGACATTACTTGGAACTTTCGTAGTAGGAAGGGCTATACGCATAAGGGCCCCCCTAAATGCTTTTAGCCCAAAGTTTAAACACTGAACATTCCCTAAAAGGCGCCACCCACCTTTCCACTCCACACCCTTCTGCCACTATGGCAGCCACATGGTCTTCTCTCCATTCCTGGAACCTGCCGGACCTGTTCCCGCCTCAGCTTTGGTGCATCTCTTCTCCGGCTTGTTAGACCCCTTCCCCCACCCTGCACCTCTTCCCCCCATGTGAAATCAGCCCCAGAGTGGTACCTTTGGGGAAGAGCCTGCTGACTCACAAAAAAGTCAGCCTCCCTCTCCTCTGCCTCTCATAGAAGATCTCCCAATACCTTTCCTTCTCCTCATGGAATTATCACTGTTCGTAATTCTATGTTGATGACATTACTAGATTTTTTTTGTCATTCCCACCAGACAGTAGCTCCTTGAGGTCAGGCATAGGGCTTTCTGCTCATCATTATATTCCAGTGCCAGCAGGGTCCCTGGCAGGTTGCAGGCTCTTGTGAATATTTGGTAAATAAATGAATAGTGATATTTAGCTTGGATGTAGCTGGGCCTGTTGCTTACACTTCAAGCTGTCCATTATTCACACAACTGTCTTGTTGTCCACATAGAAAATGGAAACTGCAGGAAAACCAATACATAGTCAGAACTCCAAAATTTATTTATTTTCGTGATATCTTAATTTTCCTCTGTGAATTTCTAAATAGATGCAAGTTCTGCTCTCACCCAAAAGCATTTCAGAAATCAGTAAACATACCCAAAAGGGGCTTATAGCTATTACAGCCACTTCACTTTGCTGCTGACTCTCATGGATAGGCCAGTTCGCCTTAATTATCTTTACTCATCTGTGTAATTAATAAACATTCGTTGATTGTTTGAATCTGTAGGAGAAGAAAGAAGATAGTGAGAGCAGGAGCTCTGGTGAAAGGATGACAATGGGGTGTCCAGGGCACTTATTAAGGACAGAAGGCGGGAATCAAAATGAGACCAGGTGGTGTTTAAAGGAATGTTTTTAGAGACAATAACTCCTAAACTGAATCTTAAGTGGAAAGTAGGAGAAAATGGGTAAAGACATAAAGGTTCATCTACAGCAGGGATTCTCATACTTGGCATTCTGGCTGGGATAATTCTTCATTGCAAGGCGCTATGCCATCATTTTAGGATGTTATTAAGATCCCTGGTCTCTGCCCATGACATGCCAATGTGACAGCCAGAAAGCCTCCTGACATTGCCAACTATCGTCTAGAATGCAACCTTCCCTGCTGTTGAGAGCCACTGGTCTGGGGCACAGGAAGGAGCTCATCTAAAGGTAGGGAATGTCTGGGTTACTATAAGCATTTCCATATAGCTCTTGAGAAAAGTGTTTGGATGGTAGTACAGGGAGAAGGGGGGAAAACATAAGACACAGGTTATGCACGGATTTTGTGTGTTAGGCTACGGGCTTTGGAACTTCATCCTAAAAGCTCTTGTAAGGAACTGAGGGATTTTAAGTAAGAGAGGAATAAGGGCTAATTTGTGTTTAGGAAAAATCACTCTGATCACAGTGAAATAGAGATCAGATGAAGGCTGTAACTCAGGAAAGAAGTGATGAGTGAGAATAGAGAGGAATGGGAAGACACAAGAGGTGTTCAGATCAATCTCCAAGACTTTGTCCAAGATGGCATCTACGTTCTGGGCTTGAATGATCCATAGGTAGAATCGTAAGTGTTCTCCAATACCCAGTCAGAATTTAAGCTGCGTGACTTCATGAACCCCATGACTATCTGAGGCTTGAACTCAGAAAAATTACTTGCAAAGTTTTTTAAGTGTAGTCTAGGTGAACTCACAGTATAATAAATAAAAATAGCACTGCCTAAGGCTTCAAATTCAATTAAGCCTTCAGCAAAGATTTCTTGAGACTATTGCCCAAGAAAAAAATACCACTTTAAAAA
Organism: Ailuropoda melanoleuca; assembly: GCF_002007445.2. Classification (NCBI taxonomy): domain Eukaryota; kingdom Metazoa; phylum Chordata; class Mammalia; order Carnivora; family Ursidae; genus Ailuropoda; species Ailuropoda melanoleuca. The sequence goes on from NC_048218.1 coordinate 204,630,248, forward strand.
GTAATCAATATAATAGAAAACCTTAGTAAATTTCTATTTACAATCCCCCCAANTAAAAAGTAATCAATATAATAGAAAACCTTAGTAAATTTCCATTTACAATCCCCCCACCTCCAAATAAGGTCTTACACAAGCAAGGCAAATAGGCAAATTGAAGAATTGAAGCCATTTTTCTTGCCTGATTGTCCCAAAAATTGTCTCATTTCTTTGCTTCACTTTCTGAGTTTATATGATAACAGAAAAGGTTGGATTTTTTTTTTTAGTATTTTTAAATAGCTGGATCTTTGACAACATGAGAGAAATAATTGTCAACAGTTAATATTAGCATTTGGCAGAACTTCTGTGTTTAGTCAGCCTTTTGTCAGCATGTAAGGTGTGTCGTTCCTGTGAGAACTGACCAGAAAGAGCTTCACAAGCACCCACTGTGAGGAAAAGAAGGAGCGGGCTGAGATCTCAGTCATAAAGAGATTTCCCGGCTGGCTAGTGCCACACAGTATACAAAAGCAATTAACAATTCAGGGCAAAGTGTGGTAACTTCCGAAGACTGTGTTTGACAGAAAAGTTTGATGCTTCCTATTTCACAAAGCTATGAACGTTCTTTGCTCTTCAGCATGAGGAACGGGATAGCAAGCGCTGCTCCAGGATGGGCATGGGTGGTCCCAGACATGTGGGCCGAGTCAGTTCATGGCAGTCACTTTAGGTAAAAACCATCTTGCAACTGCAAGAGTTTATCTAAAACTACTCCTGCCTTTCATCAGATGCCATCATCCGGGTTCTGACTGGAGATTGAGCAAGTCCCAAATGGGGGTAACTCAGATTGAAGTAAGAATGTTTCATATCATGTGAAATTTTGAAGAATACAAGAAAAGTATTCATACATGCATGAGTGTAAGGTATATATGGGATTTTTCTGGGTTGATAAATCATGTATTTTCAAGTTTTGGGCTTCGGTGACCACATACAAAAAATTCTTACTAATCCATATAATGATGTGTACTGCCTTTGTAACATCAACAACCTTAATATCAGTGAAACATCAGTCATTGAACAAACCAGATTATTTTAAATCATAAATCAAGCTGCAATGCAGAAATTACAAATTATAGTACAAAACTCATGTTGATCAAACTTACCGCTAATCNATTCTTACTAATCCATATAATGATGTGTACTGCCTTTGTAACATCAACAACCTTAATATCAGTGAAACATCACACATTGAACAACCAGATTATTTTAAATCATAAATCAAGCTGCAATGCAGAAATTACAAATTATAATACAAAACTCATGTTGATCAAACTTACCGCTAATTCTTTACTATTACTGGAAAGAAACACATACCTTTCACTTCACATGCGTCCCACACATGGTGCTTGGCATTTCACATGCAGAGCTCATTAGCTGCCCACAAGCACGAGAGGTGGTTCTATGACTCCTCCCATTTTACTGATAAGGAAAGTCTCACTCAGGTGAAGTAACACACTGCAGGTCATACAGCTAGTAAGTGACCATCCTGTAATTAGGGGACAGCATTTTCCCTCTCCTTGGGGAGGAAGAAAACAAACGGAAGCAATTAGTCACTCATAGATTTTGAAGACAATTTTGGTAAAGACAACTTGTTACAGGTACACCAGTTCTCAGATGGACAGGGGGCAATCTGAATGAGACTACAAAACGCTGTCTCTTTTCTACATATTTCTACTAATAAGAGTGCTACTTTTAAGTCTATAACAGCTGACGGTATTCTCACCTCCGAGAAGAGGAAGAGAATAATTTTAGCAATGTTCAAATATTTGTCTCTTTCTACTTCAATATTTCCATTCCATTTCAAATATTTTTTCTGCTGAAAATTTGCCCTGACTGGGTTCTAAAAGGCATTTGGGCCTCAAACTTTATTTAATGGTAAGAATACATAATTGAATATTTAATTTCCCGAAATGGTTCCAAATCATCAAAACATAGAGAGAGCTTAAGTACCCAGGAACATAAATTTATAGACTTTAAGGATTCATGATTCATACACAAAACACTAAACCTTTCAATGAAAAACTGTATTGTTGCCAGTTTTGAAGGAATTTTAATTTTGATTCTATTTCAAAACTAACACAATCAGAATGAAAACAGCCTTACACATCTCCATACTAGAGATTGTGAATCACATCAGTCATGTCAGGCTCCTGCTAAATCTTCTGAAAAGTATATTAAATCAGGATGATAATTGTTCAGTAAAATTTCTCCTCAAAGTATAGTAAATATGATTGATTTAATGTATCATTGAGATTCTACTGGAAAAGTGGCATAAAGCAGCAACATTCTGTTGCCATTTTATAACTTGCATTTTTGTAAAGTGACCATTAGCATAATGTAGTCAGATTATTATGACAATCTGCACAGATGAAAATATCTCAAAGCCAGTATTACATTTTCATCAAGTAAATGACCATGTGTTTCAATAAACACAATTATGAATGTTAATATACCAACAGATTGAGTAATTTGATTTTTCAGCACTGGTGTTTATAGCAGGAAAACAAATTAATCATCTTCGAGGTAACACTTAGGAATTTAAACTTTGAAAGAATATAATCTGCTTCACCAGATTCTTCTTCTAGTCTTTGTTTTCTGAAGAGGAGTCAAGATTGTGTTCCTTTTTGCCGCCTCCTGAGGTCATCTTGTCATTAAGTCAGTATCCTGTCCAGCAGCATTATCAATGTGGGGCCAGAGAATTTGGAGTGAATCATCTTTGTTTTGATAAGCATCCACAGGACACCTACTTGCACAATAGAAACATCCAACGAAGTCTGTTTCTCTCGCCCGCGCCTTCAGCATGGGCAATTCCTGCTCAGGCTGCTCTCTACACTTGCACACCTGTCCTCTTTGGACCTCCATCCCACCCATTTCTATCTGAAGGTCATATTCATTGCCAGGAGGGCAAGTGAGATGTATGTCATCACTTTCACTTGAACTTTTTGGCTGTTGGCATGTGTTTGGCCTTGCGGTGGACACGCAGGTTACATGGACTCAAACAAAAATAGAAGAGTCCAGTATGATAAGACTTTTAGACTCAAACCAGCGGGGCACTTCAGCCTGCAGTAATAACTGAATAATTTAGGTCACACCGAGGAAGACCATTTTCTAGACAGAGGCAACCTTTTAAGACCATTCACAATTAACCCTTACTTAAACACAAAGTAAGTCACTTTTTAACAAAAATCCTTCAAGAGTAATAAAAGATTTCTCTGACTTTTTAAGGGAGTCTACTGAGAACAGTTTAACGCTCTCCTGAAAATGTATCTTCAGCATTAAAATGATCACTTGCTGCATTTCTTGGTAGAGTCAAGCTGCAAAATGTATGTATAGTGGAGGTACCATGGATCCTGATTTGGGTCCTAAAGTAGGGTTTCTTGAAAAAGTCCACATCATGATCTTCAGTTTTAGTCTTTTTTTAGTCTTTTAGTCTTTTCAGCAAGCCTCTTTGCTAATTCCAGGAACTCCAATGTGAAGAAACATATGTACAAGTTTACCTGGTTACCAGGTTGGAATTCAGTGGCTGAACTGTCCATAGCATTAACCAAGGGCTTAATTAGTTACTGCAACGGAGCAGCGCCATCCACACTAGTCACCAGTTCTCAGAGTTCTGTCCCCACAGCCTTCACCGCTGTCTGTCACACTACTTATCAGTGTCTATCTCTTCTTCCCATTTCCAACATTACAAAGGAGGTGTGAATGAGAAATGTTCTGTCTCACTTCAAACATTTTTTTAGCTGTTTTGAAAAATGAAGATTCCTCACTCTATGAGTGATTTCACAACATCATCGGTTGGAACAGAACACATGGCTATACTTCTTTCTCTAAATGTTGTCTTATTGCTGCCTCTTAACAAAATGCCAGATACATTAAAATTTTAATGCTCTAATGTTGAGATCGAGTAGCCTGTATAATGGCTTTCTGACAGATCACATTTTTTATTCTTGATTTTTTTGCTGAGACTTTCTGTTTTCCATTGATTTCAAGCATGTTGGTAATTGTTCATTGAAGCATTTTTAGAATGGCTGCTTTAAAATCTTTTCCAGATCATTCTAATATCTCTGCCACCTCAGTGTTGCTGTCTGTTGATTTTCTTTTTTTTTTTTTTTCCATTCAGTTTGAGATCTTCCTGGGTCTTGGTACGATGAGTAATTTTTTATTGAAATGTAGACCCTTGGGGTGCTATGTCATAAGACTAGGGATTTGCTGCTGTCATCTTCTCTTATTTTCCTTTCCCTCCTCCACCCACTGCTGCTTTATGCCAACATTCAAGTAGGACCAGGAAAAAATAAAAAGTTGGCTACAGATGGAGCATTGTACTTCATGTGTCACATTTAAATTCTCCAGGAAGAAAGGGCTTGACATTAAAGTGCCTTTATGAGCCACAGATGGTGGTGAGGCTGAGACACCTCACCTTTCCTTCCATTTGTTGTCCACTAATGTCACTTATTTTCTGAAGTACCTGAGCAGTGATGCCACTTTCCAGAACTGTCATTCCCCATCCGTATTCAGTCATAACTCACTAGTGAAGATTAATTGGGGAGGAAGACAAGTCTGAATTAGGAACCACCAAAGTACTATATTGAAAGAGATGCGGGTTTTTTTTACTTCAATTGTAGGCTTCATTCAGAAACATGGCTAGAACGGTTACTAAGGAAATGTCTTCAAGGCCCTATTTTAAAGCATAGAGACAACTCATTTGTACATTAGGAGAAAGTAATGTGCTTTTAAATCCTTAACAAAAGCTTGTTTTCTTGAGTAGCTTTTGTTTATTTATTCCCTTAGCAAATCTCATGTAAATCTCAACCCAATACTCCTCTGAATTTTTACAAATTCTAAAGTAGTGGAATCCAAATTAGAAGCTTGAGCATACGTGGTATTTCCCCTTAAAGAGTGTTAATTAAGCTGCTTTGCACTGTGAGCACTAGGATCTGATTTGGCATAATTGTTCCATGTTCTGAAATCTAACGTGATTTTTTTCTGGATGAATCTTCTGTCATAAAAATTAACAGGCTATACTAGCTATTGGTTTGAATTGGTGATCTATAAATACTAAGCCTTAGGTCTTTGAATATTTCTTTCTTTTTCTCTTTTATGGTTAATTCAGACTCATTGATTAAGCATCTGGTTGTACAAAGTGCTTCCAGATACCAGTGACTCAAAACACTGGACCCTACACATTTTACCATGATATTATTGAACATGTTTAGGCTTACAAGTGATTGAGAGTTGTGAAGTTATACTAATACTATTATAAGATCATGGGAACTATTTTCAGAAAACCTAATATAGTCTTGGAGAAGAATTGGCTCACTGTTTTGCAAATGGCAGTTGAAATTCAGAGGACAATTCAAAGTCGGAGCAAATGGAAAATCAAAGGTAGTTTTAGATTCATTGCACGCACTGCAAGATGTTTATGTGTTGATAGCTTGTATCCCTACCCCCTGATCAATTTGGCTATTTTCCCAGCTAATTCTTACACTTCTGATTCAGAAAATACGAATATGCTTCCTCTTACTGAGGGAAAGTAGAGTATGAGTGAAGAAGAGTTTGCCCCTATTTTGTCTTGAAGCCTAACCAAATAAATTACATGTGCAGTGAAATAGTAAATGGATTGAAGATGAAGATTACTTGTTTTTTGAAAGCAGAAGCAGTAGTGTATTTTTTTGAACTTTATAAGGATTAAGAGGTTAAAATTCATCATACCGCTCTGTACTCTCAGTGCTAAGCCAATGGAAAAAGAGACACAAGGGTCAGATAGAAATCAAACCATCAGTTTAGATTGTGTTTCTCTAGGAGGATAGCCCCTTATTGAAGCCCTGCTTTTTAATAAGACACATAAAGTGATCACAGTACCAACTGCATACCCTCAACATTCAGAAAATATAAAAATGCCCAGCTGCTCCTGTGTTGTTATGTTCTCAGGACCATCTTGACAGGTACTGCCCAGCAGTCCAATATGGTAGCTGCTAGCCGCATGTAACTGTTGAGTACTCAAAATGTGCTTGTTGTGACAGAGGAAATAATTTTTATTTCATTTTAATTAATTTAAATTTAAAAATTGATACTCTGGGGGTGCCTGGGTGGCTCAGTTGGTTGAGTGTCTGACTCTTGGTTTTGGCTCAGGTCATGATCTCAGGGTCCTGGGATGGAACCCCATGTCAGGCTCTGCACTCAGTGGGGAGTCTGCTTGAGATTCTCTCTCTTCTGATCCCTCCGCGCCTCCCCCAGCTCACGCTCGCTTGCTCCCTCCCTCTCTCTCTAATAAAATAAAACAATAAATAAATAATAAAATTGATCTTCCATTCACTTATTGGAAGACTTTTTTAAGTCTTTTGGAAACTATGTGGGTGTATGAATCTGCCTTTTCAACTGTAAACTGTATGGAATCTAAGTATTAACTATTTCCTATTAAAATGATGGTACAAGTTTGGATATGCTCTAAGTATAAAATACATACAAGATTTCAAAGACATAGTCTAAAAAAAGAGAATGTTAAATAGTTCATTAATAATCATTTACATCGGTTTCGTGTTGAAATAGTCCTTTTGGATACATGGGCTTTAATAAAGTATTAAAATTCATGTTTAAAAAATTCATCTGTTTCTTTTGGCTTTTGTAATGTGATTACTAGAATATTTTAGATTAGGTATGCGGCTCACATCGTATTGCTATTAAGACACACTCTATTAGAGAGTCATGTGGATAGACTTCCATTCTCGTTGGCAGGTGCACATCCTGGTGGAGACTTAACTGAGTCTGGGGGGAAAAGAAATGAACTAAGAACAGTGGAAGAAAGAAAAAAATCTTCTGGCTTTCAACCGCCCTGGAGGCTGACTGGTCTAGGCCCATTTGTATCCCTGCATGGCTTATGAACCTGAATATAAGTGGAAGAAATCCTTCTTCAAAATCCACCACGCTGCCAGATGACTCTTCCTTCCAAAACTGAGGCTTTTAAAGCTCTCATTAGCATCTTTGCTTGCTGCTTCTTCCTAAAAGTTGCTTTCTTAAAGCTTTTACTTCCTTCTGGCTTTGATTAACATTATCTATGCAAACTGCGATGTGAAAATCCCCTTTTACCATCTATTTCTCTATAGCTGCATGACCCGACCAAATATGGAAAAATGCAATATCTACCGATGCCCAGACCTCCAAAAATCTTATATTCATCATCTGGTGGAGACAACAGAAAAGGTTGGGTCTCTGGGTGTTTGAAATGAAGTTCTGCCCATGTTGATTTGAACATGTTCCTTTTCCAAGAAAGGCCTGGTTCTTTCCACTTGGATCCTGAAGCAGACCCAGAAGCGAAACGGGCTCCCCAGTCTAAATTCCCAGGGAGAGGCCCTCCTGACCTAAATAAAGAATTGCTTTAGCTGCCCAGTATCCAAACTCTGCTGGATGGTTCGAGGCCCGTGCTTTTTCTTGCCACATCAGGGTGTAACCTGGTCCATTGTTCCATACTTCAACTGGCCCATTCTGCTGCGCTCTTATTTCACCATGATCCTTAACCTTGACTTCATACTGGAATCACCTGAATAAACTTAAAAAAAGAAAAAAGTGAAGGCCTGGGTTTTAGGCCAGATTACCTCCATGGACATCTCACCTGCTAAGAGGGACCTCAAAAGAGGTTGTCCAACCAGAGGACTCACTGAATTGTTTAGTCTATTTGTCAACACTCTCTATCACGGTTAATTCACTTAAAGCCTACAGCCACAATAAATTTATATAAAGGTAAAGAAGGATGTTTCCTATATTTTTGACATGAACTGAATTGAGTGATTATGTTTCTGCTGTATGGGATTATTACATTTGTTTCTGTATAAGATCAATATTTTATTTTTTGACAACATTTGAGTTGCAGTCTTGAAATGATCCTTTCTATTATCCTTTAAGGTTAAAAGAGAAGGCATCTAAATATCACATTATTTAGATGGCATGTTACATTGCTGTTTGCAAAAGGTTTCAAATGCTCTGCACTTAATTTGACAATCTTTCACTGTGTCATAAAGTTAGTCTGAATGTGACTCAGAATTCTCACCAATCATGTTATCTAAAGGAACCTGGTAGCTATTAGAACTAGTTCTAATAAGATTTGTCAGATTTGGATTTGCCAGACAACAAATGGCCAAGAACTTGACATTATGGAAAGGAGCTCTGCTTTTAATTGATGCTTGATGCTAATTGAGAGCAGGGATGCTAAGGATTGCCGTGGACATTTGCCCCGAAGAAGCAAAACCCACCTCTCATTTTGAAGCTAAATTTCAGAAATAGAACTCTGACACAATGCAGTCAAACTTTGATAAAGTGAGGTGAAGCACTAGAAAAATTTAGGGACTCCCTAACTTTAACGTACATCTCTCATACAAACTACACTCGAGCCCAGTGATTTGCTGTTGTAGGCAGTTATGGTACCTGTTATTAGCGTTTAGGTTGCGTGAGTCACCACAAGGACATGGCCAATACTGAATCCCTTCAGAGATGGTACTCTGAGAAATCTTTCCAGTTCCAACTACACAATATGATATTTGAAAACATCAGCTCTGCATTCATTCCTGACCCGCATATGTTGAACTGGACAAGGTATTTCTTTCAAGGACAAAGAATAGACATTAATGAAAATGAAAATACTTCCAACATGGAAAGGAGGGCTTTCTATTGTTAATGCTTTTGTATTCTTAGAGCAGAAGCGCTCCACTAAAGATGACACTGGAAATTCTTAGATTTTTTTAACAAGTTCCTGGAGGGATAGGTTCAATCGCATCCCCCTAAAAAGATATGTTGCCTTCCTCATCCCCGGAACCTGTGACTATGACGTTATTTGGAAATTGCAAATGTAATAAAGTTAAGTTGAGGTCATTCTGGCTCTAATCCAGCGACTGGTGTCCTTACTAGAAGAAGGGACACAGACACTCTGGGAGAACACTATGTGAGGACAAAGGCAGAGAGCTAAGTATCAGGGCAGAGAGCTGAGTATCAGGGCTACAAGACAAAGGAGCACCAAGGATTGCTGGCACTCACCAGGAGGAAGAGGCCAGGAAAGACTCTCCCTTGGAGCCTTTGGACAAAGCACAGCCCTGATGACACCTTGATTTCAGACTTCTAGACTCTAGAAGGGGTAGCAAATAAACTTCTGTTGTTCTGAACCACCCAGGCCATGGTCACTAGTTACGGCAACCTTAGCCAACTCCTACAAAGGGTTATATCCAAATTCCTCCTCTCTCTTCGAAAACCAAATTTCATTCCTGAGGAGAGCACAACACAAAATGGAAATTCACAAATTACTCAGAAGTTTTAGAAGTAGTCCCGGGTTTAGAGATGCTGTAAGATTATTTTTTAAACCATATGTTACCAAGAAGTAGGCAAGTTTCTGCATTAACAATACATAGCTTTGTAACAATTAGCCATCTGTTTATAACACTGTTAGGGATTGACAGCATCTCAATGGAAGCAGGGAAAACAACAGAAATATTAGATCTGCCAAGTTCTAGTCATTCGTTATCTTACATAGTAATTTGTTGTCTCATGAGATCACTAGAGAGAGAAAGAACCATGCCGTGCTACAAAATAAACTTCATAAAGCAGGTAGTTTAATAGCAAATTAATGATGTGCTGACAAGATCAAGAGATGATTAAAAAAAACAGTCACAGTTTCTGCATCGCAGCCAACAGTGCAGGTTTGGAAGATTTCTCCTAAGAAGGTAATATTTATTTTCTCCAGGGAGCTACTTGAAAACAGAGGATAAGGTATTCTAAGATGACTTGTCTCAATGCCAACTTAAAAAAATATATATTTCTAGAGTTCAGATATCATTATCTTGCTGTCTTTCTTGATATCATTCTTAATAATGGGCTTCCGTGTGGTAAAGTCTAAACTCTTTCGATCTTATCTCAGCTTGATGGCTGGTTTCACTGTATTAATAGAATGTATTAATACAAAGCGTTCATTATCAAGAATAAAATAAGTTTAAATAGAAATCTTGAAAAGTAAAAGGAAGTAGATGGCAAATATTGCCTATACGGTTGGTTATAACGTAATTATTCATTAAGATAAACTTCGTACATTCAACAATAAAGTTCTATTTATCTCTCTTATAACATGTAATATATATTATACACTGTATAATTGAATATAATAACTATATATATTAAAATATGTATTCAGGTATATAATATATATAAAACAAATTGGACTTATTTTTAAGTTGCTGTAGGATGGCTTTAATCCTTGAAAACCCTCCATAAGAATATAAGGTTCATATACTCAGCCTGATGAAAACCCTACTTTTGTTAGTGGTAGAATCAAACTGTCTTTAAGATGATGACAGAATTTCAAGGGCCACCTTGGGGTAAGAGACAGTGACCTGTTATTTGCTTTATTGTAGATTTCTCTCAGGCAGGGAAGACTGATCACAACTGTTTTCACTACTCTGTTAATCCAAACTCTTCCTTAATGTCATCCAGTTGCTACACTTATATGTTCTCTGTCAACCTGGTTTCTTCCGTTTATAAAGATTTGCACCCCATCTAATCAAAAAAGCACTGTACTGCAAGAAAGAACTGAATTTTTAATCCCAAGGACAGCTAGTTTCTGTCAAAGCAGGGACCACAAATACAGCCTTTTGCACTTAGACCAATGCCTTTCCAACTCAGCAGTGATTACTGAGTCATTAGCCTGTTCTTTCAGCAGATACTTAGTGTCTACTTTGTGTGAAGCATTGTATTAGAGGTCATAAAGGATGTGAAGATAAATAAGGCTCACCCCATACCTATATATGCTTCGTAGCATAAAGGAACAGAGAAATAGTGCATAAATGAATACAAAATAGGATTATAGGTGAAAATCCATGGTGGTTCATTTACTTAGGGCATTCAACAAACCCACTGAGTGTTTACCATAAGCTAACTTCATCCTTCATGAAGGCTAGTGATATACACTGAACAAGACGTAGACAGCCACCAACCTCAGAGAGTTTGCCTTCCAACTAGGAGAATAAGACAAAGCAGCAAGTACATTTTAACATCATAAGTACAGGAAGAGATGAATTCCCAAATACTAAGGGAGGCCATGACTGAGATTCGTAGGTAGCCCAATCTACAGAGTCCTGAAGAAATTTCAAAGAAATAGCAAAAATTTAAAACATGAAGGATAGGAGTTAGCCGGTATGGAACTCTGTGGTAATGCAGATATAACCAAATCACCAGTGAGACTTTCAGCAAACCTCTTCAAGGCAAATTTGGAAATTGGCACCATCCTGTTGGCCTACCCACCATCAGAAAAAATATTACCTGGCAAACCATGGGAATGCCTGATGCGGAGCTGTGATTACTACCGTCAAGGTTTAAAATGGAACTAGGGAAACTCGAAAACAAGAAATTTACCTTGGATGAGAGTTTCATGAAATCAAAATGAATTCTCAACCAAGACTTTCCATTAAAAAAAGTAGTTACTTTTGACATAGCATGAATCCTCCCTGCCTCATCCTCCTTTGTTATATTTTCAATTTGAGCACCAATTCCAGTACAGAGTCATTTGTACCGATTGCAGCCATATTCCCAGCATTCCCATCTGTTTGACTTACATTGTATCCAAGGTAATTTAATGGCAGCCATTTAAAGCCACAAATACATTTGCTATAACATGCATCTTTTGTGACCATAATAATGCATGCTGACAATTTTTTATTTGTTATCATTTCCAGCAATGTAGTTCTTTATTAATTCTGCATGACTAAGGAGAGGAGTTGAGGGGTAGTCTCACATAAGAACTTCCTCTGGATGGAGTAATTTAGCCTCAAATCTTTATAACTGGAGCTCTCTTCACATCAGCACTCAGCTGGGACCATGATCCAGTAAAAAAAAATTGTCAATTAACTATCTCTGAGACCACTCTTTAATGAAAGAACAGATATTTTGTAATGTTTTAATATTGTAAAAAAATATTTGCCACTAATGGCAAAGAAAGTGAACTTTATTTTTTTGTAATAATTTTTATTATGTTAATGTTAGTTACCATACAGTATATCCTTAATTTTTGATGTAGTGTTCCATGATTCATTATTTGTGTATAACACCCAGTGCACCGTGCAATATGTGCCCTCCTTAATACCCATCACCGGCCTATACCAGTCCCCCACTCTCCTCCCCTCTGAAGCCCTCAGTTTGTTTCCCAGAGTCCATAGTCTCTCGTGGTTCATTCCCCCTTCTGTTTACTACCCCCCCTTCATTCTTCCCTTCCTTCTCCTACCGATCTTCCTGCTATTTCTTATGTTCCATAAATGAGTGAAACCATATGATAATTGTCTTTCTCTGCTTGACTTATTTCACTTAGCATAATCTCCTCCAGTCCCGTTCATGTTGCTGCAAATGTTGGGTGATCATTCTTTCTGATAGCTGAGTAATATTCCATTGTATATATGGACCACATCTTCTTAATCCAGTCATCTGTTGAACTACATGTCGGCTCCTTCCACAATTTTGCTATTGTGGACAATGCTGCTGTGAGCATTGGAGTGTACATGGCCCTTCTCTTCACTACGTCTGTATCATAGGGTAGCTCTATTTTTAACTTTTTAAGGGACCTCCACACTGTTTTCCAAAGTGGCTGTACCAACTTCCATTCCCACCAACAGAGTAAATGAACTTTAAAAAAAAATAATACACACACACATACACACACACAGCATCACTGTGATTTGGAATATTTCTTAAGCCACCAACTTTATATGGGATAGATACCTCTAGGAATTCATGCTCACAACATTCATGACACTAAACAGCCCAGTGTTAGAAAATGCTTTCCAAAAGTATTATCCAAGTTATTAGCCATTTACCAGAAAGCCTTTCAGTGAGCCACTTCGTTTTCTTAGAAGCTAAAAATTCACAGAAAAAAAAATAAAACCTTTCAGCAACTCTTCCTGCTACAGTGATCTTGGAGTAATTTACTATGTAGATGACACAGTGCATTTCTGCTTTGTTGCTGCATCAGCATGTCACTTTCAAAATGAAAACAAGTCTATTAAAGTGCACATCAATTGTACAAAGTAGAATGGGAATGTATGGTTTGATCATGAGGTCTTGCTTTCAGATTCATTCCCAAAACAGTATAAATTTAGAAGAAAAAAAGGTTTGAGAATATGTTAAAAGGGAAAACTTTAGGTTGACAACAGGATGTTAAGAGAATGAGAATTTCAAACTGAACTGTTGAAAGAGCTAAATTTATGCAGACAAAGCAAAAAAGAAATGAATCAAGTTTGGGGAGAAACACGTCAGCACATCACAGACCTGGAAAGCAAGTTAAAGAATAAATGGATATTAATTGCAGCTTGCAAAAAAAAATTAATTTCAAAATAAGGAAAGAAAGTGAAAAAAATAAACTACACTATGAAGACCAACTTTTGATCCAGAAGGACGTACAAGTCTCTGAATGACTTTAGTTATGATTTTGTTTTTCTGGTCGCTTTGCTGAGGACAGAGACTGCAGAGTGATGGAAAACATAGATTGGGGATAACTTTGTGCCAAGGATAAACTGGTTTGAACCATTTTCATATCAGCTCACAATTAAGCCTGGAGTATTTTACATCTCATCAGTTTACCTATTTAAATTGATCATTGTGACCTTCTTTTATTTTTTTAAGTCATCTAATAAATATTTATTCAGCGTCTAATGTGTGCTAGGTATTTTGTTAGTACTGAGAGACATATAAAAAGTAATTTACAACGATCCTGTGATATGGGCATTATTACTGCCTTTAACACACAGGGAGACTGAGGCAAAGCTAAGTTAGATACCCAGGGTTACAGCTAGTAAATGGTAGAATTGGTGTGCTAGTTCGGGTCCTCCAAAAAGCAGATGCCAAGACAGGATTGGATGTGGAAGAGATTTATGACAAATGTTTGCCTGCGAGCAAAAAGAGAGTGAAGGAATTGGAGGAGACTGGGAGAGTCTCAGACCATGACACAGATATGACCTTGTGCAGGAAGGAACCGAGGTTGTAGGGAAATTCCTAGACAGCAGTGTAGTTGTAAGACCTTATGGCAAGGGCAGGCCTGCCTGCGAGTCCCTGAACGATTCACCGTTCAGTTATACCCCCTGCATCAGGGGGGCTGAGAAGCCATTTCACTGGTGCCACAGCCAGGACCCCCAACTCCAAAATCTGGGGTGAGAATGGACACACTCAACTGTTATGCCATAGTGAGCTTTGGACTCAATACACGATCAGAAAATGTAAAGCTTTATGTGTGGCAACCTTTGTTATTATACATAAAGTCTTTCCATTCTTGGAGTCCTCTTCTGGTTATATCAGAACCAGAACATCCAAAGCAAACGTTATACTTTTCTTCCATGAAAATAGGTAGAAATCACCTATTTCTAGAAATAAGGAAAGTAAGGAAAGTGGGATCCCCATATTCTATTGTATGTGTGTATGTAGGTGTGTATCACATTTATATATAATACATTATATTGCATTATATATTATATGTGTGTCTGTGTGTGTGTCTCACATTTTCTTTATCCATTCACCCGTTGATGGACATTTGGGTTTTTTCCATATCTTGGCTATTGTTAACAATGCTGCGATGAACATGGGTTATCTTTTTGAGTTAGTGTTTTTATTTTCAAAAGATAAATACCCAGAAGTGGGATTACTGGATCATATNATTTTTTTTTTTTTTTTTTTTTTTTTTTTTTTTTTTTTTGAGGAACCTGCATACTGTTTCCCACAGCGGCTGCACCATTTTACATTCCCATCAATGGCACATGAGGATTTCCTTTTGCCAACATCCTCACCAACACTTGTCTTGTCTTTTTGAGAATAGCCATTTAAGGGGTATCTCACTGTGGTTTTGATTTGCATTTCCCTGGTTATTAATGATATTCAGCATCTTTTCATGTGTCTGTTGGCCATCATATGTCTTCTTTGGAAAAAATGTCTATTTAGATCCTCTGCCCATTTTTTAATCAGTTTGTTTTGGGTTTTTTACTATTAAATTGTATGAGCTCTTTATATATTTTTGGATATTAACCCCTTGTCAGATATATGATTTGCCAGTATTTTCTCTCATTCAGTAGGTTGCTTTTTCATTTTGTTGATGGTTTCCTTTGCTGTGCAGAAGCTTTTTAGTTTGATGTCACCTCACCTGTGTATTTTTGCTTATGTTGCCTTTGCTTTTGGTGTCAAATCAAAAAAATCATCACCAAGAACAGCCTCAAAGCGTTCACCACCTGTGTTTCCCTTTTGGGGGTTTTATGGGTTGGGGTCTTATATTCAAGTCTTTCGTGTTGATTTTTGTGTGTGGTGTAAGAGATCCCGTCCCATTTTTTGCATGTGGCTGTCCAACTTTCCCAACACCACTTATTGAAGAGACTGTCTCTTCCCCATTGAGTATTCGTGACTCCTTTGTTATAAATTAATTGACCACATATGTGTGGGTTTATTTCCTGGCTCTTTATTCTGCTCCATTGATCTGTATCTGTTTTCATGGCAATACCATACTGTTTGTATTACTATAGCTTTTAATATATCTTGAAATTGGGAAGCATGATACCTCTAGCTATCCTTTCTCAAGATTGCTTTGGCTATTTGGGAGTTTTGTGGTTCTACACAAATTTTAGGATTGTTTGTTCTGTTTTTGTGAAAAATACCATTCGACTTTTGATAAGGATTCATTGGATCTGTGGATTGCTTTGGGTAGTATGGACATTTTAACAGTATTAATGCTTCCGTCCATGGTTACAAATATCTTTACATTTATTTGTGTCTTTTTTAATTTCTTTTGTCAAAGTCTTAGAATTTTTAGTGTACAGGTCTTTTACCTCCTAAGTGAAATTTATTCCTAGGGTTTTATTCTTTTTGATGTAATTGTAAATGAGATTATTTTCTTAATTTCTGTTTCTGATAGTTTGTTATTAGTGTGTAGAAATGCAGCATATTTTTGTATACTGATTTTGTATCCTGCAACTATACTGAATTCATTTTTTAGTTCTAACAGCTTTTTGGTGGAGTCTTTAGGGCCGTCTATATATATTAGCTATCCTTTTATGTTTGTGTCATTTACATTAGGGGAAGAATGTCCACGAGATTAAATGACTTAGTCTAAAGTCCTGCAAGTGGACGCGAGGTCAGAGTTAAGGCCATGTTCTTTCTCCTTACGAGGCTTGGGATTTACCAAGTGCTTTTTCATGGACTCTTGCATTGGAACTGTAACACTAATATTCACTTTACAGTCCAGCATTCTGGGACGTAGAGAATCTGAGTGACAGAAAGTGTGTCAGTGCTGTCCACCCCCACCCGCCTCTGACATGCTCCCCCTTCCCCAGTCACCCCCACAACGGAAGTTATTGCAACACGATAAGGAGTGCCCACTTGCAGCGCCCAGACTTGCCTTCTGCACTCTTTCTTCTCCACTTTTGTTTTGTCTCTTTGCTCATCCTGTCTCTATTCTTTTTCTTTTTTTTTCTTTCTTTTTTTTTTTTTCCTTTTTTGTGAGAGAGAGTAGGGGGAGGGGGAAAGAGAGAGAGAGAACCTGAAGCAGATGCCACGCTCAGCATGGAGCCCGACTCCGGGCTCGATCTCGACCCTGAGATCATGACCTGACCTAAAATCAAGAGTCAGCCACTTAACCCACTGAGCCACCCAGATGCCCCAACTGTCTGTATTCTTGAGTTCATCCCTGCCATCTTACTCCTGCAAAGCCCGCATGTGTCCGTTAGCAGTTCCTTCCCTGGAACCAGAGAGAAATCATAGCAGAGTATTTTAGGGATTTTTTCAGCCAAACCTTCACAGGTTGGTCCCTGTCACATCTGCCTTGGCAATCTTTATCTTTCCCCTCCAAGTTCTGGTGGCCCTTTTTCAGCTCCTGATTTCTTGCTTGGTTTGGAGCAACTATCTTGACGTGTTTCCCATGTTATTTTTTTTCCTGCATTTTAAAATTCTTTTACTCATATAAATGAAACTGACTTTAAAATCAGCCCCATCCCTCGGGGGAAAGGTAGTGGCAAAGGCAGGGAGAGAACCTGCTGCTGTTTCGCCCGCATCCAACCTGCTTTTACTATTACAGACGCTGCATGGAAATAGAGACGAGACTGCACTCTGTGTGTCCTAATTTACTGAAATATTATATGAGGCATTATTTTGGCCCTTTTGGAATTTCTGTTTCTGACATTATCATACTGCAGATGATCTGGATCTTGTTTCTTTCTGATATCCACATATCAGATACAGCTTTGCAGTTCTTACGCTTAGCAGCTGATCATATTTTTGAAGCCCACACACACCGATGGCAAGGAAAATACCGTTTTACATCATTCATTATCAATCAGAAAACTACAGAAATTAATAAGAATACATATTATTTAATTTATGCTTATGATTTAATGTTTTTATTCTTTTTTTTTTAATTGTGAAGCACTTGGGTGCCTGGCTGGCTCAGTCAGTAGAGCATTGATCTTGGGGTTGTAAGTTCAAGCTCCACGTTGGCTGTAGAGATTACTTAAAAATAAAATCTTTTTAAAAAAATTAAATAAATAAACTGTGAAGCACGTTTACCTTTATCTAGAGATCTAAAGATTCATCTGCCTTCAAAGGGTGGAGGACAGGGTTTATGATGAGCTCTTTCAGTAAATAAATGTCATAGTGGATTCCTGGAAGGCATTTTGGTGTTCCTGGCTATGACATTTCTAGTTCAAATTGCTCGTGCAATTATCTTTACAAAATTGTGCAAGAAGAAGAAAAAGTACATCTTGATTCAATTTATTAATTATACTATGAAGGTTTTTATTTATGAATCCATAGGAATACACACATGTACTCAGTAAATACTCTTTTTGGAACAGACCCCTTCTCAGTTGCATCTCATTGAAGTCCGATTTGAGGATGATTTTATTCCTCTTAATATATCCATTAGGCATCCTTTTCACTTAGGACCTGTGCTGTAAATATCAAAGAGTGGGGGTGGTGGGAGGAACGTGAACAGATAATTAATATACAAGTATGTAGTATATGTTAGATATTGCTTGCATTGAAAAAGTATTTCATATCTCCTTAGTTTTATACACAAATAAAAGTGGAGGAAATAGCCAATATAGGTGCTAATCAGAGCCTAAATATGAAAATTTAATAAAAGTGCTAACAAAAAATTTGTATTTGATGTTAGATTACCAATATTGTTGATCAATTGTACTTATTAGCATACATAATAAAAGATAATGTCCTATGTCTATCCTGATAGACAAAAATATTTGTTCCAAAGTGAAATCTATATTCTTACAATTAGTGACACTGATTGACCTTCTTACAACTAAGGGACCCTAAGCACAACCTTTGTTAAAATAAAAGAGGAGGATGTATTCTTAGCATGCCTTAGGAATTAGCTAGGAAAAATGAAAAACGTAAAGGTCCCCTTTGCTTCAGAATCCTTTCTACTGGATGTTTCAGGTTAATAGACTCAGGGAAGGAACCAAACAAAGTAAACATGCTTAACACAATCTTTCGACTTCAGCAGCAGGGATAGATTCACATTTGGGGATATTTGTGTCATCCAATTCCTCCAGGTGACCTTACCGGCCAAAGAAGATGTAAGTGTTAGCAACACAACTAAGAAAAATTTGCCTTGAAAAATATGTGAGAGTAGAGTGTGGAGGTAAGGAAAACCGAGGGCTGAATTTCACAATACAAATCCTAGTGTGTCACTTGGTCATGTCACTGCAGAGCAGAGAATCAGTCCATGTATTTTATCCATTAAGTAGACCCAGCTGGACGCCATCCCAGTAGCCTCCTGGGGGAGAGCCCACTGCCCTGTGGTTTCCATTTTCCTCATATGTCTTAGTTTTGTCCTTCTGCCCTGCTCTCTCAGGTCATTTTTTTCTTTCATTTTCTCTTCTCCATCTTGCTTTCACTCTCCTTTGGTTTCTCATTTGTCTACTTTGCTACTGAAATCTGTGTATTTTCCTTACTCATGGTCTCATTTCTCATTGCTTATTATTGTCATTGCTGTTGTACAAAGCTTTATGTTTCTTTTTGTTAATTTCAAAAGTAGATTCAGAAAGCATTTATATCTCTCAAAGTCAAAGTGAGTTTTGTTTGCAAGTGAACCTCAGTGTGTGTGTGTGTGTGTGTCCCATAGAGAGGGGCAAAGTCACTGTCCCCATTACGGAACATGAAGGAGGTTCATCCCTCTTACGTCACTAACTGCAGATAATGATTAAAGTTGCTAAGATTTGTTACTACCTGCTTTACAAAACCTTGGAGTTAAACTGTAAAAAAGATATGGCATTCCTTCCTTTGCCTGCACAATTGTAATGTTTTATACAGCAGCTATGGCTGTTGACATTCCCTGGCTTTGCTCTATTAAGTCATGAGGTAAAGACGGTACCTTCTATAAAGCCTGAATGTAGGCACTTGTTATGCATATCATGTTCAGTTTGCTGACGCCCACCAGCCAGGAACTACCAGGGACGCACCAAAGGAAGCTAGGTTTCTGAGCCTGCTGCAGCAGACGACCACGCTCACCATGAGGAGCCAGGGGTCGTCTGAGTAAGAGACGTTTGGGAGGGGACATTATAGGATTTGGTCTGATGGCGGGTGATTTGGGGGAGAGTTTAAAGGAGGGAAGATTTGTCTGGATTAGGTGCTGTTGGGAAGTGAACACAATGTGACGGTTGAGTATCTTCATACTTTTTTCCCAGGAGGCAGGAGGGGGATGCTAGGTGGGTCTGTTAGCGGTTGGGAGAGGAGCCAGAGCTACTCATGTTGACCAGAAGAGGGAGCTGTTTGGTTATTTTTGTGGTCACACAGCCTTTTTTGGTCTTGTTTCACCAAGGTCCTGGAGTGACCCCATTTGATTATTGCTGATATTCGGTGGAGCCCGGCTTTCTCCACAGTCTCACTGAGACTTACAAGCTGTCAGATGTCAGGGCCTTTTTATTTTTCTTTCTTTCTCAGGTCCCGTAATAAATGAGAAATAATCAGTCAGTCCATGTATAATAGCCACTATTCCCAGTCCCTTCCCAAACTAAATGGTAGGGACACCATTTGGAGAAATACTCTTTAATAAAACAGCAAGAAGAAAAAGTAACATGAAAGAAATAGAAAATACTTAACCAGGATTTGAAACTAAAATGAATATTCTATCACTTATCAATCTTATACCATGGAAAGTTTTAAATAAAAAGTTTTGGTGAAGGTATCAATTTATTTCATAGCTATAAGAAATGTTACAGTCTGAAAATTAATTTTTATGAATAATCCATTGATTTATTTTTTCCTCTTCCTACCCCTGCTGCTCAAGACACTTGGTTATTGAAACAGTTGCTTTCTGTTTTTCCTAATCACAAATTAGATACATTACACTATATACATGTAGAGAGAGAGAGAGATGAATGATACTGTGTGCTTAGTACTTGTACTGTTTGACAATACTAAGTAATTAAAAGAATTAAATGTGGGAAGAAAAGCCTAAATTGGCAGAATGGTTTGACAGGCTCACACCAGTGTTTGGGGGCTGCTTGAAGATTCCCATTTTACACATTACATAGAAAATTCGAGGGGGTAGCCCTGATAAAGGTGAAGTTTAAGAGGAGTCTTGTCTTCACCTGCACTGTTTCCTACACTGAGCTTTCTCCTCACTAGATTTAGGTGGGACGAAATCGCGTTTGTTGGTGCTGCTTACAGCTATGGGAGCCATCATGGAGATACCTTTTTCAGTGGAAAGTTGAAGGATTTTCTTTTTCTTTTTATTTGAGAGAAAAAGGTGACATGTGAGGATATTCTCTTTCAAAGAATAGACTCTCTAAGAAAGAAGGTGTTGTGTTGTTTCATTTTGTTTGAGAAAAATGAATCACCTTTAGGTTTAAAAAACCATAGCAAATAAATAATCCTCACATGCATCTGCTGGTGAATAAATGAGCAAACTGTGGTTTATACATACAGTGGAATATTGCTCGGTTATAGAAGGGAATCAGATACACATACATGCCCCACCATGGATGAACCTTAAAAACCTGGGGCTGGGAGCACGGGTGTAGGACAGACAGTCCCAAGGGAATTTTGGTGGGGATGGAAATGTTCAGAAACTGGGCTGGGGTGATGGTTACACAGCTCTATAAATTTACTGTGGGTCATTGAATTGTATACTGAGGATGAATTAATTTCATGACCTATAAATTATAGTTCAAACAAATTATACCTCGATTTTTAAAAAAGTCATGGCTCTGAGTACAAAATCTGTATTTCTGTGCTTCAGTTCTCTTTTTATATTTTGTGTTTTTAATTTCCGTTCAAATGTAAAATACATGTGTATATACATACACATACACATTAATATGTGTATGTATATAGTAAGATACATTGCATAAAGTACATGAATCTCACATACATGCATATGTGCCAACCATCCAGATCAAGCTATGAAATATTTCCAGCATACCAGAGGCTCCATCTTGCCCCATCCCATCCATACGCCCAGAGGCAACCACTATTCTAACCTGTATCCCCATAAATTAGGTTTACTTGTTCTTGAAATGTACAAAAATTAAATCATTTAGTGAGTACCCTTTTGCATCTGTCCCACGTCACTCAGCATAATACCTGTGAGATCCATTCATGCATAAAGCACTTCTCTTTCTTCTTGATGTGTAAAATTTCATTGTATTAACGAGCCTCACTTTCTTATTGATGGACATTAAAATTGTTTCTAGTTTAGGACTATGAGGAGTAAAAAGTTTTCCAGAAGGGTGGGTGAGTTTACACTCGTGTCAGCAATGGATGAGAATTTCAGTTTCCCTACGTCCTTACCAACACTCAGGGTTGTTAGTATTTTTAATACTGCCCATTCTAGTGGAAGTATCTACCTGTGCTTATAATATGCATTTAGCTAATGCATATTGAGGTCAAGTACCTTCTAACGTTTATTGGCCATAAGGATATTATCTCTAGTGAAGTGCCTATTTAAGAATTTTGCCCATTTTTCCATGAAAGAGGACATGTGATATGATGAGCACTGGTGTTACATGCAACTAATGAGTCATTGAACATTATATCAAAAACTAATGATGTATTGTAACTTGGCTAATTGAATTTAAATTAAGAAAGAAGAATTTTGCCCATTTTCCCCCATTTTTTAAATTGGGTTGTTTTTCTCTTACATTTATGGAAGTTTTTAATATATTCTGTATAGGAGACCTTTGCCAAATATATGTACTGCAAATATCTTTTCTCGGTCTGCGGCTTGCATGTTTCAGTTTTTTAATGGTGACCTTGATAGGCAGCAATTCTTTATTTTGAGGTAGTGTATCCGTTTTTTATTCTTTTAAAGAAAATTTATAAATTAGTAAATTTATAGAGCTGCATAGCCATCACCACAATCCAGTTCTTTTTTTTTTTTAAGATTTATTTATTTAGAGAGAGAGAGAGACAGCATACACACAAATGGGGGGAGGGTCAGAGAGACGGAGAAGCAGACCCCCCACTGAGCAGGGAGCCCTATGTGGGGCTCCATCCCAGGACCCTGAGATCATGACCCGAGCCAAAACCAAGAGTCAGATGCCACCGACTGAGCCACCCAGGCACCCCCCGTCCAGTTCTTTTTTAATACTGCTTGGAAAATCTGCCCCAAGGTCTATATGAAATAATATGGTTATAAAATTTCTCAGCAAAAAATTATCATCCCTGGTGTCTCTTCTTGACATGATAAAAGTGATTACTTATCCCAAGAATAAATTTTATGCATGCCTCCTTTGTTAACACATTTTCACACTGCGTACTAATCCTTTGCTTATCTGTCTGACTGCTCTACTAGCTCTGAGACATTCTTCTATGGTATTTAAGAGCCTAGACTTAAGAATCGGTTGCATCCTCGCTCTGCCTTTACTGAGCATTTCTGGATATCAGTGTCTCCATCTGTAAAATGGATGATAAAATATATCTCTCAGGCTGTTTCTTAGAGATCTGTGAGATCATGTTTATACGGTGCCTACAACAGAGCTGGACATAGTATAGATTCATTATTATTTTATCTTCACATCAAGGACATCAAGTTAATTCCTGTCCAGCACCTAACACAATAGATATTTGACTCAACCTACCCTCAAGCCAATTGCCCTTGCTAATCATTTATGTTATAATCACTTGGTAGTAATTTTATTTTGTAAAAATGTCTTTTTATTCCTTGGAAGGAAGTTAATATTTATTATTTGTCCAAATTTATGGTACTCTGAGTTCATTTTTTTTCTGAAAAACTCTTGTTTATTTTTGTCTCTTTAGCAAATACTTCTGTAGATTTAGAGAGCAGTTTATTGAAGTTTAATGAATTAAACTTAGCTTATTATTATCACTCTGTAATATTTATTTTGTATGGGAAGAAAAGATCATTGTAGATTCTTTTTTAAATCCCTCTGATTTCATCCTGGAAAGAATACAGCAACATATGTCAAATCATTTCGAGAACATACACATTACATAGTTTTCTTTTAAGTCTGATGGTGACAGGCCATAACACTACTGTATAAATTCTTACCAAGCTGAAGCTTCTAGGCTCAGTTTCAATGTTTTATTTAATATTATTCCCACCAGTTTCTTCTGACAGGGCTCAATCAAGATGTTCGTTAATACCCTCACAAATTCCGTTCTGAATGGGCTTACAGTCACTGGCGTTTATTGTGTTAGGGCTTTCACTCGTATTGGTTTATTACTCACCTTAGTTGTTATTGAAGAGACCCTCTCTTTTGTCCTTAGTGCTGGGAAGCGGTAATTTCACGATCCTTGGACACCGTAACAAGATAGCTGGTACATTTCTGAACATGGTAATTTTTAAGTGCTTTCAACTTGCAAAGTAGCAAATTGATATACTCGGGGATTTTCTACAGTTCCTTTCCCAGAGTGAATGACACTCCTGGGATGTCGCTTCGTGTAAGAAAACAAGGCCCCCACCGTTGGCCAGAGGAGCTGCCATCTGGACTCCGAGTCCTGACAAGGAAAGCGTCATCTGCAGTGGGCTAGCATTCAGACTCAGGGTCGCAAACCAGCTCTTACGAGGAGCAAAATGAAGTTGTCAAGAGAATATTTGCCGTGACTCTGCCAGGCGCCATTCAGATATGACAAACTTGCTTTCCTGTTTTTATTAAGGTTTACTAATTCCAGAGAAAGATAGAACTTTTTTTTTTTTTTAATGTTCTCATCCAAAGGCCAAAACAATTTGAAGCAAGGGCAGGCACGGTCCTGCAATAAAAATGCAGCAGTCTCGCGGCGCAGCAAGTTCACGTAGGGGCTGAGAGAAGTGTTATGTTTACCTCTCTGGAAAGGGCACTTTAATCAAAAGACTGACGGCATGACAAGCTTTGAATTTGTTGTTCTGTTTCTTTTGCATCTGCATGAAATTGTGTCTTTGAAACCATATATTATTGAGATGAGCGATACCAGAGAGAAACACATGCTCTGAAGTAAACAGAAAAATATAGCAGCAGAACGGAGTGTTTTGCCCACTTTTACAGCCTCTGTGGTGGTCATCTGGTAGGAGGGACCGAGGGCTAGAGATGGGTAGAGATGTGGGGGGGGGGGACTTTATCCCCATTGTGACACACAGACACTTGGGTCTTCCTTAAATGTGTGTTTCCTTAGGTGGGTAATGACAGTCACAGGAAAAGCCAGTGCCTGCTGTCTAAACACAGTGTGAAAAACGAAGTTTAAGAGTATAAAAAGCTGTGGTGATGAGATCCAGTTCTCCAGCCTTCCTCTCACGGACAGAATAAAAACCTTTCTCTCCCGCAGCGTTAGCACTCCCTCTGGCCTCTCAGCTCCAAAGAAGAAGGCATTCTTTAGAAAGCGGTCTGCACTTGGTGGTTACAGAGTTGGCCTCCTGCTTCTTCTCTAGCGTTCCATTTGTCCCTGCACAGGTAGGCGGCTGCTCCCAAGCCCCAGGTGCAGAAGGTGGCAACTCACAGGCGAAAGAAACAGTAAGCAAGGTTTTATGCATGGTCAGTCTCCATGAATCACATAGCAAGATGGGTGGGCGGTGGGTTATTAGCAGAGATCCAAAATCCTAAAAGAGGACCAAGTTGAGACAGGAGGACCATGATTCTTACTTGGGTTTGAATTGGATCCCCAATTGGAGTTATCCAAGTGTGGGTGTGAAATGAAGAGTTGGATATATTATACTTGGATCTCAGAGGAAAGAGCTGGTTTAAACGTAAGCCCCATTGAGGCATGTGCCTGTTGAAGGCCTGGGTGCAGGTGAGGTTGCACAGAGAGTATGAGGAGAGGGAGCCAGGAAGAGAGGCATGGAAAACAGCCCCATTGAATTGTCGGAACAGAACCAGGACCAGGAGAAATCAGAACTGACATACATGTAATGATTGCTTTAAGACAGAGGGTGGCACTACTGAGCAGAAAATGCTCCTGGGGCATCTGGTAAAGGGAAGGACGCAGGCTGTCAATAGGCTGTGATGAGATGACAGAGTGAGGGGTGGTCTTGTGATGGCCCTCTGAATAGAACGTCTGGAGGAGAATCCACACAGAGGAGAGCAGGACGAGAGGAAACAAGCACATCCGGTATAGGCAACTCTTCCAAGAATTTTTAAATGCCAGAGGCTTACTATGCAAGAGATAGAAGGAAGAAATAATGGTGCACAGCTCCTGAGAAGGTGGGGCAGGGGTAGGACTCCAAGTACGACAACGGAGAGGACTGGCGTGGTGGCAGCATTTCCACAGTCGTGTGCTGAAGGTACGGGTTTGGATTCGTGTAGCCAGTTAGTGTATACTGAATGATTGCGAAACATAGTAGAGGCAGAGAAATAAAGATAAAGTGGGACGGCTCCTGACCTCGGGACAAGTGCAGTCTTAGAAGGAGATCGACCTATACACAGATGATGACTGACTAGCATACGGGCTCCGACGGGCTGCACAAATGTTCCAAAATGCACCTCCTTTTGCTTGGGAGACTCAGAACTTGAATGGGAAGACAACATTTAGATGTAAAGACTAAGTAGTAATACCTGGCAAAGAAAGGGAAAGCGTATTTTTGGTAGTGGGGACAAGTGAGTCATGTTGCTTGCGACAGCTGTGAAACAGATAAAACACACAAATCACTTAGGTCGCTTCTGAATACATAGAAAAATCAGAGAATCGTGCAGCAGTAAAGCCAGAAGCAGAGATCGTCGACATCAGTGCCACACGTTGCAGAGTAGGAAAGAACCTGAGGGAGGTGGAAGTGAAGCATGAGCCTCATGACAGAGGGAGGAGTTGAAGCCACACCTCCTGACACATGCTTAGGTGCTCACTTCTTTGGTGATCCCTGTTTCACCAGTCAGCCTCCACTTGCTGGAATATTCAAGGTCCGAAGGTCTGCATGGGAAGGGGCAGCGTTTTCTGGACTCCACTCGCAAGCAGCAGGTGTCTGGATCAGCTGCTTCTAGAAAGGGTGATGCTTCACCACCAGTCTTCATGTCCACAGTTAGACCAGAGCTCCGTCGTGAGAGTCTCTGGGCTTCTCACCATTGCCCTCGTGGATCTCTGTATGTTCTGCTGGAGATGTTACCACAACCTAATGGGACTGGAGTTCAGGCTGTGGAAGGTGTGGTAAAGCCTCTGATTATGAGCTAGGCTGTAAGGGAATAGGACTTCATCGAATTCACTTGCCTTATGCCACGGGTCTCTGTGGTCTCCTCAGGAGCTGTCAAGGCATCAGCCTTCGTTAGACATTACTCTAACCATAAAAGACATAGAGAATAGAGGATAGAACCCAGGAAATCCAGTGTCCCTATAGATGAATGAACAATTCAATGGAATTGTTTCAACAATTCTTTGTTTCAACAAATATGTTCAGCAATCTTTCATTTGTTTAAACTAAGATTTGCCTGCCTTTGTAAATATAATAGACTGCACGCAACTGAAATTTATCTCTTGTTTTGGCAAAATTGTCTGTCCTCAGGTCGTGATTCTGAACGTTGATATGTGTACAGCATGACAGCTCTAGCAGATGTAGAAAATTGTGCTGATTTGCCATTGACTGTGGGCTATACCAGGGTCTCCCAGAATATAGGGAGCCTGGTGTGACTCAGAATGTGGTCCCTTCTCTGCAGACCAGTTAGTCTCACCCAGCCTAGTGAGCGCACCTCAGGCTGGGTCTGACCCCGCTCTTGCCCCTTCAAGTCAACCCATACAGCCATAGTCTATGACATGTGTCAAAACAAGTCCCATTTTAACAAACATTGTTTTTAAAAGGTCAGTGTAAGGTACAAGTGAAATATGAAGCTACCTGAGATGCTAGATTCAGAATTAAAGTTTGACTCCAGTGCTGCTAAAAAGAGAACAGGGATATGATACAGACTGAAGATGTGATACAAGGTTTGCAAATAAGATTACTGCGAATGGATGAGGCTGATTGAAAGATAAATGCAGTTATGAACACCAGTACTGACTGCAAGTCTGTGGTCAGAGGTGGTTCCATAGATGGCATAATCACTATCACTTTTCAGAGACAAATTGCACTATTTCTGGAATCCCTGGAGGCCCGGAGAGACTGTCATCAGGTAGAATAAAGTTGCCCCAGGTGAAATCAACTAACAACTGATACAGCAAAGAGTAGTGAAAATAACAACAGAACAAACAAAAACAAATTGTAAAATCCCCAAACACCAGAATCCAGAAAGTATATATGGTTTCTTAATTTTTTTTCTCTTTTCTTTCTCCCTTTTTGTTTGTTTGGATAAGGAAAAGGGAAATAAAAATAGAGACTTATACTCACGCAGTTGAAAAATATTTACTGAGCACCTACCGTGGACAGGCACTGCTTATCAGTCATCGGTCGCAAAAGCTGAGCCTTAATGGATCTCAAACTCCAGTGGGATGGAAGGGGGGGACAAAAAATAAGCAATAAACACAACAGTGTATAATATATCTGGCAATAATAAATACTGAGATGTATATAGGGCAGGGTGGGGGGAAAGGAAAGATGCCATTTTAGGTAGGTTATTAAGAGGTGACATTTGAGCAACATCTCAGAGTAGAGGGTGAGGCGACAGTGTATCCACGCTGGTTGTAAAGAAAATGAACAATTTAAGTGGGAGTGGCAGGGGGCTTTGCTACTTTGCCTTTGACTTCCTAATAGACATCTTAATAAAATTATTCATCTAGGACTGCAAGGCAACAGTAACCAAAAAGAATGTCTGAATATAGTATAATCTGTTACAGTCATTACAGTCAAACTGAAATCAGTTGCCTTGCCCAAAAAAAAGTGACTAATTGACATAATGTGATGGTCTCTGAAGAATCTCATTTAATATCGGCAGGTTAATCAGCAGGCTAACAAAACAAGTTCTAGTTGAATACTTACAAGGGAAAATTTATCCTGTGCTTTGGGTGTTCAGTTCGCTTGTTGTCAGGAGGAAAAAAAAAAATGAGGGCAAATTTTAGAGGTTTCACGGTTTAAATAAGTATCCCTTTTACCCACTTGAAAAATCTGACACTTATTGTTATTGAATTTTTTGCCATCTCACTGCTCTTCTGTGAGATTGGAGGACTTTGAATTTGTGCCGCTTTTATTAACTGCTGTGCCATCGAGAAAGGCTTTCACATCTTAGTTCCCTGGGAGAAGGGCCAGGTAATGGATGGATAATGTGTGAGTCTGCTGGTTTCGTGTCCCGTGAATACAAAAGGGGTGAACAGCAGGTGCAGATGTGACCCGGTGAGGCAGGCACGCTGCATAAGCACTGTCTTGCCCTGCTGTTAAAGGGTGGTTACCTTTTTTTTTTTAAGATATGGCAGGGTTAAAGGTCAAGGATAATCAGGGTTGGGGTTTTTTTTCTCTTTTAACTTGTCAAACAGTCGAGAAGACAGGATTTGTTCAGAATGCTTTGGCTTTAAGATCTATCCTTTCCTCTTGTCCTTTTCATGACTCCCTGGGTAATGTCTTCATCAAAGTGGGCTGGAGATAAGAAACTCACCCTGAGACTTCCTTCAAGGCAGTGTTTATGTGGGGCTGACTCAGGCTTCAGCATGCTGGGAGGAAGCAGTGTGAGTCATCATAGCGATTATAGCTATTGATCAGTATTGGTCCATAACACACCTTCATCTTCTCCCCTCTGTTTGTTGATATTTGACCACACATATGTTCAAGACCCCACTGTCCTATAGAATCCACTTTGTCCCGCTCACATCTCCGGCTGCCCTCTCTCTCTGCTAACACTCACGTGGCTTTCCTATTTTGATCAGTCAGATTTGCTTACTTGCTTCTTCATCACCTTGACCTCTAGAAGTTTGATCACTAGAAACATGAAAACTGCCCTTTGTGTTCATTAGTGACCTCCTAATCCTCAAGTCCAGTGATGTTGATGAAGCTTTATCCTTCCCCTTTCTGGAACATTCAGTAGTTGTATGTGCGCCTAGGACCCTGCTAGAAGCTGGAGGTACAGAATCCAGCTTTCTGTCTGTAGGGGCATGAGCATATAAAACAATTGCAAAACAAAATGCTGAAAGCAGTAACTGAGGTCTGCGGCTTACTTAACCTGTGGCTTAATACAAAGTGGGGAAAAATATAAGTTACCTTGAGGAATGAGAATGAGAGCACATTTCAAAGAAGTAACCTTTCTTTAAACCACATTGCCTTGGGGCACCTGGGTGCCTCAGTCAGTTAGGCGTCTGCTTTCGGCTCAAGTCATGATGTCAGGGTCCTGGGATGGAACCCCACATCAGGCTCTCTGCTCAGCAGGGAGTCTGCTTCTCCCTCTCCCTCTGAGCTCTCCTGCTGTCTCTCTCTCTCACTCTATCAAATAAATAAATAAAATCTTTTTTAAAAACCATATTGCCTTGATTCTCTTTCCTCATGGTGATTGCTTCTCAAGTCTTTCCTCTTCTGCTGGTGCAGGCATACCGTGGGGCAAGGACTTAGCTGGCCACTCACCCCATTCGACGTGCAGATTCCCACTCTCAAGCTCTGTGATCACTACAGGATGGTTCACAGGTGGACAGTTTGGGCTCCGATCTCTCTCTTGAAGTCACAAGCTTGTCTCCTGTCTATTCTCCTCACAGTTGGTAGGCTTCTCTACCAGAGGACTATTGGTATCTGGGGTGGGACAGTTATTTGTTGTATAAGACAAGCTCACACACTGCAGGACTAAAGCATCCCTACCCCCTGGGGCACGAAATTCCAGTAGCACCTCACAGATGTTCCTGAACCACACCTGAGCGGGCAGAACCACCCCCATCACCACCTTAAATTCGCCCTGTGTAAGATCAGACTGAACCTCTTTCCCCAAACCAGTGCCCTCCTCTGAAATAAAAATGTCTTTCAAAATGTTCATATTTCCTTTAACCTTAAAACCAAGGAGTCACCACCAGCTCTTCCGTCTGGTCCCCAAATCCCACTGACTTCCTTTCCAGCGGATTTACCTCCACCTCCATTATGTGACACGCCGTGTTCATGGGACTTCAAGTCTCAATCGCCCCATTCCTAGGATTTCCAGTTCCCTTTCCCTTAGAGCACATCCCAGAACATCGCATTGGTCATGCTTCTCACTTGCCTTCAAACCCACAGTAACACCACAGGGTTAAGGCCCCATAGGTATCAGAAAATCCCTCCCCCATAAACATTTTAAAATGCATGAAAAAATATTTTTAAAAATCCTTTGAAATGTATGATTGAGCTTGCATGAAAATGAGAAAGATCCCTAGGGGCCGAAAATGAAGCAAAACCGTGGACCAGCAGCATTAATGTGTGCTAAAAAGCCAGAAGCTGGCCTCGGAACTTCTGTGGTTCCCTGCAACTTACGGATTCAGTTTCCATGATGGTGGAGGAAGAAGGGAGCGTGCCAAGCGATGAGTTATAGCAAACATCTCTTTATGGGGAAAGGATTTCACAGGTCAAGACTCAGTGGAAAAAAATATAAATAAATAAATAAACAAACAAACAAACACTAAAAATTAAAACTAAAAACCCACCCTGCAAAAGAAGATAGCGTAGGAATTTTCGCTGTCCACACCTTGAATTGGGGTAAAGAGAAAGAGAAAGAAATTCTCCCTTGATGCCATGTGTAATGAAAAGTCAGTTCTGACACATGTTTACAGGGCCATGCACATATTTATATGGTTGGGGAAAAAAGTCAAACTGGGAATATATTCTGAAGAAGCCTCAGCTTGGAAATACCCCCAGGTACCTGATAAAAGCAAATGCAAATTATCTGAGGACACAATTTCAGTGGGATCTCAAAAAATTCCCACAGAAATATTTCCAAGGAGCATAATCCCAAAGGAAAAAAAAATAACCATGAAGTTGTGGGAAAACAAGGTACCATAATTGTGAGTCATTAGAAATAGCTAATAGCATTTTCAGTCCTGCAAAACCTTAAGATATTGAAACTTTTGGATCAGGTTGGCTTTTTTTTTTAAGATTTTATTTATTTATTTGACAGAGAGAGACAGCCAGCGAGAGAGGGAACACAAGCAGGGGGAGTGGGAGAGGAAGAAGCAGGCTCACAGCGGAGGAGCCTGACGTGGGGCTCGATCCCAGAAAGCCAGGATCACTCCCTCAGCCGAAGGCAGACTCTTAATGACTGTGCCACCCAGGTGCCCCTGGCTTTTTTTTTAAAGGGGAAATTGAAAATATGATTAAGGAAGACGCTAGCAAAAATAAGAAGTGTCATTTGAAAAAGAACCAAATAAAAGTTATCGAAATCAAAATGTAATCAAAATCAAAATTAAAAGCTTCATGGCGGGGTTAAGTGAGAATAGTGAAATGAAAAACAGATTCTGAGGAAATTTCCCAAAAATCTGCTCAGGGAGACAAAGAATTGTTAAATGTGAAAAAGAGGTTAGAAGCAAGGAAAGGAGATCAATAACATCTAATACGTATCCAATTGGAGTTCTGGAAGAACTCAGTAAAAGGAGCCAAAGCCCTATTTTAGGGCATATTAGCTAAGAATTCACCAGAACTGAAGAAAATATGCAGATTCAGATTAAGGAGTCACAAGGTATACAAACAAGAGTGAGAAAAATACCCAGCTAGACAGAAAATACAGGTCACCTACAGAAAGAATGGATATTAAGCTGACCTTTGACTTCTTCACAGTGGACACCTACAGCCACTGGAATATTCTCAAACTGTTGTGGGAACATAACCATCACCCTTGAAAATACCTTCCAGAAAACCATCTATTATGAATAGAGTCTAAGTAAAGACATTTTTAGACAAACAAGAGTAACCGTAGATCAGGAAAATTTTAAATTATTAAGTATATAGAGAAGCACCTTCAAAAGAACTTTCTGAGGTGATGAAAATGTTTGCTGTCCAGTATGATAGCCACCAGTACAGGTGGCTAGGGGACGGAGGAACTAAATTTTGATATTATGTAACTGTAATTCATTTGAATTTTAATAGCTGCATGTAGCTCTCGGCTACCTGTTAGGCAACACAGATAGGATTAATTAGCATAATCGACAAGTGTGAGTTAATGAGCACCTATAGAACAATTAGAGAGTAAATTTTTCTCAAATACCTGTAAAGCATTTTTTATTATTGACCACAAACTGAACTCTGTAAAACAAATCTCAATAAATTTTAGATTAGTGGTATTATGTAGATTCTGTTCTCTGACCATGATCACGTTAAATTTTAAAAATCAACTAAAAAGACACTTTTAAAACATGACAGCTTAAATAAAACATACAATTAGAAATTTTACAAGACACTTGTAAATCTCGGAGTCACAGAAGAATTAATAATCAAAATTAGATTATATGAGATAATATATATTACTAAATGAAAGTGACAATACCATTCAAAACATAAGAAATAGTCCTAGAATGGTATTTTAATAGAATTTATAGCCCTGAATGCATTCATTAAAAAATTAGAAAGGCTAAAATCTATTGAGCTAAGCATCTACCTTGAAAATTAGACAATGTATCCTAGAATATATGTAAAGAAAGTAGAACAGATGAAATAAATGTAAAACTAGGAGTTAATGAACTATAAGTCAAACATACAAAAAGGATCAACAGGGGCACCTGGGTGGCTCAGTTGGTTAAGCATCTGACTCTTGATTTTAGCTCACGTCATGATCTCACAGTCGTGAGATCGAGCCTGACTCCATGCTCCTAAATCTTAAAAAAAAAAAAAAGAAAAATTAACAAATCACAAACAACAGGGGTGTCTGGGTGGTTCAGCCATTAAGCGTCTGCCTTCGGCTCAGGTCATGATCCCAGAATCCTGGGATCAAGCCCCACATCAGGCTCCCTGCTCAGTGGGAAGCCTGCTTCTCCCTCTCATACTCCCCTTGCTTGTGTTCCCTCTCTCGCTGTCTCTCTCTGTCAAATAAATAAATAAAATCTTTAAAAAAAATCACAAAGTTGATTATTTTACAAGTACCATCATTTAAAAAATATCTATAAAGGCAGTTTACCACATTAACAACTAAAAGGGGAAAAACATATTATCATTTCATTAAATGCAGACAAAGCATTGAATAAAATTATATATAATCTTAAAAAAATTAGCAGATGGGAAATGGAAAAAGAACTCCCTTAAAAAGATGAAATGTTTTTTTAAAAGTGACAGCAACATCACACTTAATGGTTAAACATTAAAAGCACTTTTCCAAAAAATCAGTAAACATAGAGGAGACCGTCATCATCAATACAGTTTAACATTGAGCAGTAGGTCATAACCATTAAGACAGGAAAGAGGGTATAAAGAGATATAGATTAGAAAGGAAGAAACAAACTAATATTATTCATAAATAAAAATGTAGGCTTGGGAAAATTAATATCAGTGGTTAATGATAATCCATTGTTCAGTAGTTCAATCCATGGATCGAACTGATAAGAGAGTTTAACAAGTTTCTGGATATAATATAAACATGAAAAATTCAATTGTATCTTTATACAAAATAGCACAAGTGTTAGAATATGTTATGTTTAAAAGCCTGCCATTTTATGGATAAATCTAACAAATATGTGAAAGACCTTTACCAAGAAAATTATAAAGTTTACTGAAAAGTGTTTAAAAACACCTAAATGGACAGATTTATCATGATAGTAAATAGGGTAAGTGCATCTTTTAAGTTTGTAAATGTCTCACCAATTTATCTAGTAATTCAGATTCCTTCAGTTTAAAGTCCTGGCTGGATTTTCTTTTTCTTTTCAATGGCATTGAAATTCATTAATGGCACCGTAAATGAAAAGTTCTGTGGTGTTCCGTGCATTTGCGGTGTCGGATGTTGTGTCCGCAGCGTGTCTGCTTGCAGAGTGTTGTCATCATCCCCCTAGGGAAGTCCAGCAAGCAGCTGCTGCCCATTCCTCTCTCCCCCAGCCACTGGCAACCACCAGTCTGTGTTCTGTCCCTGTGGACTTGCCTCCTCTGAATATGAAGTTAAGAAAAAAATATCAAATAGGATCCCTATATCATATCATTAACAAAAATTAATTCCAGGTGACTTAAAGACCTAACTGGAATGGCAAAAGGGTGCCTGGCTGGCTCAGTCAGTAGAGTGTACAACTCTTGATCTCTAGCTTGTGAGGTCAAGCACCACGTTGGGTGTAGAGCTTACTTTAAAAAATAAAAAATATATAGAAATGGTAAAACTTTAAGGTCTTCATAAAAAAAGTAGGCAAAAATTTTTTATCATTTCAGGGCAGTAAAAGGCAATGTGAAATTCACCTAAAAAATAAAATTAGGAATGTTTCCTTATTAAAACCACCATAAGAAGTAAAATTTGCAGGGCACCTGGGTGGCTCAATCAGTAAAGCGCCCGACTCTTGATTTCAGCTCAGGTCATGATCTCAGGGTCGTGAGATGAAGCCCCACATTGGGCTCCACGCTCAGGGTGGAGTCTGCTTGAGATTCTCTCCCTCTCCTTCTGCCCCTCTCCCCACTTGCACTCTTTCTTTAAAATAAACAAATAAAACCTTTATTTAAAAAAGTAAAATTTACTTTATTATAGTTATGTAAAAAACTATTTTCCTAAGCATTTTCTACAAGTCAGTAAGGCACAAAAAATCCAGTAAGAAAATAGGCAAAAAATATGAACAGATTTTTTTAAATAAGAAAAGACAAATGAATAAACATGGAAAGGCAAACAATCTTATAAGTAATCAGTGAAGTATAACTAAAACCAAAAAGAGGTACTCTTTGTCACTCACCAGTTGTCACAAGTTTACAGCATGATACCAAGGATTGTCAAGGATTTTAAAGTTTTATATACTGCTGGTAGGATTCTGCATTCATACAAGTGCTTTGGATAAACAATTTCAAAATGCACAAACCATTTGACCTAACAATGACACTGTAGGGTTGTGCTCAAGACACTTAGGCATTTTCACAGGGCATGTTGAAATAGCAAAAAACTAGACACAGCCGGATGTTGGTTAATACTAGAATTAATAAAGTGTGATATGCTCAAGAGCAACATACCGTAATAACAATGATAATAGATAACCAAAGCAGAATTCTATTTTATTATTCTTTATACTTTATGTAAAAAAGTATTAAACTTTGTGTTTATGTAACTTATATTTGTGTGTGGTAAAATATTTTAACACACATAAATGTATGTGTAAAATATTTCAACATCCACAATTTTTTTTATTTATTTATTTGTTTGTTTGCTTATTTGAGAGAGAGTGTGCATGCACGCACATGGACGGGGAGGGGGGCGGTGCAGAGGGGGAAGGAGAGGGAGAGAATCCTCAAGCAGACTCCCCACTGAGCTCGGAGCCCTACCCAGACTCCACCCCAGGACCTGAGATCATGACCTGAGCTGAAATCAAGAGTTAGACTCTTAACCAACTGAGCCACCCAGGCACCTTTTAACATCTAAGTATTTTTAAATTTGACTCCCCATTACTTAAAAACTGAAGTGCAAACACTGTGAAAGTACCCAAAACCATTTCTCCAACCATAATTCTGCTTCTCTACACTGCCCCCACCAGCCCAACTGATTACCCCATTGTTCCAGAAAAAAGTTCAATGTTTTCTGGCACAGCCATTCAGGAGATGCCGAAAAACTCATATCTTCCTCCTGGTTTTCTAGATCCTACCCTCCCATCGAAGCTGCCTCAGACCTGCCTCCTTATGGAGGCCCTCCAGTCCCCTTGATCCTTGGTAATTGTTTCCTTCTCCAAAATCCTACAGGACCCATTGCCTGAACCTATGGGACCCATTGCCTGCTCCTGGGACATCCAATGTGTATTTTTTTCCATCTTATTATGTGTATGCCATATTAGATATCAAGGCATATAACTTTCATAATTGTAAATTATTGAACATAGTCTTTCTGCTAACTCAGAAGCTTAGCTCGTGAATTAGGTTTTCACCCCTATTCCCCAAATTGTCTCTCCAGCACTAAAAAGGCGCTTATTGATTATGTAGCATGCCATTTCAGTTGCAAAGCAATATTTTGCTACTAATTTAAAAAGTTATAGTCATCCTTTAAATATAAAATAAGCAGAAGTGCATGTATTATCTATCAATCAATAAAAGTCAAGGCACAGGATACCAAGCATTTCAGTATAAATGATGGGCCCAGGGTAAGAACTTTTTAACGAAAAAATACAGTTGTTTTTTTTTTAAAGATTTTATTTATTTATTCGACAGAGAGAGAGACAGCCAGCGAGAGAGGGAGCACAAGCAGGGGGAGTGGGAGAGGAAGAAGCAGGCTCATAGCGGAGGAGCCTGATGTGGGGCTCGATCCCATAACGCCGGGATCACGCCCTGAGCCGAAGGCAGACGCTTAACCGCTGTGCCACCCAGGCGCCCCGAAAAAATACAGTTTTTAATGGAAAATAAAAGTAAAGGGAGCAGCCAGTACTCAATCAAATCATCATTCCTTGTATCCAGTTTAACTCTGTCTTCATTTATTCTATAATGAGGAAAAGAAATATTTAAAATAATTGGTCAGGGCTTTGCCAGTGGAAAAGACTAGAAAAGCATATTATTAAATCCTACAAACAGCATGCGGTTGCATTTGATCACTTTGGTATCACTAGCCACATTTGTTCCTGGGACCATGGTACAAAGGAATTAGCCAGAGTAACTAAGGGGGCTGCAAACACCATGACCTCTATGGAAACTGAGGCCACATTAACATAGAGTGCGTTGGCCTCTTCTGTTCTCTTTAATACTGCTCAGAATAATGAACTCCCGTCTGATATGTCACTTCAATTCCATTCAAATTAATAAAATCTAATTCATTTGAATAGGATTCAAAGTGATTTGATTCAGGTCAATCAAATTCTGCTCAGTG
This sequence comes from Ailuropoda melanoleuca, assembly GCF_002007445.2. Lineage (NCBI taxonomy): Eukaryota > Metazoa > Chordata > Mammalia > Carnivora > Ursidae > Ailuropoda > Ailuropoda melanoleuca. The sequence goes on from NC_048218.1 coordinate 204,667,504, forward strand.
GAATCAGTCCTTGATTGAAATCTATTAAGTTCGGTTCAATAAAATAAATTTAAATATTATGCAGTAAAATTAATTTTTAATTAACTAACATTTCAGTGCAGATCCATTTTGATCTGAACTTCAATTCTCCACTTCTAAATTTGGTCCCGATTCAAATTAATAAACTATAGTAGAATCCAACGTAATCCTGAAAGATGCACCAGGAGGCTAATCAACTGCATTCATTTCTATTCATCCCTAATCAAATGAGTTTAGTGACATTCAATCACAGAAAGATAAATGCTCACCTTTAACTACCATATTGAGTATTTATATTATAACTTCAAAATTATGAGTTTCCCAACTTCACAACACTGTCGGTGGTATGAACCCCATGGGACTTTTTTGGATTCATTCTTTGTTTGGTTTTCCTATTAACATAGAATCAGATGGCTGGGAAACAAAAGAGAATATTGTTATACAGTTTAATAAGCTGATTTCACAAAATGTGTAGACAGCTTGAAATGATAGGCCTTTGTATTTGTGGCATGCCAAGATATAGGATGCTTCGTTTTATTTTTTAAGTTTTTAATCTAGATAGTAGAATACAGGCATTTGGACTCAGAACTACAGTTATGAAATTGAGGGGAAAAAAAGATTACAATGATTATTCTGAAAAAAAAAAGTAACTGGGAATTTTAAATGGAGGTGTTACTGCAGTAAACAACACTATCACCTTTTCATATCTTACCTGGGAAGCGAAGTCCTAGATGAGTATTCCAGGGGGACCTGGGCCCTGGCCTCTCAGTATTCTGTGAACTAAACCTACACTGTCATTGCTTCAGGTCAGTGTATGGCAGACCTATCTAATGATAAGGATCATCGGGACATTAGTGACTGAGTCCCCAGATCTCCCTCTGAGATTCTTATCCTATACATCTTATTTTGTAGGCCAGGGAATCCAGAGTGTTGATAAGAACCTCAGGTGGAACTTCTCTTAGGTAATTTGGAAACCCTTCTCTATACTGATGTCTGGCCAGAGGGAAAAAATACAGAAGCAATCACTCCACAACTTCACCTCCCAGCCCTCATCTTTCTAGAAGAATCCTAAGACTTCTGTGGTCCAGGTCTTAGAAGTGATGGGCATGGGGACAAACTCTACATGTTGAAGAAGAGAGGCTGCCTGTATTTAAGCCAGAGAAACTCTAGGACTGGAGACCTGTGCCTGGAGGCAAGGGCAGCTGCCAGCCCCAGCATTAGCTGGGATTGTGCACATCTCATACCGAAGAAAGAGGGGAATCTGGCCTGCTCGATCTTCCAAATTAGTGCTATCAAATTCTCTAGAGGGCTGTAAGTAGCTACAGCACCTCCAGTCTTCCTCTTTGCTCCAGTCCAGCCCAGCATTTATTTTATTTTTTTACCTTCCTTCTTCTCTAGGTTAATTGCATGGCAAGGAAGATTCTCACAGGTAGTGAGTGCTTTGTACCTAGCATCTAGAATTACACCAATTAAAAATGTCTCATATCCTCACTATTTGTGCCTTGGCATGGAGTACTGTCATCAGATCAGAGCGGTCAGCTGAAATTGGTGTCGTGGAGGGAAAAAGATTCGGTGGTGCTTTGGTGGAGACAGGCTGGAAGAGAAAATGGGAGATTTTTCAGAGCAGGAGTCACTTCTTTAGAAAGCGGATCCATCGGGCGCCGTAGGGGGCTTCAGGCAGCCAGGATGCTGCCAGACACGGGAGGACGGGCAACAGTAAGGAGCTTCCCGCAGGGAGCACTGAGCAGAGCTCTGAAAGGCAGGTTTCTGCTGCAGTTCGTACCTGCTCTGTTTGCCCTGCTAGAGAGCCCCCTGTGATTCGCTAACAGAATTTGTAGATAAATAGATAGTAGTAGATAAAATAAAACTAGGTTTCATCAAGTTGAAAATGTGCTTTTATGTTTTCACTTTGGAGACTATAAAGCCTTGTGGTATTGTTTTTAATATCCTCTAGAAATGGATGATGTGGAACTAATTAAATGTCCCAGTGACCATACGGGGTCTTCTCTTAGAGCGTGCCGCCATAACATGTATTTGGGCAGACTGTCAAGGTACTTTGTGCAGGCCAGAAGTTTTGAAGAACACATCTTGAAAATCACACAGATGTAGCACGTTTTCATCAAGAGGTCCCCACACACCTGTCCTTAGGTCTCTCTCAACTTGTTAGTGGGGAAAGTAGCGGGGATCTCTTGGTTTCTTCAAGTCTAGAGAAGCAAGTAGCCTCTTTCCCCTCCTCCTTCACCCATTAGTCATGCAAACAATAGTGAACCCTTCAGCATAATGAAGCTTGATCTTGAGTACAGTGTCATGATTATATTTAATTCAATCGATAATCTGGTTGTTTTAACACAATGTGCCTTACTTTGATAATTTAGCTTCTAGTCAACTTTGAATATGGTTTATCAGTACTAATCTTGTCCCAGTGGTTACGCCTACTGAATGTAGTTAACAGAAATCTTCGTATTTTGAGTTTACAGAAGTTCTTAAACTCGTGGCCCTGGATAATTAAATTATTTCTCTTCTAACCACTTCTTATTCTTGTCTTTTGAAAGTCTTTCCATTTTTATCACCTTTAACTGCTTTTCCCCAGAGCCAATTAACAGGTAAATAATGATTTGTAAAGCAAAGTGTAGCTCTTCATTAGCATAGCGCCGGAATAAGGCAATTCTTTGTTCAATGCAAATTGAACCATTTTCTTGCTGAATATGAAATATATGCCAAATTAATACTTTATTTTAGTTACAGTGATTTGATTTAACCAAAATGTGCCAATGCTAATAACAAAGGGTACAATTTGCTTTCTCCCTAGTATACGTGTTTCTTACTAGCATTCTTCTGTTCATGGCAGATGGAGAAACAGCTAAGTTAAACATTTTGTACTGTGCTTAACTTATTATCCTTGGAAGGAGAACAAAATAGCTTCAATCTGGCATCACCTTCTCTGGGAACAGTAGCCATATAAGGTTATACATGATTTGAGTCAAAGGTGAGGGATGGGGGAAGAACTGGGAAATTGGGCCACTCTTACCTGCTCGATAGCATGTTGCCTCCTTGCACCGAAAAGAGGAAATGTCAGTGCAGATCATCACGCTGGATCCCACCCTGGTATCTAATAAGAGTCCCTCCCTGCAGGAACTGAGGGTCCTGCCAAGTAAGATTAGCTCAGAGCCTAGATCCCACACACAGCTTAGCCCTCCTGCTGGAACACCCACTGCCCAAACAAGATGACAAAAAAACTTCCTCTCTGGAGGCTTCTCCATCCTCCCTCCAGGTGCTGTTAGGAATCAGTGGGCTCTCTCCTCCATTTCCCCTGCCACATATTTCTCAGAGTCTCATGCTAAAGGAGAGCCTGATAATTACCTTGCTCCTTTTACTGATGTTGTTCTGATTTTTATAAAGAATACTGAACCACATTCAACTTCTCTCATGTATGCAATTTACTGTCACTGTCTATAATGAAAATATAACCGTGTTCGGTTGTTTCTATTGGTTGCTGAAGAAATAATTTGAAATCGAGCTGAGGTTTTAGATATGTACTCTTCCAGGGGCTATTTGAATGACAAGTAGGACAAGGGAGTTTCCTGCTAGACAATCCATCAACCCCAGTTCTACAGATGTCTGGCTTGTTTCGTCCTCTCTACCATATGTGTTGGTATCTCCTAGTTTCCAAAACAATGATAGTAACCAAAATTTCCTTTGAGGGAAAGAACTTAGCATTAGGTCACCTTGAAGATATGCAGTGTGATAAATAGATGTGATAACCAGTCTAGGTCATATTTCTACATTTTTGGGGTCAATTTGTGGTCTGAAAGGCCCCAGGGGCATTTGCAAGGTCAGCATGGTACTGTCCACCTTTGCCCTCTTCTTGCTACATGGCCTAGAGATGGAATCAACAGAGACCTTTTTCAGATTACTGGCCAGATGGCCTGGTTCAGATTTTATAGTTTCCATAAATGGAATTTTTCAAGCCTCATTTTTTGAAACTCTTGACTGTATCAAAAGAGAACAGTTTATTATTGGTTATTCCAACACTAGGAAGCATCTCAGTTTGGATACTTTACTCTTTACTCTGATGGAAAGAGAAGGGAGAAGCAAGCAAACAAGCAAACAAACAAAAACACCTTGAATGTAGAAAGCAAACACAGCTCTCTTTATTTGGGACATGGCCCAGATAAGCAAAAGGTAGGGGTTCAGAGTGGACCCTTATCTCAAAGAGCTGGCCTCTTCCTCCCTTCAGAACAGGATCCTGAAATCTCCCTTTCTGCCATTTACCAGATTGAGTCAAATATATTTTTTAAAATTCTTGTGCTATAAATGATCTTGCAAAGGGAAAAAATTAATAACTTTTCCAAATTAAGTCAACACAACTGGAAAATCTAGAAATGCGTATGAAGTAAGAGACTGTCTAACTCTTTCCCAAGTTCAGAGTGTTTGCTCATTTATTACATCAAGCCTGAACCTCCCAGGAGAGTTTCATGACTTTAAATTGCCCACTCTAAAAACAATCCCATTTACAATTGCACCAAAACGTATAATAAATATCTAGCAATAAAAAACTAACCAAGGAGGTGAAAGACTTATATTCTGAAAACTATAAGAAATTGAAGACAACTCAAACAAATGGAAAGAGATACCATGCTCATGGATTAGAAGAATTAATGTTGTACTACCCAAAGCAATCTATAGACTCAATGAAATCCCTATCAAAAAACCAGTAGCATTTTTCACACAACTAAAACAAATAATCCTAAAATTTGTATGGAACTACAAAATACCCCAAATAGCCAAAGCAATCTTGGGAAAGAAGAACGAAACTGAAGGTATCACAATCCCAAATTTTAAGATACATTACAAAGCTGTAGTAATCAAAACAATGTGATTCTGGCGTGCACGCATGTGCATACACACACACACACACACACACACACACACACGACATGTAGATCAACAGAACAGGATAGAGAGCCCAGAAATAAACCCACTCTTATATGGTCAATTAATCTACCACAAAGAAGGCAAGAATATACAATGGGGAAAAGACAGTCTCTTCAACAAAAGTTGGGAAAACTGGACCACTACATGCAAAAGAATGAAACTGGATTACCATCTTACACCGTACATAAAAATAAACTCAAAATGGATTAAAGACCTAAAGGTAAGACATAAACCCTTAAAACTACTAATAGAAAACATAGCCAGTAATCTGTTGGACATCAGCCTTAGTGACACATTTATGGATGTGTCTCTTCAGGCAAGGGAAATAAAAGCAAAAATAAACTATGGGGACTACACCAAAACAAAAAGCTTTTGCACAGCAAAGGAAACCATCAACAAAACGGAAAGGCAATCTACTGACTGGGAGAAGATATTTGCAAATGATATATCCAAAAAAGGGGTTAATATCCAAAATATATAAAGAATTTATACAACTGAACACCCAAAAAACCCCCAAATAATCTGATTAGAAATGGGCAGAGGATGTGAATAAGACATTTTTCTGAAGAATACATCCAGATAGCCAACAAACACATGAGAAGAAACCACCATCACTCATCATCAGGGAAATGCAGATCAAAACCTCAAGGAGATATCACCTCATGCCAGTCAAATGGCTATTACTTAAAAGACAAAAATAACAAGTGTTGGCAAAGATGTAAAGAAAAGGAAACCCTCATGTACTATTGGTGGGAATGTAAATTAGTGTAACCACTGTGGAAAACAGTATGTACGTTCCTTAAAAAATTAAAAATAGAACTACCAAATGATCCAGTAATTCCACTACAGGGTATTTACACAAAGAAAACAAAAACACTAACTTGAAAAGATATATGCACCCCTATGTTTATTACAGCATTATTTATAATAACTAAGATATGGAAGCAACCCAAGTGTCCATTGACTGATGAATGGATAAAGAAGATGGGGTGTGTGTGTGTGTGTGTGTGGGTGTGTGTAATAGTATATCACTCAGCCGTAAAAAAATAATGAGATCTTGTCATTTACATCAACATGAATTGACCTAAAGGGTCTTATGCTAAATGAAATAAGTCAGAGGAAGACAAATACCATATGATTTCACCTGTGTGTGGAATCTAAAAAACAAAACAAATGAACAAACAAAAATCCAGAGTCATAAATACAAAGAACAGGCTGGTGGTCGCCAGAAGGGAAGGGGGTGGGAGATGGGTGAAACAGGTGAAGGGGATTGAGAGGTACAAACTTCAGCTGTAAAATAAATAAGTCACGAAGTTGAAAAGTACAACAGAGGGAATGCAGTTAATAATATTGTAGTAGCGTAGTATGGTGACAGATGGGGCCTGCACTTACTATGATGAGCATTGAATAATGCATAGAATTGTCAAACTGCTATGCTGTACACCTGAAACTAATATAACACCGTATGTCAACTATACTTCAATAATAAAAATAAATAAACAGTCTACCTTTAAAAAAAAAAACTATTGTGTATCTAAGACAGCACTGCAGCAGTCCTCATGAAATTCCAGTATGGCTCTTGCCTCGTTTTTATTTCTGGTCACTTGCACAGACACTGGGACAAGTGTCTACCTAGCATCCCAAAAGGGTGTTGAGTTCTTATAATGGAATTCTAGCCATATACCTGAAGATTTTAATTGACTGGCCTTCTTGGCTTCCTGGCTGGATCCACCCCCAATAGATTTCATTCCCTCCCAGCTTCCTGTAAGAGAAGCTGTTCCTAGGACCTCCCCTCCTCCCCTTCCATTCCCACCCCTGCCTGCTGCTGCCTAGCTTCATCTTGCCATCATTCACCTGGAACTCCTTTCAACAAAGTCTCCTGTGACCTTCAAGCTGTCAAACTAAAAGAAAAAGTTAAGATTCTCATCTTCATGCACTTCGCTGTGAAATCTGGCAATTCTGAGTGTCTTTTGGAAGTTCTTTGCTTATTTTCCCTCTACCCTCTCTGACTACTCTCTCTCCTGGCCTTCATGATGGCCATCTGCCTCTCTTTTTCTTCTCCAAATGCTCCTGTAATCCAAAAGATCTCAATGGCATCTCTCCTGCTACCAGTATTTTCTCATTTACCCTCATGGTTCCTAAAATGGGATTATCAGCCCGAAGAATGGTCCTAAGATCCAGACTTCTACAACCAGTTGCCTATTTTATGTACCAAATTCATCATCCTTCCCTAAACTTCTTATCTTCCTACCTACCCTGTTATCTGCCTTGGCAAAACACATCACCCAAGCCAGAAGCCGGGGGATTACTCCACAACACTTCCTTCCTTACCATCCCTCCCACCCTAACCTTAACGACCCTACACCAGTTAGACCTCACTAATCCCTTTCTAATTTATCTTCCTCTCCATTTCCACTCTATTTTATTATTTCTTTCTGTGTTAACATAGGAGCATCACATCTGGCCTCCCTGACTTCATCCCCCGGAAATCTGTTTTTCTTCTTACTGTGTAGATCTTTAAAATACAAATTTGATAATTGCCTGCATAAAATCCTTTAATTGGTTCACGTTACTTACAGGATGAAGTTAAATCTCTTTGTGTTGGGAGGAGATAAACACTGAAAAGCAAGAATAAACCAGTGCAAAGTAATTTCTTATTTGGACAAAGATTTTGTGAGCTGATGCCCTCATCTACTATTATACCCCTGCAGCCCTATTTTACCATATTCCACCTATACACTCCTACATGTGTTTTCCATATAGAACTTTATCTCTCTGACTTTTACATTCTGCTGCCTCTGCCTACAAGCCTTTACCTCTCTTACATCTTTATTCACCTGGGTAATGCCCATTCAGCCGTCAGCACATAGCACAACTATTTTTCCTCTTCTAGGAAACCTTCCTTCATGACCTCCTTTCCCTTGCTCAGGCCCCTGTGTGTCGTAAATCTTATTAAGCTCAATCCATATCATTTTCCTCCATCAATTCTGCTGACTTTCTTACCATGTTTGACACTCAGTAGAAACTCGAGTGATGTTTGATGATCGGGTGAATGAGTGAATCCATGAGTGAATATTAGGCCAAATGATAGAGGCAAGTATATTGTAGCAGAGTATTGTACAATGTCTTAGGAGACACAGTGTCAGACTTCTGGTTTGGGAGCAGATCTGCAGTGTGATTGAAAGAATCTCTTCAGCTTTCTAAACCTCAGTTTCCTTACCTGTAAAGTCCAGAAGATGAGACTGAGACACAATGAGGGTCGTTTGGCTCGGATAGTCTGTGATCCCCCCGACTGTCACTTCTCAGAAAATCACAGCTAGTCATGAACTTAGTTGTAATTCACAGAATCAGTGTACCGTCTGTATGCCTTCATCGTGGATGTCCCCATCTGGCCAGCCCGTCTACTGAGTAGACACCTAAGTTACTGAAGCTTGAATGTCCAAGCTTCTTCCAGGGAAAGAGGTGCCTATCCTGGTGGGAAAACTTGGGCTTACCGTTCCCTGTTGTATTTTTTTATTAAATATTCCTGTGATTGAAATACATTTACTTGTAAGAGGGTAAAGTGATGTTCAGCCTACCAGTGTGTGATGCTGCCTCTGGGGATGGGCGTGTACAGATGATGTCAACATGGTCAAGCCTACTATACCTGTCTTTCCCCTTTCTCACAGATGGAAGCCCTTATACTTGGTGGGTCGGCAAAGCCAATGAGAAGCATTACTACTGGGGTGGCTCCGGGCCGGGAATTCAGAAGTGCGCCTGCGGCATCGAGCGAAACTGCACGGACCCCAAATACTACTGTAACTGTGATGCGGATTACAAGCAGTGGTGAGTGCAAGCTCCCCTCCCAGTGTGACTAATTCGGTAGAAGAGAATGTTTGAAAATGGCTGAAATAATAAGAGATTGGGTAAGCAGTGTTTGAGAGCTAACCCAGTTGACAAATGTCAGGAACGCACTGAAAAATGTAAAGGCAGAGAGAGGTCAGTGTTACGAGGGTGTGCATTTAGAAATAAATGGACACATAATTGATGTGTTCCTATTTTATTCAGAGAGAAGAATAATGAGCCATGTAGCAGAAGGTGATTTACACTATGAAATGTGCTTTGTAACAATAGAGGGAATGGCCGTGGGCAGGGAGCCCGTGCGCAGGCATGTGGGAGCGTCCGTGGTGAACAGTCTCCTTCCGTGAATGCTTCCGCTTCCTGCCATGTTTGCTTTGAGTAGCTGCACAAGGAAAAAGGAAGGGGGAGGGGAAGGGAAAGGAAAAAGTCCTTCTTTGCTCTATCTTCAGCAACAGTGCTCGCAGATCTCCTTTTCCTTCATGCCCTGAACTGTTTATAACCTGATACAGATCAGTTCAAGAAAGATCTATTTCGGTTTCTTTCATCCCTCTGCTGGCTTTTGTTCTGCTTCACAGTGAATGGCTGGGTCTGTGTCAGTAATAGATAAAGATAAAATCAGCTGTCGTTCAGCATGAAAAAGAGAGGCCCCAGAAGTTTCGGTGCAAGACTATAAACCTAAGTAGGACTCTCCCCAGAAGCACACATCGTTCACCTGCTTCTCACAATGTCAGGAACACGGAGGGGCCCCTCTGTGCTCCACTCCTGCCTCTGGTCAGCAGCAGAGAGCATGGCGCTGGCTCTGAATTTCCTCAAGAACACACACAGTCTACTTACTTCAGTCTGCCTCTGTTTCACACTCTTCAGAAGGACGATTGACAGGTTCATTCTACCAGTTAACTGAAAACTAATTCTGAATGTAAAGTCATATGATTTCCAGGTCGGGTGTCAACCTATTTTCCAAAAGCCATTTTTCTTTTAGTAAATGAAATGAATTACCAAGCCTATATATCTCAGTGTTTTAGAATCGTGCATATATGTGTGTGTGTGCGGAAATAGCTACCATTATTCTTTAATTGTGGTTTATTGTAAAGAGAAAATCATGATATTCTGTTTTTAATTTTATTTGTTCAAAAGATGTCTCTACACACATATTCATTCACACACTCCACCAAGATTGGCAGTCAGGAGAGCGGAAGCCAAAGGCAGGGCTCTGAAGTTAACTTTTCATTCATTCATTCAGTCACTCATTAACTCAACAGATATTGATTGAATCTTATGTGCCAATGACTCTTCTAGGTACGAGGGACAAAACAGTGAATGACAAGAGCAAGAATCCTTGCCTTCATTTATGTTCTTGTTGTCACTTTTTACTAGCTGTATGTTCTTAAGCAAGTTCCATAGACTCAGATTCATTTGTCTCTTCAACATTGACTCCCAGTCTGTTTGAGAAGCTGACTTTGAATGCATTCTGTCCAAGTAGGAGACATGGGAGCACTGTCCCAGATGGCTCATTGTCTAGCAATGCAGAGTGTTCATCCTACCCCAGAGGACGGTTGAGTATGCAGGGAAGGGAAAATCTAGTGCACGCATCCAAGTGAAATTCATTTTTGTCAGACATCATGGTCAGTGCTAGGGCTACAGTGGTAAATAGAACATGCACTTTGTCCTGAAAGAGCTCAAAAACTAGTTGAAGGATGAAACCCACAGAAAGAGCATAATACAGTCAGTGCTCTGATGAAGCCATTGCAGGATACAATAAAACTAGTGGAAGAAAATTTAAGTCTAGGGATGCCTGGGAGGCTCAATCGATTAAGCATCTGACTTGGGCTCGGGTCATGATCCCAGGGCCCTGCGATGGAGCCCTACATCGGGTTCCCTGCTCAGCGCAGTGTCTGCTTCTCCCTCTGCCTCTCCCCTCTCTGCTTGTGCACTCTCTCACTCACTCTCTCTCTCAAATTAATAAAAACCTTAAAAAAAAAAAAAAAGAAAACATTTAAATTTGAGGGAGTAGAGGGAAGGGTTAGTAAGGTCCTGACAGGAAAAAGGATGCTTGGAAGAGAAGAAAGGGCTTGCTGGGCACACTCTTCCTTGCAAGATCGTCTTGGAGGAGAGGCATGATACAGCTCGGGCCGTCTGGGGAGTCATCAGTGCAGTAAGTTTGGAACGCGTTGCGGAGAAGAGAGGAAGCACAGTAACGCTCAGTGTGTGGGCAGTAGGATGTTGGAACTTCTATTCTTTTCCGAGGGTGGTGGGAGTTGGGATTTATCAGTCATGAGCCCCGTGGAAGTACGTGTGATGATGGAGGCAGCAGGGAGGAGGAGGATGTCACAATAGTCCTTGAAAGGCATCGAAGGCTTAAGGCGAAGGAAGGCACAGCCACAAAGAAAGAGGAAAATGTATGAGATGTTTGGGCAGTGCTATCTACAGGACTTGATAGCTAGGCCTATGTGAGAAGAGCGGGGGGAGTCTGGGTAGGCTCCCCCTTGAGCACCTAGAAATGGAGCGGAAACGAAGCCATGCATCAGGCTAAGGAATAAAGCTCTGAGCAAGTAGATGATGAGTTCAGCTTTGAAGGTATAAAGTTGGAGGTGCCAGCATAATATCATGTCTAAATCCAGAGGGGCACCATTAATGGGATTACTGATAAGAAACAGAGATTGCAGAGAAATGTATTTGCATCCGAAATCACTTCCAACATCCCTGAATTCAGATCACAGATGCGAAGACTCATTGCAGACAGACCTGTTCAGTGGAGCTCATAGACACGCCGTTCTAGCAAGACGTGATTGCCTCTGAACCGTTCACAGTTTCTCAGGGACCCCAACACACCTGGTGTGCAGTCCCCTTCTGGCTCAGTAGCAGCTAAGACACCCTCACTGCTCACCCTCACTGCTCAGCTTCTGTCAGGTTTGTCTAATGTCCCCTAACAGAGGCACTATATTTTGAGCAAACTAAAAAGTGTAATGAATATGTTTACAATAAATAACTATGAAGATGATCTTCCCCATTAAGCACAAGAAAGAAAGCTTTCGGTGATGTCTTACTGGTCTTTGAATTCATCAGCCCCTGGAAAAGGGCCTGCTCTGTGGATGCTTTAAAAATGGCCTAGATTTTCCACTTTCCAGGAGGCTTTTAACCATTCTGAAACTTAGATTTGTTGTCTGTATAATAAAAATAAATCTTGATTGTCACACTTGTGTGAGAGTAAATGGAATATAGATTACAAAAGCATTCTATAAATTGTATAGTATGGGATACATAGCTCTCTGCAATTCTTAATTATATTATTTTCAGTGCAAGTCTTCGTGATTCCAAATGAATCTTTAGAAATGAAAACAAACTGTGGGAAGTGAGGGACCAGCAGCAGACCTCAAGCTGAGGTCTACAACACCACGCGGCAGGGTTATGGATAGGGTTTATTGGAGAGGCTTACGTTAGATGTCAGCAAAAGAGAAGGTGTAGGTCCCCCAACCCCATCCACCCTCAGGGAGGGAGGCTGGAGCCAGGCTGTTGTGCTGAACACAGCAAGGGTCTAGTTCCAAGGAACCCCTTGTGCCTCTGGCTTCCCATGGGGCACGAATGAGAGCAACCTTGTTGGTGGGGGCAAGTCAGACTCTTAGGGGACCAGGTAGGCTGCGTGAAGGGATCTGCTGTTTACAGGCATTGTCTGGGGGTCCTCTTTTCTTTTTTTTTTTTTTTTAAGATTTTATTTATTTATTTGACAGAGATAGAGACAGCCAGCGAGAGAGGGAACACAAGCAGGGGGAGTGGGAGAGGAAGAAGCAGGCTTCCAGCGGAGGAGCCTGATGTGGGGCTCGATCACAGAATGCTGGGATCACGCCCTGAGCCAAAGGCAGACGCTTAAAGACTGGGCCACCCAGGCACCCCTGGAGGCCCTCTTTTCACCCAGAACAGGGAGGAGCCACGGCCCCTGGACTGACTTTGGACGCAACCTCCCTGACTAGAAGAGGGAGCGCTTCCCAGTCCAGAATGTATGTTCCCAAAGTCATGAGGATCCAGATCTTTCTGTCCTGCCACAGAGGAGAGCTAAGAGATTCAGGAGAAGGAAAACCTCACACGTAAATCCGAGTGAAATTCACACATGTGAAACCTCACTTGCTGTGATGTGTGAAAGTACAAATAAAGGTTCTACGGAAGCTCATGCTTTCAGGCTCCGTGTCCAGCCAAGAAAGTTACTCTCTCCAATAATCTTACCTCAACACTGTGGACTCATTTGATTAAAATGGACTGAGGCTGAAGTGGGGACAAAGCTCTCCCATGCCCTTTCCTTCGTGGGTGACCAATGTCAGCATATCTGGCTTCTCTAACTTCCCATATCAGCAAGACGTAGGCAGGTAGCCCTTCCCAGTTCATGCAAAAATTCGGTAAAGTGCAGTCGTAGATGAATGTTTAAAATTACAGTCGGGCATATTATTTTTACTATTTGAATGTTGAATGGAACCCTAGCAAAAATCGTTAACAATTTCTTAAATTACAGTTGCATAAATGGGGGCCCAGGCAAATGTAAATTACTTTCCACAAATTCTATTAGAAATGAGAAGCAGAGAGAAGACTTGGACCCAGGTTTCCAAACTTCCAGTGTTTTTCTATAACATCACCATCAAGGAAGACTATTGACATTGTTTTTATCTTTTTAATGATTTATGAATTTAGTGTTTAACTAGTCATATCTAAGTTTTAAACTTAAAGTTTAAACAAATAGACCACATGTTTTATGTTCTTTAAAAAAAAACAACTCTGAAACTTAGATTAAGCATTTATTCTTATTGACTGGAATAAAATACACAAAAATGGAGCTGGGACAAACGAGACTATAGCTCAGGGCGCGAGCAGGCCTCACAGCGAAGAAGCAACGGCCTGTGAGAACGATAACCATCTCGATGATTGCCTGATTATCTCTGCTGTGAGAAGTTTTGCACAGTTATTTCTGAGATTTAATGTAATTTAACATTTATGATTTACTATTCGCAGCAATAGTAAATATTCCCACCTACCGTGCCAGAATCCTAATTAAGTGAGCCTTGGTCTCAGCTAAGTGCCCACCACTGGGTAATTCCTGGTCTCTTGCAGCCTGACTCAATGAGCTAAATCATCACATCTGAAATTAGCAGTTCCAAAAATGGAATTACCAGTGAAGGCATGCCAGTCATTGCTTGAGTGCCCTTCTCTCATTGTACTTGTAGAATTTCCAGGTGATTATGTGGTGCTGGCCAAGATGAGCACATACAGAAGGGGTAATAAGCCAGGTGAAAAGCCATCAGCACAGTCTGTGTGTTACAATTAGTGAAAGTTCCCACCTCAGTCTCAGAAAGGCCAGGCACATGCCTACTTGTATGCCCCATTCCATTGACCCTGAATGGAACTGGCTTGTCTGTAGGCCTTCCTTTCCTGGGCCAGAAATAATCCACAACCAACTTTTTATAGGCAGCAGAGAACCTCTTCAATATTTTAAAACCAGAAACGTCTGACTCAGTGAGCTTACTACCAAACACCTGTTAAGTACTTGGAATATTTTGAAAAGTAGTCATTACATATTTTTTTGTGGTTTCTTAACAGTTTCATCTAATCTTTTTAAGTAATATTTTCTCCATGGAACATGTTTACTTTTACTCAAAGTGGAATATTTATATGTGTATTCTCGTTTTCCATGTTATTCAAATCATAATAGTGTATATTTAGGGATGTTAATTGTGTATCAGACATTGTTTCAAGAGCTTGAATGTATCATGTCATTTAAACATTAAATTGACCCTACAATTAAGGTACTATTTTATCCGCCCCAGGGAGGTAAAATTTCTTCCCCAAGGTCACACAGTTAGTAAGTGTAGAGCTAAGATTCAAACCCAGGGCAGGCAAACTCCAAACTCATGTTTAGATATTACACAGCAAGGCATGTAAAAAAAAAGCAAATTTTTAATATACACACTGTATAGAGTATGGCAAGGAAGCCACCTTTTAATGTCAGTATGGGAAGCGCTGTCAACTTTAACGTGTATTCTGTGAGCATGTTACTATATGGCATTGCCTTTCTTGAACAAATACAAACAAGTGTAGGTACTGTATATTCCATTTTTTGTGGTGATCAAAACCAAAGAAACCCAAACAGAAATTTCCTTTAATAGAGTTTTAGATAATTATACTGATGTTAGGTTGTTGAAGGAAGGAAGGGCGTAGACACTCAAACACTTGCATAGAAAAATGACCAAGGTAAAAATGCAAAAAGAAAGTAGAAGAATGATGTGTATGATATGAGTCTTTTGTTTAAAAAATGTGTATACAGCCCTAACCCTTATACATGTGTAGACGAGTTCTGGAAACCATACAAAATAAACCATTAATAATAGTTAACACAGTGGACAAAGGATATGGGGCCTTATGGAAGTCTTGTCTTTATGCCCTCCTACATCTTACTTACCCTTTGAATGTTTTGCCGTGATCATAGTTAACGCTTGAAATTAAAATTTTTAGAAGTCGCTTAAAAATCTAAAATGACAGGCTCCTGGGTATCTCAGTTGGTTAAGCATCTGAGTCTTGATTTCGGCTCAGGTCATGATCTCGGGGTCATGAGATCAAGCTCCACATCGGGCTCCTTGCTTGGTGGTGAGTCTGCTTGATGTTCTCTCCCTCTTTCTCTGTCCCTCCCTCTCCTTCTCTCTGAAGTAAATAAATAGATCTTTTATTTTTTTTTAAAGATTTTATTTATTTATTTGACAGAGGGACAGCCAGCGAGAGAGGGAACACAGCAGGGGAGTGGGAGAGGAAGAAGCAGGCTCCCAGCGGAGGAGCCTGATGTGGGGCTCGATCCCAGAATGCCAGGATCACGCTCTGAGCCAAAGGCAGACACTTAACAACTGTGCTACCAGGTGCCCCAATAAATAGATCTTTTAAAAAAAAGTCTAAAATGAAAAAGTAAGGCCCCCCGGAGGCATCCTGTTACCTAACAACAAATACTGTTCTCCTAAGAAAGCAGATAGAAGAATAAGTTTCAACAACAGAACAAAAGCATTTCCACTCTTGATTCTGTTAGCCCCAATATTGGAATGAGTTTCTGGGAAAACGTGAGGATGTCTCTCCCCCATTTAGCACAGTGACACGGAATATCCAGGTCATTAGCCTTTGAACCACATGCAGAATACTGTGTTTTATCACAATGATCTGAATTTTGTTAAACTCATGCTGGTGCTCTTAATCCTTCTGGGATCCTGCTTGGGACAACAATCCCTTCATATCTCAATGCTCGGTGGTCTGAATCTTGCCTAGTAGAGGGAGTGATACTATGAGTAGTGTGGGTATCAGTCACAAGTGACGCTCTTCTGATTGCTACACTGACCAAAACAATAGCCAATATTCAAATAAATGAGCGTGTGTGTGTAAAATGAAATATTAAAATGGACAGTTACTGATACATTTCCTTTTTAGAGACATAAATGGAGTGGACCTTTTAATCTAATGAAGGCCGTCTTCATTAAGTTAAGCTTTGTTTAAAAAAAACAAAGAAGGGGGACGGCTGGGTGCCTCAGTCAGTTGAGTGCCTTCGGCTCAGGCCATGATCCGAGAGTCCTGGGATCAAGTCCCGCATTGGGCTCCTTATTCCTCAGAGAGCCTGCTTCTCCCTCTGCCTGCTGCTCCCGCCTGCTTGTGCTCTTTCTCTTTCTCTCTGACAAATAAATAAAATCTTAAAAAAAAAAAAAAAGAAGAAAGTAAGAAAGAAAGAAAGAGAAAAAAAGAGGAAACGATTTATTTTCAACCAGCTTAGCCCCAGATTTCAGTGTGTCTCCGTGTCAGTGTGGTGCCAGAGATGATTCCAGGCAGGCCCCGCCGCCCCTGCACTTCAGTCCCTCCGCTTCCCCTGTGAAGTCTACCGGTCAAATTGCCTGCACCGTGAAGTTGCATCTAAATAGGATATTCCTCGAAGGTCTAGCAGCGAAGCTCGTTTTGAAGTGTAACTGCTTTTCCATATGTGGGTCGGGGCTCCAAGCCAAAGGCAAGGGCTTCTGCTCTCGCATTGGGAATTCACCCTGGGGTCTGACATGGGCAGTGTCAGCGAGGCTGCCGGAGGCGGGGGGCTGCCAGCTCAAGAGGCAAAGCACCCGTGTGAGTTGAAAGACCTCTTGGCGAACGGGGGTAGGGAGATGTCTCTCCTCGTTTCCTGAGGAAGCATAAAAATGATACATTATATTCTGTCTCGGGGATATTTTGGTGCCAACTTGCTTGGCACAGCATAGAATCTCCTGTCACCTCACGGATTGTATCATGACAGAAAGGTAATTGGGCGCCAGAGAAGATGTCAGCGGGGCGTCAATATGGTTTGACCACTGCCCCTAAATAATATTGATGACAGGAAAGGAAGAGGGATTAATCAGGTGTGAGCCTGTCAGGTGTTCGGAGCGTGCCGCAGGCTTCCCAAGTACATACAACCCACCGACAGAATGCTAAACGGACTCCAATGCAGGAGATTATTTCGCCGTCTTGAGAAAAACAGAACTAAGATGCAAGGGAGCTTTCTGACAAAACACAGCTCATTTTCCAGCCCCCTCTCCTCAACATGCTTTAAAAAGAGGGAGAGGTCTGTTATGTGTTCCGGGGGTGGGGGGGAAGGGGCAATTGCATTCTTCCTAAAAATCGGTCATGAGAAAAAGGATCAAATCAAAAGCCATGTCATGCAGTTTACGGCAAAGTGCTGAGCCAGCAGTTTTGAAGCATGGTGGGGGCGCCACACATGACGCAGCCCATTTGTCTGCTGGCGTGCTCCGTGTCCCTCTGAAAGATCAAACCCATTCCACACGAAGCCCACTATCACACTCTCCTTACCGTGCCAACCGCCTCGCCTGGGCCTTTCACAGATACCTGGCCCTCTGTTATTACAGCTTCTCCCACCACAGCTCACGTCTAAACCTGAGCTCTGAACTTTATTGTGACAACCTTCCCAAATAATTCCTGAGCCTGATGCCCGCCCCCCCCCCGACAACTTGGTAACTGATTATCACTGTCTGGCTTCATAGAAATGAGAATCACCTAGGAAGCATTCAGAATGACTGATCATCACGCCCTGCCTCAGAGTAATTAAATCTGGATCTCTGGGGATCAGACCATCCTGGATTCTGCAGACTCTCGAGATTTCAAGTGTATAGTCAGGGTCGAGAGCCTCTGATTTCTGGCTAAATTGAGTTGCACATAATAAAAAATAAATAAATAAGCCTTAAGCAAGATGAAACCTTATTTCTCTTTTTTTGTGTGTGAAAGAAGCCCATGCTCTTTCCAACCATCTGCACTCACATTCTTAGAATTTGACAACATCCTCAGGATCCAATAGGGCTTCTAGAGCTCCAGCCATCACATTCACATTCCAGGTGGAAAGTAAGAAGAGGATAAAGAAAGGGTGATTTCTCCCTTTGCAGATGACTCTACGTACTACTTCCGTGTACAAATCATTAGGTGGAACTCAGTTACATGACCACAGATGCAAAGATGTCTGGGTTCTGTAGCTTCTAACTGGGCCTAAATGTGCCTCACTAAAAATGAGGGTTCTCTTACCAACAATGAAGGGGAAATGAGCATCAGGAGGCAACTAACAGTTTCTGTCCCAACTGTAAATTCTTCAGAGGAGCCCTGCTGATACCCTGTTCAGACATCTTCAAGAGCTCCCTTCCCGATTAACTCAGAACTCCTTCAGTTGCTATTTCGAGCCTTCCAGAGTCTCTCCCCATCTTACCCTGTCAGCTCAACCTCACTCTCGACCATGGCCGTTCTGAGAATGTGTATCCTTTCTCATCGCTGGCCCTTCGACATGCACCTAAAACACCCTATCTCATATCTGCCAGCTGCCACATTACTCCCCACTGAAGATCAGCTTCCATGCTTGTTTCTCGAGGGAATCTCCCCGGCTTGGCCCACACCCCAAACATCTAGTCAAAACCCATTACTTATAGGCTTGTTTCCCCAGCTCCCAAAGCCAATTTATTATAAAGTTATTTTGTGTCTTACCTGTAATTATTTGCCTATATATTTGTCTCCTCTCTCATATTGTAATCTTCATGAGGCCAAACACCACACCTCATCTGTGTTTGTAAATCCTTTGTGTCTATCACCTGGCAGCTACTCGGCAGCAATCTGCAATTTGTATTAAGCACGTAGCACTTTACAGATTTGGGTTTTTATAGTGTTCATAAACTTTCCTTTGTCATGAATCATAAACACACAAAGGGACACCTATACTTTAGTTTTTAAAGATTTTTTTTGCAATGTGCAACAAAAATTGGAAAGTTATTTTGTACAAAATCATAATGTAATTCGGCCAAGACAGTTCTTAAAATGCGAATAATATGTCATCTGTATTCGCATACACATTTACACGTATCTATGTATATATTAAAATACATACTACATTATTATATGTGATGTATAATAATTTTATTAATTCTCGGGGAAGCATGTTTATTGTGTCCAGCTAATTAAATGTCTGATATTAACATGAAATAAGTTACTCTATATGCAAGGAAATAAATGCTTGAGATGGAAATACAGGATGTTTGGATGAGAGGAGATGAGCATGGATAATAATACTTGGCTGCCTACCTTTGTCAGCACTGAGAAGGGTGTTCCTTACTGTGGGCAGATAATGTGTGTTAGGCAGGATAATGGTCCCCAAAGATGTTCAAGTCCTAATTTCCAGAACCCATGAATATGTTACCTTACATGGCAGAAGGGGCTTTGCAGATGTAATTAAGGGTAAAATCCTCGAGATGGCAGATTATTCTGCATTATCAGAGTGGGCCCAGTCTCATCACAGCAGTCTTTAGAAATGGAGAATATTTCCCATCTACGGTCAGATGGAAATCTGGTGATGGAGGAAGGATCAGAGAGAGGCTAGATTGTTACCTTTTCAGAGGAAGGAGGGGGTCCATGAGCCAAGAACATGGGCATCCTCTGGATTCTGGAAAAGGCAAGGAAATGGATCTTCCCACAGAAGCTCCAGGAAGAAACTGAGCCTTGACAACATTGATTTTAGTCCAATCGGACTAAATTGCTGGAGTGTTAATCTATACAACTGTAAGGTAACAGCCCTGCGCTGTTTTAAGCCACTTAGTTTGTGTAATTTGCCATGGCAGCAATAGAAAGCTTATAGATCTATTTTTTGCTGTGGTTGGTGTCATTGAAAACACTCTGCGAAACATTTTTTCTCTCTCATACTGCTGTAGAGTCAAGGTTGACTGACAGAAGAATAGCCTTGCAGCTAACTTAAAAAGAATGTCCTTACCGGTAATCTTATGGCCAACGCCACACTCCCCTGCCCATCCATCACTTGCTGATGCAGGAGCTTCAAGCCTGTGTATGGAACATGCACAGTGCTCCTTGGATGTATGGCTCTCTTGACCAGGAAGGATTGGTTGCCGGTTCTTATCTGAGATTGGATCTCCTTCAAGTAGATGACTGTATCGTTGATAATAGGAATTTTTCCATCTCAGAAACGTTCCTGTATCCAGCCAATCATTCAGCCATGTCTGAGGCCCTGCTATGTACCAGGGCTGTGCTGGATCCTCCCACTGGTCCTGAGAAATGCAGGGCAGGTGGGCAGCTTTAATGCTGTGCCTCCTACCGAAAGGTTTAAGATGTCTTCTTGATTCCTTCAACATTTTAATTTCACAAACCTGATCCTGCTTTCTTCTTCTTCTTTTTTTTTTTTAATTTTAATAGGCAGAGAAATGAGTGGTGAGGGTTTTATCCGTTTTCTTATTTTCATAATAACTAATGAATTAAAGAGGGACATTAGGGGCATTATGGGATTTCTGATTGTAATACCTCGTTTTATGGCAGATGCCATTAGCCTGCATTGCGGCCTGTCTGCATCTGGCCTTGATCTGTTATTTACAGCCTGTTAAACTCTGTATCATCCAGATAGCCCCAACCCTATTAGCAGTGAGGTTTCATAGCTAGGACAGGTCCTGGGAAATAATGAGCAGTATTATTTCCTGTTATTATTATTTGGGGATATTTTGGTCAGCTTACTTCATTGCATGGAAACTATCCTGTTTTCTAGAGGCTTTGATACAAATAGCCAATTATGNCAGCCTGTTAAACTCTGTATCATCCAGATAGCCCCAACCCTATTAGCAGTGAGGTTTCATAGCTAGGACAGGGCCTGGGAAATAATGAGCAGTATTATTTCCTGTTATTATTATTTGGGGATATTTTGGTCAGTTTACTTCATTGCATGGAAACTATCCTGTTTTCTAGAGGCTTTGATACAATAGCCAATTATAAAATAGATTTTTCTGGAGTTGTTTGTTCCATTCATTCATTTCACCAATTACTCAGTGAGTTTCCATTGTGCAGTCTCTTCGTACGAGTGACAGTACAAGATGATGCCAGCTCCGAATTACATGGGTCCACTTATACACAAACTTTTTTCAATAAATACAGACCAGTCCTGTCAATGTATTTTCTCTTGCTTGTGATTTTCTTAATAACATTTTTTTTCTCTAGCTTCCTTTATTATAAGAATATATAATACCTCTAACATAAAAAATATATGTATGTCATCAGTAAGGCTTCTAGTCAAGACTAGGGTATTAGTAGTTAAGGTTTTGGGGAATCAAAAGTAATTTGTGGATTTTTAACTCTGGTGGCCAGGGGTTGGGTTCGGGAGAGGTCAGCACCTCTGACCCCCACGTTGTTCAAGGGGAGGGGAATTCTTTGATGAGATTACAAACTAACACTAGGACACAAGGGTGGGCTGTAGACTGGATGTTTTCAAATCAAAGAGAACTTGTAAACCCCTTCTAGAGAAAGAGAACCCTCCCAAGAATATGGTTAAGGATGATCCTGTCAAGTCCCAATTAACCACATACAAATTATCCCCATTATAGACTATCCATACTGTTTATTTCGAGTATAGAAAACCTTACAATAATTACATTCAATCCTTGTTACGTTTTAAATATGCATGTCAATGCAAATTACAAGTATTGAAAAGCAAACGAAGGCCTGAGGAAAATGAATGAAGAGATGTGATGAAGGAGAAAAGAGCAGTGATGGGAAATAGGCAGGCTGGCTTGTGGAGAGCAGCCGTCTCATTTCTGAACTTGCGTCCTGGTTTCCTGTTGCCTGTACCCACCGCTGCTTATAATTCAAAGTCAATGTTGGGAGAAATCCATCACTGACAGTACGTGGCAGCCTTCCGCAGGGTCAGGCCAGGGCGTCTGGAGGGCCGCTGCCCAAGCTTCCCTCTCCTTCTTTTCAAGGGCGCAGACTGCCTCTGAGTCTTCTGTAAAGATGCAAGGCTTTTCAGGGACTGCATACTGATGGCTCCTCAGGGACTTTTCAGGGACACTGTGAGGTAGAAACTCTGGAAGGAAGGTGATGACATGCACATGACAGCTTGGATTTTTTTCTAGCAATGGATTATTTTCCACAACAGGTACATCCTACTGTTAGTTTGCCCCCGGATGTTTGGTCCAGGTTGTGAAGTCTAGAAGCCACTAGAACTATCCACAGTATTCCCTGTGAGTGTGCGTCCATTCCAATTCTAGAAGTACTTCAGACCGTGTTCATCAGGGTTAACTCCCTCAAGACTGCATTCAGAAAGAAAAATAGGCCAAAGGGGCGTGAGAGATGGTTATGAGTTGTTAGTAAAAAGAGGATGCAAAAATCAGGTTGTTGCAATTTATCCCAAGCTCACTGTGAGGCATCAGTATGATGTGGCCACCAAAATACACCACAAAATAAAATACTCTTGTATCGTCTCAGTCAAGCATCCAAAACACAGGAGTCTATACTGTACCTGAAGTATTGTATCTAGGTGGTACTGGAAAACTAGAATACGGATGATGAGGTCAGGGAATTTGACGAGAATTCTGTACAAAGAACAGCTGAGGAAAAGAGGAAGGAAGGAAAGCAGGCCACTGTTCAGTACAAGAGTTCCTTCCCTTATGTTATGGGATGAATTATGACCCCTAAAACGGTATGTTGAAGTCCTAATCTTTTAGTACATGCAAATGTGACCTTATTTGGATGTAGGGTCTTTGCAGATGATGTCAAGTTAAGATGAGGTCATTAGGCTCGTGAGTGGTGTCCTCATCAGAAGAAGAGAAGAGACACAGAGACAGACACACACAAAGAGAGAACACCATGTGAAGACATACACACCAGGGGAACAGCAGGTAAGGGTGGAGGCGGAGATTGGAGCCATGTGTCTACAAGCTGAGGAACGCTGAGGATTAACGCCAGAAGCTGAGAGAATCCCATGGATCAGACTGTCCCCTAGACACTTCAGAGAGATCCTCTCCTAGACCCTGGAGAGCCCTGATTTTAGATTCTAGCCTCTAGAACTGTTGGAAAATAGATTTCTGTTGTTTTAGGCCATGCGGTTTGTGGGCCTTGGCAACCCCAGCCCCAGGAAACCAGTGTATCCAACAATGCTGGATCCCAAGCCAGTGGGCTTCCTTATGGAGGGCCGCAGGCACTAACTAGGGTCTTCCCAAATGCTGACCACCACTCGGAGCACTTTATCTGCAGATCTTCATGGAATCCTCACAACAGCCCTCTCAAGTAGGTACCATCTTTAGGTCCAGCTTGTAAATAAGGAAACCGAGGCTCAGAGATGTTGAGGAGCTTGCCCAGGACCACACAGTTAATAAGTGGGGAATGGGATGAAGGGAGGTAATCTAATGCTGCACCACAAGATTTTAACGAGTATGTTGCATTTCCTCTGGAGAAAAAGGGGAGCAAGTGCAATGGGTCTAAGAGCTAAAAATAGATGGGGAGGATGTAGCAGAGAAGACATCGAGGTACTACAATATCTCTTTGAGAAAG
The DNA here is from genome assembly GCF_002007445.2 of Ailuropoda melanoleuca. Classification (NCBI taxonomy): domain Eukaryota; kingdom Metazoa; phylum Chordata; class Mammalia; order Carnivora; family Ursidae; genus Ailuropoda; species Ailuropoda melanoleuca. The sequence continues at coordinate 204,691,129 of NC_048218.1, forward strand.
ATGGAAGAAGGAAACACAGCCTTACACTGTCCTCCAGGAATCCTTGTGCGGAGTGTGGGAGCTGGGCTATGCAGAAGAGCAGTGAGCAAGGTAAACAGAGGCAGTTGTCAATGCCTCTCAAATCAGAAAGAAACAGAATGCATGTGGAAATTGGGACCGATAGGGAGATCCAAAAAAGTTTCTAGAAAGAATAGGCAAAAGGAATATTAATGAAACATTCAATTCAAATTTATTTAATTATTAAATTAAGATGCATAGCATTGCATTGATGATTTCTCATCAGTGTGCCAACATTATTATTTTAGTGAGTGTAAACATATATTTGATGCCTCTCTTCTCTCCAATAATGCTTACTCTTGCCATGATCCTTCTCTGCAGTCCCTGTTTATGAGGAGTGAATAAGTGGCTTCCAGTCAGTGTCCTAATCACTTCCACCTGGGAAGTACTGAGCTTCTTTCCCTGTCACCTGACTTTCCCTGCACAAACCAGGTTTGTGTCTGTGTTCAGGTCTTCCTCCCATGTCCTCATAGTTCAGTGATCTCCCTGCCCTCTGTATTCTTTTTCCTCATAAAAAACATACTTCCATTCCCAGGAGCCTGTCTTCCCATAATCTAAGTCGTGGCCATGATGACTCCAAACCAAATCTCTTTAACCAGCGGAGCTGTCCTCCTCGACCAGTTGCAACCATCACCCAGGTCCCCTGTAAAGCCACCAGAGACGTCACCAAAAACCTCCTCTTAAGTCTGCAGCAGGCTTTCCTCTCTAGAGATGCAGGGCGAAGTCTTACTCTACCATGACTTTCTAGCCAATCATGGAGCCCACCATTCATTGGCAAGCTTTTGGAAAATAGAAGAAATTCTAAGAAGTTAATTGTGTAGATGTATACTTCATATAATCCTACAAATAAACTAATTTTATTTTTAATATACTGTATTTTGTAGGGCAGTTTTAGGTTCACAACAAAATTGAATGTAAGGTACAGAGAGTCCCTATTTACCCCTTCCCTCCCAACACACCCACAGCCTCCCCACTATCAACATCCTTCACCAGAATGGCACATTTGTTACATTAGATGAACCCACACTGACACATTGTTATCACCCATTGTTATCACTCCATTAGGAGTCACTCTAGGTGTACATTCTATGGGTTTGGATAAATATATAATGACATGTATCCACTATTATAGGATCACACAGAGCAGGTTCTCTGCCCTAAAAATCCTCTGTGTTGTACCTGTTCATCCCTCTTTCCCCCCAACTCCTGGCAACCATTATTTTTTTTTTACAGTCTCCGTAGTTTTGCCTTTCATGGAATGGCATAGAGTGAATCATACATTATGTAGCCTTTTCAGATTGAGCTAATTTTATTTTAATAAAAATAAAGTTAAATAGTACATGGAAGAAATTAGGGATGGTGACATTGTGAAAACCAATATATATTTAATTATGTTCTACTTGAAATTTAAATCAGATGCAAATGTCCTTTGAGCAGGATGTAACTTGCTCAAATGAAACCTTAGTTAAAAGTCCAATGTGAAAAGAGATTAAAAGTGTCTCAAGGGAAAGGGAGGGAGCAGTTAAGGGCTCCACCAGCCACATGCATCCCTCACCCATCACCCTTAACAATGGGCAGTAAGGACTTTTATGAATTCCCCCAGTGCTTCATGAAGCACAGTGCTAAAACCATGGATTTCATGGGGCACCTGGCTGGCTTAGTCAGTGGAACATGTGACTCTTGATCTCAGGGTTGTGAGTTCGAGCCCCATGTTGGGTATAGAGAATACTTAAAAAAAATAAAATCTTTAAAAAAAAAAACTCATAGATTTCAGAAAATAGGACTTAAAAATTTAATAAAATTATAAAAGGAATATAATAAAATTGTCTTCTTTCTTCCATAACAAAATATGAAAAGCAGTCTCTAAAATTGTCAGGGTTTATCTGATCTGTTTGACTTAATGCTTTTTAATCCCTTGGCATATACTTACTCAAGTTCGTTAAGGACTGATATTTGTGACCCAAAGATATTACTAACAGTCGAAATTCTAAGAAAATTAAAGCCAACAACTTTTAATATGTTGAACACTTTAAATCACCGTGATCTACATATAACTGCATCCATTCCAAATTGAAATTAAAGTTTGATTCATTGGCTGGTATACAGATTGTAGTCCATGAAAAGCTTCTATATTCTTTGTGCCAGAATTTATCCTGTGAACATTTAGGCTAAGTATCCAGAAATGAGAAGGGGAGAGGAAAGATTTTATAAAGGAAAACTGAGAACACAGGGGAAATCTCCATGAAGAAAACAATGGTTTCAAAACACTTTGTTGGTTCAAGTTCAAGTAATAAGCCAATGGAGTTTGTGACTCTTAAGACAAGTTGACATACGTAGAAGTAGTGTGATGATTTGGAGACGTCTGAAGACTGTGTTTCCTCGCTAATTTGAATTATTTATAATCCCGTAATTAATTACACAGAGTAAAATTGAATTGCTAATAAATGTGAGAGACACCAATTTAAATTGGCATTCATCTCCAAAGTCGGCTCCCATATAATCAAAGCAGATTTTTCAAGGTTTAATATTTACTGTAATAAGTCAATAAAACAACTGCGCATATTAGAAATGGTAGACAATCTCCTCCCAACATAATGTACATGTTAGGTTTAGTTTGCGATTGATACAGAAAATCTTTTTAAAGATTTATACTTCCTTAGGATAACTTTTTAAACAAGGAAAATGGACAATGTTCTTTCTCCCAGTTATTGACCTATTCACTGGACCTCTGTCTCTCTCTCTCTCTCTTTTTTAAAGATTTTACTTATGTGAGAGGGAGAGAGAGCACGTGAGCGGGGAGAGGGACAGAGGGAGAAGCAGACTTCTGCTGAGCATGGAGCCCGATGTGGGGCTTGATTGCAGGATCCCAAGATCATGACCTGAGCTTAAGTCAGATGCTAAATGAACTGAGCCACCCAGGTGCCTCTGGACCTCTCTCTTAGTCACATCCAACCTGGGTGGCTGGCAGTAGCAAACTAGGTCATACTGAGAAACCTCTGAAGGTCAGATTAGAGTGTTTGAAATACTGTGAACATTAGTAGCTCAATAAAGTTTTAAAAAGTTTTATTGACTGTGAGGCTTAGAAAAGTGGAATAAATATGATTTCAAACATTGTGGAATATATCAAACAGCTTCTAGACTTAAAACAATTGGCAGGCATAGGCTAGTGAATTGGCCAATATCATCGTTCTTTCAAAATAAATTGCCAAACCTAAGTCATTTCTTTGTGCTCATGCAATATCTTCAGAATCTCATGGAGTAGAATAAGCTATGTTTCACCAATAAACTTTGAAATGTTAGACTAAATGCAGAAAAGCTCTTTCCTGATTCGGGAGTTACTGATGCTGCCTGGGGAGTTTTCTCTGTGGGCCCCAGGGAGCAGACCCCAAGGTCAAGCTCTGGGCCACGGCACTATTTTCCTCTTACAGAATTTCCTAAACCAGTCAAACCAGTGGTTTTTCAGCCCCTGAGCCTGTTTTACATACTCTGTATTTATGCAAGACGGTATTGCTTTCAACGGTTAATTTGTGATTCTTTGTTAAGAAATAATTTGGGTGTGTAATTGAGGAATATTGAATTATGCCAACTACCAGTTGTGTGGCCTTTCCCGTTGTTTCTTGGTCTGTCAGAGCCTGTTTCTTCCCCTGTCTGGCGGCACGGGTGGAACTCAGTTATCCCTCCAAAGTCGGAAATTAATTGGTGTGTTGCTTATTTCTGAGATTCTCTAAGGTGCGGAGTTTTGGTTATCAAAGGTCACCAAACTCTCAGTTTTCAAAATCCTCTTAAGATGGAAGGCCTGCGTACGGTGATGAGCAGGAAGTAATTAAACCATAAAAGTTACACTTTCAGACTCAGGAGGGATCTGAAGCATCTAGTTCAAGGCTTTCTACCTAAGAGGGCAAAGAAGAAAATGGCAGATATAATTATCATCTCCAGCTCTGGACTCATGAACAGCCCACGTTACTGAGGAATGGCAGGGCTCTCAGAGTGTATGAATATAACCGGTTCTTACAGCTAGCGGGTAAATGAAGCCCAGAAGATGAAAAGCACCACATCCTGTTCACCGTGTGTCCACTACCTCCCCCCAAATACTTGGCAGCTAGAAATACATGTAAATTTGTCACTCCCCAGTTCTGTTGCTCCTGTTTCAAAAGATTTTTTTCCCACCCCTGTTGCATTTAAATTTGAAAGACAAATAATGGAAATTTTTAGAATGACTTACTCTATTTGGTACATTTCAGAGCTGACTCTGATAGAACATTTAGCTCTGTCTTTGGCCAGAAAGTTTAGACATTACATTGACTAGTAATCGGATGTAAAGTCATTGTTTGTATTTAAAAGATTTGGATAAATCTTTTATTGGAAAATATGGCTGAATTTAGGAATCTGTATTTGCATCAGCTCACAATTGGATTTTAGCCACCTTTTGATCAGGGTTGAGAGAGAATATATGGTGACGTATGATTCAAAGTTACTGACTAAATTCTGTATTTTTAGCTTCTTTTTGAACCCTTATAAATACCCAGTGAATTCTGGTATGCTCTTGCTCTTCTATTCTGGTCATGTAATTTACGATTAAAAGAAAAACTTCTTTTTAGAATAATTTTTCATTTACTGTGTCAGAAAAAAAAATCTTAGTTTATCTCTTTTGCTTAAAACTCTTTTTAAAAAACCATTCTCTATATTTGCTGTCTCTACTCGTCATGGATATGTGTATCTGGAAATCGTGTAGGCATTGTGGCATGCAGGACCTCAGGCTCTTAGAGGAGATGCAACATAGCACTTGCTCGGCACCTTATTTTCATTCCTCACTTAGCTTCCTACAACTCTTCTTTTCACTTGACTCTAGTAAAAGCTCATTTGAATGTATGCTTTTGAATGGCTAAGAAAATAATTCTAAAATAAATAACTAGTCCTTCTTTGTACTCTTTAAAACATATATTGATTTTTTATAATTGCACTAAAATAGCTAAACATAAGGACTTTTATCTAAGCACATTAAGTCTCGATAATAAATTCACTTATAAAGGAAGTTTAGGGAAAGCAAAATAAAACAAAAAGATGTGACTATTAGATCACATATCTGGGCTCACAGATCCAATCTGTTTTGCAGGGTTGTATTTTCCTACATGGTGTGTTTTTTGTTTGTTTTTGTATTCACCTATTATAAACCAGCGGACCTTGACCCCAGGGGTGAGTGGGGTGGGTATTGCTAGAGGACTGGTCGGTCAGGTATGGCTTAATCTGAAAGGCAGAGAGGGGCTGATTGTAAAAGAGGGTGAGATATTATAACCGTGAGCTTTTTTGTTTGCAGCACCCTGGTATTTGAATGCAAAAGAGAGTTAACAGTTCAGCATGGAATAATAAAGGGTACCGTTGAGAAGGTATCCTGGAGTTGGTTTTGCTCCATTCAACTATGAAATGACTACATGTATTCATTTCCCTCTCCCCTCTCTTATTCTGAGGCTATCATAAATGGGTGTTTCTTCTTCTCCTCTTTCTTTACATCTATCTTCTTTAAACAAAATAAATAGAAACAACAACACTACCCCTCTGCCTCTTGAGAATTGGCACAGGTCTATGCAGTGAAGCCCTCTTGACACTCAAACGTTGATCGGAGGGACACAGTACTCAGCATAGGAAACACAGTGGTTGACTTGCTGTTTCTTTCCCTCTGTGCCCTGGATCTCATAAATGGAGCCCTGCAGGTTTCTGTGCTTGTTTGATACAGAAAACAACACAGCACAACAAACAAGTGAATGAGTTAGAAACAAGCTTTGGCAGCTGTGGATAAGGTCGAACCCATTGCCATCGGTCAAAGGAGACCTAAAAGTATAGAGTGAGACCTGCTGCAGTCTCGGTCAGTATTCCCTCTGGGGTCCAGAGACACCCCACAGCACCCCCACCACAGTGAGTCCCACCTATCTGATTTTTTGCCGGGATCTTATTCTCTCACTACAGAACTTAAGAGAAGAAGGACATGGCAGGCCAGTCAGTCTGGTCTGGACTGTGGGAAAAGTCAGAGGACAGAACCAGATTGGTCTTTTTGTGAATCCTGTGAGCAGCTCCCTTTAGAATTTGTGTTTCTTATTCACGTTGCCAGGCCCTTTATGTTTTCTCACAAAGATCTTTAAATTGCCTGCCCCCAGCTTCCCACCTGCAGTATACAGCCACCCAACGTGACACCTTCCAAAGTGCAGGGGTTGCCTATGGTTTTACCAATACTGAGCAATAAATACAAACTCATATCCTCCTTAGTGGCCAACAACATATAGGACAAAAATAATCAATGGAACACAGCTGGAGGGTGAATGTTCCCGAAGGCTGTTGGTCATCTGAACCCTCAGACTGCCCATTCTGGTGCCTTATTCCTGTGTTGTGGTGCCTTCTTGCAGGCACCCCTGCTATCTTTTTCTTTCCATGCTGCCATGGGCACTCAGTACTCAGGAAGTGAACCTTACTTCCTGGAGCAGACCCCCATGTTTGAGATCCTGTCCGAGTCCACTGGATAAAAGCAACAACTTTGTATTTGAATCCCCTGGGTGGTACCAAAGAGCAGCATTAAACTCTCATTTCCTATACCCCACTGAGGTGTTAATGACATCCTAGATTTTTTTTTCCCCATGACTTAGAGATTGATGTTTGATCAGTAATCATGAGATAAAAGGGATTTTGGGTTAAAGACCTAATTGCTCCTTAAATCATGCTGTATAATACTAACGATAATGACGAGTAGTTACCATTAACAAGCCCCAAGACGCACCAGTGCCTTAGACCTTTACCGTGGTTAATCCTCGGTAAATTCATGAGAGTCCTCTGAAGTAAGAGTAGTGTTCCCATTTCTCAGATGCAGCCGGTGAGTTTCACCAGAGGCAACTCTCTTTCTCTCCATCTTGCAGCTTCAAATTGGTAGCTAGGTTTTGATCCCACGTCTAACTGCAGATTTGTTTTATTTTTACAATACCAGTTCCATGGAGTGGGGAACTATGAGCTGATAACCATTGCTTCTTGTCCTGCATTAAAAGTCTTTTTCTAAAGTTAGAGCTGACTTTCCCCACTCATAAAAATATGCATATAAAGAAAAGGAAGAAATGGAGGGAATTCTTTTACTACCAGATACCAGACTTGTATTGAAGCATGCAGGACGGAGCAGCAAGACGGTTGACGAAACAGGTCGAAAGTCTAGCTGCTGATCCACAGCTAAAACAACTTGGCATTTTAAGAGGAAACATGAGGAATTAATAGGGAAGGAAAATCAATGATGTACTGATTAGATTTCAATATTTGAAAAATGAAATAGATTCTTCCTCCTCAGACAGAAATATTCAAAAAGATTTTTAGAACTCAATGTAAAGAAAAAAAAAGAAAATTTAAATGTGTAAAAAGATAAAACTTTTAAAATATTAACAGAAAATGGAGGTCATAGCCCAGACATCTAAGGAAGAAAGAGCAACCATCAAGAATATATTAATAAACTGGACCTCATCAAAATTTGAAAATATTTACGTAAAAAAAATCATTGTAGGTAAATCTAAAACATATATAACAGATTAGAGGAAGGTAATTATATAACCAAGTCTAGGATCCAAGGTATTCTAACAAACTCCTATAGTTGATAAAAGGAATGAGGCAGCACTTAAAATTTGAATTAGAAATTAGCCAGAATGGGGACGCCTGGGTGGCACAGGGGTTAAGCGTCTGCCTTCGGCTCAGGGCGTGATCCCGGCGTTATGGGATCGAGCCCCACATCAGGCTCCTCTGCTATGAGCCTGCTTCTTCCTCTCCCACTCCCCCTGCTTGTGTTCCCTCTCTCGCTGGCTGTCTCTATCTCTGTCAAATAAATAAATAAAATCTTTAAAAAAAAAAAAAAGAAATTAGCCAGAATGATTTAGTTTCACAATTTTAAGTTATATTTAATAGCCACCACATTTATATTCCTACCATCTTACTGGTTTTGATTAAATATCTTTCTGTTTTTAGTCTTCTTCCAGACTCTGTGAGAATAATTGCTACAAAGTAGGGTACTTAATTTATCTGCACTATATTCGTATAAAAACAACCAAAATGCTAGATATCTAAGCCCTAATTCTAGGCCATAGAGGTGAGCATGGATGCTTTAGACAGAGGCTTCTTTCTCATAGAAACAAAAACAGACCCAGAAAATGGAAATTTTAAAACAGACCTTCTAACTTTAAATGTGACTAGTTTTAACTGATAAGAAAGGTAACGTGGAGTTTGTGTTTTTTGGTGAGTTTTTATTTAGTGGTTGCTCTGTATTTGTACAATTTATAAAGTACATACTGCCTTCAAAAAATATGAAGCTTGTACAAAGCTGGTCAGATGCCAGGATGGTGCTCACTTCTCACCAAACATGGATAGCCTGGCGCCTTATAGTTTCCTAGTTTTCCAGCTAAAAAGCAACATGAGAGCCTTGACTCTCCTGTCTGGGGTCCTGCCTGAGCCCATGCCGAGCCCAGTGGGAGGTTAATGCCTATGAGCATAGAGCCTGTCCGGAGTGGGGTAGATGCCTGATGATCCCAGTTATGGCTCATAACTTTCATTCCACTGTTCACTGTCAGTTTCATCAGTTCACATTCCCATTTCCCTAACCCAGAGGCTCATTTATCTTAAATATTCATTGGTTAAATGTAAGCACAAAAACCCACTCTTCATCACATAGGACATACAAATTTTGAAATCAATAAAAAGATGTTAACATACAATATAATCATATAATTAAATATGTACCAGGAACCAAAAAAGGGGAGGGGGAAGCAGATAGCATTTTACTTGCATTTAACTAAAAAGCCATATATTTTAAGGCTACAAGATAAAAACAGTCATGAACTCTATCTGAATCCTCCAGCAACTACTCATAGAATTTCGTGGTCCAATGCCTATAGTTCAAGCAGGGAAACTCAAAACATAAGAGCGTGTATTTAAATGCATTGAAATGAATAACGAAGAAGCTTTCAAAATAGCGTCATATTCTGATCAAAAGTAAAGGCAGCTGTGCATTTCCAGTCACACACACGCACGCACGCACGCACTCATCCACAGTGGGTTGCAAGGAAAGGTAGGTAAATACACCGTTCTAAAAGGTTTTCCTTCTCTTCTCACCAGAGGCTGAGAGTTATTTGGTTTAACTTGACTCACCCTTGGTGTCCTTCAAAGGTGTAAATTTCAAAACAAAGACGATCAGAGCTTTCAAAATGATTCTTGAAGCAATTTAACACCCAAATTTACCAATATATATATAGTAATCTAGACGTTATTGCTTCTGATAGAGGAAAACAAAAGGCATAGTCAAGCCCACAGGGCAATTGTGGGTACAGTAGAATCTTGTAAACTGGATTCACTGAGCATGAGTTTCTACACATGTGGGAAAATCTTTTAGAAAAATCTGTGAAACTAATAAATTATCATACCTTCTAATTCTAAGTCCCAGTAATGGTCTACATTATAATATTTGAAGCAACCAGTATAAAAAGAGAAACTTCTAAGCTATCTTACATTTCTATTGTAAAAGAGTAATTTTTCATTGTCAGAGTTGGTTTTGAGGTTATTATTAGCTGAGATTCCCCCAATAATTTTCTGTCAAGAAACTGCATGTGCCCTCCCTGACACACACCCATGCCCGCCCACAACCTGGTGCTAAGAGGGTGTTAAAATGGGAGGGACTGAAGCAGCCTCCCTGGGAACACGAACTGGACTAGGGGACGGGCAGGAATACTGAGAAAGGTTTTGTAATGAGACATCTCATGAGTGGAAGAGAGAGACCCTGGAAGGGATGACCGGGGCCATAGGCTTATTTGTAAACTAGGGATCAAGTGTGTGGAATTTGCGAGGCAAACAAAATAGCAGTAAAGGGTGAGAAATCTGCCTCCCACCAGGATTCCCAGTAGCTTTCCTGGAAATAGTTAGCCCTCCCTTCTCCCCTGCCAGCACTAAAATATTCATAACGCACACAAGTTTCTAGACAACACTCACATAAAAAGTTGTCGTGGCCAAGTTGACTGTCTCTCCCCAGAGAGCCGAGCAGACAGAAAATAGCTCTGTGTCTTTATAAACAAACCCCTCGTGAATGACAGTGGACACACAAACATGTCAGTTCTCCCCCAGAGTTCTCGCTCGCTCAATTGCCAGGTTTGCTCCTATTTTGATTACAGAATTAAAATGTAATTAGTATGTTTTTAATGAGTCCAAATGTAACACATTAAGATTCAGTAATTGCTATAAAATGATGAGTTGTGATGGACTGTCCCCACAAACGAGGGACATTTAAAGGCAGGACCCCACCCGTATTGCTTCATTGGTGCTGCATTTAAAACTATTGCCTTTCCCTGGGGGGAACATAATGGCTTTGAGATGTAAGTGATTACGCTGGATTGGAGCTTTACAGTCGGAGGCGGCAATCCTGACATATTTAACGTACATAAGTTCTTCAATAATGTGACCATGTCTACCTGATGATTGCCTTTCTTTTTTGGCCACACTGTTCTGAATGTTTTCCAGGTGAGTATGCCAGTGTGATCTGTCTGCTTCTAATACAGGTTTGGTTCATGTGACATCACAATTTTCTTTTCAGTCTGACACTGAATCGCACTATTTCTGGGGTTCTATGGGTCCTCCGGTCTCAGAAGGACTTAGGGCAGGTCTAGAAGAGTGGTCCTAGGGCTTCAAGACCCAACGGAAGAACGACAATAGCTAAGCGAAGTACTTGCCTCATAGGGGAATCTTATCTTTTAACTCACCTGTTTCCGGGGCTGAATCAGCAACAGGTCAGTAGGGACCAACACTGATGGATTGCTCAGGGACACTGGAATTTTAAATAACATATTAAATAGTTCACTGTAGAATTAAGCCTTTCATTCTGTAGCAAATAAAAGAAAATCATTGGTAAGTGTTTTCTGATAACTCTTAAGTCAGGTTACCTAACAGGAAAAATCATAAAATCATTCAATCACACATAATTTGAGAGCATCCCACCTGAATATCCACCCTTTGTAGGAAAATTGTCCCTGGCTTTTCAACCAGATACTCCAGATGCCTGTTCAATATGTCAGGATCTCATGGCAGTAGTTCAGAGCATTGATCACTGTGGTGGAGGCTTCATCTTTCCTTTGAGCCACAGCTGTCTCTCTGTAACTTAGATTTTAGAAATGTCAGCTCTGCCCAGTGCAGGGAGAAGGACAGAAAACACACATGCCTTATTTCCCAGCCCTTCAAGTATGTGACAACCGCTGTCAAGTTCTTCTTTAAGATGTCGCCAGACCTAAAATCCCCATTTCCCGTCGTAGTTCTAGAATCTTACCTTCCCTGAAACAATCACGCTTGTGAGTGTTCTGATTATGGCTTCCAGACATAAATACAGATGTTCACATCTGTCCTGATTGGGGCTAATGCAGTCAGACTATGCACATCTTGCTTTGTTTTAGACACCAGATCCTTCAATGCAAGCCAATAATAGGTTAACTTTTCATATAACTTCTTTATTTCACTGCTGGCATGGATGGCTTTTTTTTTTTTTTTAAGATTTTATTTATTTGAGAGAGAGAGAGAGCACAAGCAAGGGGAGGGGCAGAGGGAGAGGGAGAAGCAGACTCCTCGCTAAGCAGGGAGCTGGACGTGGGGCTCGATCCCAGGACCCTGAGATCACAACCCGAGCTGAAGGCAGATAGATGCTCAACCGACTGAGCCACCCAGGCGCCACACAGGCGCCACACAGATGGCACTTCTGTGTAAAGGCCTCTAATTATTTTTACATGGAATGATGTTTGATCCTATCTCTTTGTTCTATACCTTGAATTTAAACCAGAAAATTTCCCACTTAATCTGATCAGATTATAGATTGTTATTTTCTTTTTCCAATTTATTTAGATCATATTAATCTTGCTGTGAAAACTTTATGAAAATGTCTAAGTTTGGCTCATCCACAAATTTCATGAATTTACTTTCTCTTTCAAGTTATTGCTCATACTAAGCAGAAAAAGGCCAAGAGCAGACATGGACCACATACACCTGTGGAAGTGTCTCTCCAGCAATCAGTCCCCTGAGTGGAGACTGCCCGCCACCTCCATCACTCAACCACGTTCCAGCATGGCAGCAAAGACTTTATGAGCGGCTCAATCAAATGCTGTTCTGGAAGGAAGGCATACTCACTAAGGGACTTTCCAGTCTTTCAATTGCCATGCAAGCTAACTTCTAGACGTCCTATCTTTTATTTCTAACTTCTAATGGACCTTCTATTTGATGGAAGATCCAGCCTACTGGCTTCTCATTTTTATTTTTTCTTCTTTCTGCCATTTTGAAAATCAATACACATAATAACTTTGTTCTCTGGAAATATTTAACATAAAAATGTAAGATTTTGCTCATATCTCTTCTGAGCAAGCCGCGCGCACTCGTATTAAGTAAACACCATGGTTTAGAACAAGCGTCAGTACTATCATTATTCTACATTGACTCCTGATTTTCCAAGATGTTCATGATACATAAAGAAGGGATTGTTATTATTTAAAAACAATTACGGGCAAGAAAATGACAATACATGAAGGAAGCAGCATTTCATGTTTCTAACAAGACCATCTGCTTATGGGCAAGATTTTTTAAAAATCCTAATTGAAAAGAAAATAATGTTAGGAGACATATGCCCGTGTTTACAAGGGAAACTGGCAATTGTTTGTGTTTTGCCAGTACTTTTACCAGCAACTGGTACCCATAATGGGGAAAATTAAAATCAGTAATTACCTTTCTGGTCTGCCATTGTTTTAAATGTGCTTGGGATTTCCTAAGCGTCCATTCTGAATAATTACTTGTGATAAGTTTAAATGTTCTCACTGAAAGGGTTGTAGGATGGGTACTCAGCTGTTATGCAAAGTGAGTACTTTGATGATAACAAATTCTTTTTCCTCTTGTTTCCCCCCAGTGCTGGCGACATTGTGTTTATAGCTCAATTTGTAGATAATCCTTCAAGCTACACTTTTTCTTAGGCACAGCCATTACAAATGTCTTCTTCCATTTGGCCTTGGCACTGCTTGGAACTTGAAATTGCTATTTGCTGCCTGCCAATTACAGAATAATTTAAGGTTTGACGCTTCCAGGCGTAGTTCTTGAAATACACAAAAGGAATATGTTAAGGTGGAATGCACAATATTTTCTCTGCATTGCATGGCTTCAATAGATTGCATAGAATTATAGCCAAATTGCAAAACAAATCAATGGGGGAAAATTCTTTCCTTTAAGGAGGTGTTTTGTAATTGCTTTAGCATTCTTTCTTTTGGTGGGACCACAGTAAATATTTTCAAACAGATTTATGTTGTTTGCCACTGACCGATTTGGATCTGTGAAAATGGGATGGGGTGTAAATATAGATAAAATTTTAACATAGAATTTAAATTTCTTTGAAACAAAGCAAGATGTGATTTTTTAAACTCATTGTCGAATAACTAAGAAGGAAGGGAAGGAGAGAGTTAAGTTTCATGGATCTTTTCAACTATAAAATGTAATAATTTTTCTTCTTTGTGTATTTATGTCTAAATTATTCAGCATTTACAGTGCAAAGCAGGAAAGCTGTAAAGCAAAGTAAATTTGTGGTTTAAAAGGGTCAAGTATAATTTTGAGGACTCAAAAAGCTTTTTGTTAGGGACAGTAGAAGGAAATGTGCTGATTACTGTGAGAATAAGAAAATGAGAAATGAATTATTTATGTCAGCCTGCCATCATGCCTGCAACATCTGGAAGGGCATTCAGGCACAGTTACACACACACACACACACACACACACACAACCCACACAAACAAAGGTCTTCCTCTTGGCCAATCGTAAACATGCTCAGATACCTAAAGATGGTTTCAAATTCTTTTCTTGACTCTTCCCACCGAGGCACCTTGGATGTACTCCCAGGAGCGCTTTCTCCACTTTCTGTATTTTTCTACCTCATCCTCCAAATACATAACACAAATACACAGCAGTGGGGGCTGTAAACCTTGTCCTGACTGCTCCTTAGGAAGGCTGCTTTCTTTAGAATAGGGCACCAGCAAGGTAAACAAATGTAGCTTCCAGAATAACTTGTGTGTCAAAAGGCTCTCACATCACCAGGGGTGAGGGCAAGATTAGGGAGGAGGGACGATGAAATGACCATCTAACTTGTGCTGACACGTTTACCTTTTAGTTTACTTAAGTGACAGACAAAAATCCCAAAGCGTGAGCAAAGACTCAAGGGACTGTGACATGGGGAGGTGGCAGACCAAAAGAAGCAGAAAGCTAAGTAACAAGAAATGCCTCCAAATAAACCAGGTAACTTGGTTTATGTGGAAGAAAATCAACCAGAGCACCATTAACATAAACCATGGAAACCGTGGAAGGTTTTCTATGTGGCTTTTCCAGGAAAGGATCCAAACTTCAGCTAGATTCTGTAATCATTGGTGTAGAGAAGAGAAGGGGTTCCCTCTACCCTCTTAGGTTCCATAGCTGGGTTTACGAACTAAACTGCTTACTGACACATTGGCAGGAAAAAAGGTACACACATTTGTTAATTTTTAATATTATATGCCCAGGGCATCACAGGGGGGAAAAAGTTAATCTCTCCCCAAAATGGCGAGATTTTAGAGCTTACATACCGCACTAATAAGGGAAGGGGAGAGGGGATGGAGACAACTCAGTAGAGAAGAAATGATTTTTAAGAAAGATGGATGGGCCCATAAAAGAATAGATGGGAGGCTTGATAGTTTGTGATAGTTTGTCTGGGTGTATGCCACATGGACTTATAGTCTCCTCTCCAGTGATAAGTGTCAGTCATTCCTGCTTGATGAAACTCCCAGGGAAAGGGATCTGTGACAATTGAGTTCCTTTGGGAGGACCTGTCTTTAGGCAGATAAGGGGAGTTCAGAGAAAGCCTTTCCCTTCACCTGCTGTTTTTCATGTGCCTTCAGCTCAAAATAATCAATATAACCAAGTAGCATATTTTAGGGGGGCATGTCCTGAACTTCAGTGGTCAAGGATGGTTCTCCAAAGAAGGATGAATTGTTTTTGTTGATTAGTGTCACATGGACAATTTAGGTTTTTGCCGTAGAGAAACAGAAGCTAACGTCACATATAAGAGTGCACAGGGACAGGCACATGGGGGCTCAGTCGGTTAAATGTCCACCTCTTGATTTCAGCTCGGGTCATGATCTCAGGGTCATGAGATGGAGCCCCACTTTGGCTCTGAGCTGAGTGTGGTTCCTGCTTGAGAGTGTCTCTCTCTCCCCCTCTCCCTCTCTCTGTTTCTCCCAGAATCCACCAAAGCCACAGTGGGATGGTATCAGTCTTTCTGGGTCTCTCACATTACAAAAAAAGATATTAAACCTTCACAGAATGCAAAATGAGTACCCCATACACAACAGAAGCTCAATGAGTCTAAGCTGGAAATGGCTTTCTCTTTTAGAAATGACTTACTTATTTTAAAAATAAACTTGGATTCTTTGTAATCCTTGGAGATGATGAAGATTTCAAGAGGAAACATGGTCTCTTTTGGCTTAATGACCAGTCACCAAATTAAATTCCATTTTTACACATTTTTTTATTTGTCTCACAATCTAGGAAGAGAGGAGGGAAAAAGCAACATACCTTAAAAATTAACTCTTCTTCTCAACCCATGTTTATGCAGACTTTTGGTCATAGTTTACCCAAGGTCTGCTCTAAATTTTCTTTCATTTTAACTATCCTCAATGATGAATTTAGAATTTCATTCTAACCATTCAAAAAAAGGGTCCACAGTATGCAAACAAGATGATCAGAACCATGCAGAACAGAAAACTATTTATTTTTAGGTCTATTGCAAAAACATCATCTCCTATACAAAGCCATGGATTGTATGAGAGTAATCCTGTTTGGCTCAAGAAAGATATCCTTAAAAGGAAACTTACACCTAGAAACATAGATGTAAATGACTTCCAGCACAAGGTAGCTGATTGTTCTGCCAGTAAGAAGGAGTTCAAAAGAAACTTAGCAAGAAATGGAATTAGTGAACTCAGTGACATTCTAATGGATGGAAAGATCCAGGAGGTTTGGTGCAACTCTACCAGGTCATTTGGAAGCCAGAGAAGCCGGCTTGAAGCTTGACCCTGGTCTGTAAGTCAGGGAACCCAAGCAGGATTCGGGGAACTGCTTCACAAGAAGCTCCAGGAAGAATAGCTTCTATCCAAGATTGAGGGTTTGAGCTGAGGTCCAGATGAAATGGATGATGCCTGGTCACCGCCCATAAGAATATCGTCAGGGAGCTGTGATTTGATTTGACAGTGTTAAAAAGAAAACTACAGGCCCAAAATGACAACACTTAAATTAAGGCCCCAAGTCGGTAAACCAAGACTTAATGCCTTACCTGTTTGCAGTTTCAACCCCTCAGAAATGTAACCTTTAACCAGTCAACATGAGAATTTCCTGGTCAGCACTAGGAAATTTATTGATAGACCCCTTCCATTTCCCTTGGGGGAGTGGCCTAGCCTAAAACAATGGACTCTTTCCTAATAATTTCCTTTTTTCCACTCCTTCTCTACCTTTAAAAATCCTTCCTTTTCTGTAGCCTCTTGGAGCTCTTATCTACCTGCTAGACAAGATGCTGCCCGATTCTTGAAGTGATTAATAATCTTTAGATCTTTAGAATTTACTTGGTTAAATTTGTGTCATTTAACAGCAGTAAGACCCAAGAAGAAAAACAGTCATTTACTGTGGGTGTGGGGTCAGCTAGCATTCTCTCAGAAGCCAAATACAGTTTTCCTGTCAGGTCCCAATTTCCACCCACCACTGGCCTCAGGAGCCAGGGAGTTGATTGCAATGAGCTTGCTCTGTAAATGTCTCTACTCTTCAAAATCCTGAGCAGTATCATAAGCCAGAGTCGATGGGTTGAACACCAAACGCTGTTACAAAGGCATAATAACTTACCCTGAACTAACTTTGCAAGCCGAAGACTGTTTTCATCTGTGACTGTGTCAATAGGATTAATGCAATCCATACGGTTGGCTAGCACATCAGATAAGTATGATGAACTATCCTCAGTCCCAAGAGAACTGGCTTTTACATCACAGCCTGAGCTGTTCACCTAGAAAGGCTGAAAAAAAAAAAAATGTCCTTACAGTTTTGTTTATTGTGCTTATCACCAGTGCAGGAAGCTCACATTTGCATTGCTAATAGCCCTCTTTCAAAGTTTGTTGACATTTCAACTGATCTTTAAAATGCTTTAATGTTATAACACCCTTGGGCAAAGTCAGTTCCCCAAAAGAAGATAGACAGCCTCTAGGTGCGACTTGGAAGCTGCAGGAACACAGGACCCATATCCTCATTCACAAGCCTGGGTGAGCTCTGCTCTGCCCAAACCACCATACCCTGGAGCCCAAAAAATGAAGAGCTGGGCCCTGCAAATAGGGAAGAGGAGAAGGGTGTTTATACATGTCCTTAGAGGAAAATGTGAGGGAAGAGATTCAAAAGACAAGAGTAAGGAAAAGTACAGAAAGGTAAATTTATAATCTGTTCTGAGAGTAAATCAGGGTATTTTTTCTGTAATAGGGAAGGAGGACAGAGAAGATTCATTACTGACCCTCAATAGGCTTTATAGTAGAGAAAGAATGGTCCAAACCTCTATATAATAAAAGAAATATCTTGCTTCTTAGAATATATGTCCTGGATTAAATTAGGAAAGGGTGATGCTGATAAGGAGCAGGTTCTAAATCTGGAACCAATAGGTTAAGAATAGTCAGGAATGATCCAGTTATGGTTTGGGAATATATGTACAAACAGCTGAATTCAAAGTATAACTCTAATAGAATATGTTAAATGAAAGAACAATTAAAAAATTTAGAGCAATATATATCTTGAAAAGAAATCTCATTATGAGAATTCATGCTGGTATGGTTTCAATTTCAGAAACTGGATTTTGTATAGGTAGATAGGTAAGATTTAGATGAAGACCTATAATCTAATGTTGATGTTGTAGGGACAGAGAACTTTTCACTTCTAGGTTCCTTGGCTGGCCAATAATTAAATTGACATAAGACAGATTAACCAGAGAAAAATAAATTTGGGACTTACAGGAGCTCCATAAATAGAGGGGACTCTGGCAATCGGGTAGTTGAGGTTTATATACCATCCTGAACTAAGAAGAAGGGGGCGGGGGTCTGGGGCTTCAAAGGGGAGGGAGGCAATTCACAGAGAATGGCAAATACTGGGCAAACAGATGTTTGCCATGCCGCTCAGATAAGTCTTTCTGATGTAAAAAGTTACCTCTAGTGATGGCTCTCTTCCTGGTGCAGGACCCTTATCTAAATTCTTTTGGACAGTTTAAGGGGGAAGTCAAAAGCTCTTTCTGAGTCGGCTGGGTCCCAATTTCTCCTGCTTAAATAATCCATATAACAAAGTGCCGTGTCCTGAGGTGGCATATTCTGCTCCCCTTCAATGTAAAAATTAAGATCATTCTTTAGTTCAAAATATAAAATTTCTTTATATGCCAGTTAAAAGCATGTACATTTAAATCTCTTCTTTTCAATGATATGTCATTGACACGTTAAATTGAACATATTTCTTTAAGTAATTTAATGTATTCCACCTGGTGGTGTGTTAATTACCAGAGATCATTAGCAGTTCAGTGTCTAAAGGGAGCTCAGGGCAGTATATTTTAAAAACTTGGTCTGTAGAGGCACCTGGGTGGCTCAGTCAGTTAAGCGTCCGACTCTTCGTTTCCACACAGGTCGTGATCTCAGGGTCATGAGATAATGATCTCAGGGTCATGGGATTGAGCCCCATGCCAGGCTCTGCACCCAGCAGAAAGTCTGCTTGAGATTCTCTCCCTCCCCTCTTGCCCCTCCCCCTGCTCACATGTGCACACATGCACATGCGCGCACGTGTACACAAATAAATAAAATATTTTAAAAATAAATAAAAATAGAAACTTGGACCTTAGTCCGCAGAAAGTTATTTTATGTTGACCAAGTACAAACACACATAAACACAGTCACTTCACACATGTGTACGTAACTGAAATTAAACCTTCATGAAATAAAGCTTACCTCTACTTTGTACAGAACCTGATGTACTCTCTTATGTTGTTTTTTCCGTACTCTCTTATGTTCTGTTTTTCCCACTCTTTTTCATATTTTGGAGATCGTGATCTCCAAAATTGAAATTGCCATCAACAGATAGATCTGTTTGATCTAGTTTGAAAAACGCTGCCAACTTTTTTTTATTGTGCACTTAGAGGAATTTAAGGAATTTGGGTGGTATTCCCAAGGTCACATAGTAAACACTGAAGCAATCCTATGCTAATATCTGGTCTTTCAAGTTGTGGCCCAATGAGTTCTCCCCAATCCTATGTTGTTTTCAATGTATGTGGCCCTCCTTCCCTCTCAAATTTGACAAAGCAAGCATTATTCTATGGATACTCCTCTTGCTCACTTTGCATTTTCACAGGTTTATGGGAAACACTAGTCGTACTCAATGTAAACTACATGTTCCTCTGTCTCGACCTCTCTGTCTGTTCTTTCTGAGAATAGTTTATATTCTCATCAGTATCCCCTAAAGCAAGCTGGTAGGGAATGACTGAATCCTGAGAAGGATAAGTTCATGTAGTCAAATAGTTTAAATTTCACATGAATGGGACAAAATACTGGAATCATCAAAGTGGCCCTAGATATCCTTCCCTCCTCCTAAGGAAGATTGATTCTGTTGGTTGTACTGATCAGAATAATAAGTGGGGAAAGAATTGAAGAGTTCTGAGACCAGCAGTATTAATATCCTAGGGCTACTTGCAACAAAGAGCAACAAACTGGGTGACTTAAAACAACCAAAATTTATTGTCTTAACAGTTTGAGGGGCCAGAAGTCTGAAATCAATGTGTCAGCATGGCCATGTTCTCTGTCCTAGCTCCTGGTGTTAATAGCAATCCTTGGCATACCCTTGGCTTATAGACACATCACTTCAGTCTCTGCCTCTGGCATCACATAGCATTCTGTCTGTGTCTTCTGTGTGCAGATTTCCCTAATTTATAAGGATTAGTGTCAGCCCTACTCAAGTATAACCTCATCTTGAATGAATACTTCTGCAAAGATCCAATTTCCAAATAAGGTCACTTTCATGTGTCCCAGGGTAGAACTTGAAAATATATTTGTGGGTGGAATCCAATTCTACCCACCATAGACGCTAAATCAATTCACACTACAAAGGGACTATATATACATATATTCAATTATAGCTTAATTTTTAATCTATATTTTATTGCTTTTTTTCAGCTTTGTTGAGGTGTAACAGACAAAGAAAACTGTAATATATTTAAATTGTACAGGGTGGTGATTTAATATACATACACATTGTGAAAGGATTTTTACCATTGAGTTAATTAACAAATCCATCATCTCATATAGCTAACTCTTTTGTTTTGTTCTGTTGCTTTTTGGTGAGAACACCTAAGTTCTACTCTCAACAAATTTCAGTAATATAGTACAATGTTATTGCCTGCAGTCACTGGATCCTTAGACCTCATTCATCTTACAACTCAACGTTTGTGCCCTTTTACCAACCTTTCCCTGTTTCCCCCTTTCCCCAGCCCCTGGCAATCACCATTCTACTCTGTTTATGAGTTTGACTTTTTTTCTTTTAGATTCCACATATAAGTGATAGCATGCAGTATTTGTCTTCCTCCGTCTGGCTTATTTCACGTAGCATAATGCCCTCCAGTTTCATCCATTTGTTGCAAATGCCAGGATTTCCTTCTTTTTAACTCTGAATAATATTCCATTGGGTGTATATATACACCACATTTTCTTTATCCATTCATCCATTGATAGACACTTTGGTTGTTTCTGTGTCTTGGTTATTGTGAATAATGCTGCAGTGAACATGGGGGAGGAGGCATGTAAGAATAATCTCTTTAAGGTAATGATCTCATTTCCTTTGTATTTATACCCAGAAACGGTGGTTCTATTTTTAATTTCTTGAGGAGCTTCCATATTGTTTCCAGAACGGCTGTGCAAGTTTACATCCCCACCAGCATTGCAGAAGGGTTACCTTTTCTCTACATTCTTTTTTTTTTTTTTTGAAATTATTTGCTTTTTTATTCTGTTAACTATATCCACATAACACCAAACCAAGAAGTTGAAAACAAGACAATCTAGCTTATCTACTTGCTATTAAGAAGCAAATACAACTGCATTTTAACATTGTATAGTTATATCCAAATGATGTCTAGGCAGTGAATTTTGTCACAGTATAAATGATATCTTTATTTTTTTATTTTTTTAATTTTTTTTTATTTTTAATGATTTTTTAAATTATATTATGTTAATCACCATACAGTACATCCCCGGATTCCGATGTAAAGTTTGATGCTTCATTAGTTGCGTATAACACCCAGTGCACCATGCAATACGTGCCCTCCTTACTACCCATCACCAGTCTATCCCATTCCCCCACCCCCTCCCCTCTGAAGTCTTCAGTTTGTTTCTCATAGTCCACAGTCTCTCATGTTTCATTCCCCCTTCTGATTACCCCCCTTTTCTTTATCCCTTTCTTCCCCTACCGATCATCTACATTCTTACCAGTGCTTGCTCTCTCTTATGTTTATAGTAGCTATCCTAACAGGTGGGAACAGGTGTGAGGTGGGAACTCTGTGGCTTTGGTTTTTTATTTTCTTGTTGATTAGTGACGTTGAGCATCTTTTGATGTACCTGTTGACATTTGTATGTCTTCTTTGGAAAAATGTCTCTTCAGGTCCTTTGCCCATTTTTTAAATTTAATTCTTTGAGGTTTTTTGCTCTAGAGTTTGTATGAGTTCCTTGTGTATTTTGGATATTAACTCGCTATCAGGTATGTTGTTTGCAAATATGTTTTCCCATTCCATAGGTTGTCTTTTCATTTTGTTTATGGTTTCCTTAACTGTACAGAAGCTTTTTAGTTTGCTGTAGTCCCACCTGTTTAATTTTGCTTTTGTTGCCTTGCTTTTGTGTCAAATCCAAAAAATCATTGCCAAGACCAACATCAAGGATCTTACTCTCTAGTTTTTTTCTAGGATTTTTATACGTTCGGGCCTTATGTCCAAGTTTTTAATGCATTTCAAGCTGATTTTTATGTATGGTGTAAAACAGGGGTCAAGTTTCATTCTTTTGCATGTGGATATCCACATCACCGTTTGGGTGTTTTTCCTGCACCATTTATTGAAGAGACCGTTCTTTCACCATGACATATTCTTGGCTCCTTTGTTAAAAATTAACTGACCTTGTACTTATGAGTTTATTTCTGGATTCTCTATTCTGTTCCATTGATATATATGTCTGTTTTTATGCCAGTTTCATACTGTTTCGATTACTATAGCTTTCTAATATAGTTTGAAATAAGGAAGTGGTAATGCCTCCAGCTTTGTTCTTTTGTCTCAAGATTGCTTTGGCTATTGAGGTCTTTTATGGTTTCATACAAATGTTAGAGTGGTTTTGTCTTTTTCTGTGAAAAATGTGATTGAAATTTTGATAGAGCTTGCACTAAGTCTGTAGATTACTTTAGGTACTGTAGACAATTTAACAATAGTAGTTGTTCCAGTCCATGAACATAGGGTATCTTTCCATTTATTTGTGTTTTCTTCGATTCCTTTCTTTAATATTTTATGGTTTCAGTGTACTTTATTGCTTTTAAAAAACTGTTTGATAGCATCTTTTTGTCATCTTTTCAAATTATTACTAACTCTAATTCATTCGGTAAAATATGTTTTACGCACACATACACCCACACGTATGCACTAGCTCCTCTACCAACATTAATATTACTAGATAATAAATAGAAAAAATAAACAAGAATTAGGAAATAGACACATAAATATATGATACTTAATTTATGACAGAATTGGCCTGAAATAATGAGTGAGAAAAGGATGAAAAAATGGTCTTTTAAATAAACTGTTGTGGGACATTCAGGGGTCCATAGGGAAAAGAAGAAAATTATCCCATTTCATACTATACATATAAACCAAATCCAGGCTGATTAAAAACCCAAATATAAAGGCAAACATAAAAGCTCTTATGAACCAAAAAAGAAAAATACCTTTATGAACTTAGAAGTAGGGAAGGTTTTGTTAAACATGATTAAAAAAAACAAACTAAATTTCCCTGGAAACAGAAAAGCAGATATAAGAGTATAAAACATTTCTTAATGTATTAAATATTTGAAATTAGTTATGTGAAATTCCTTTTTAATTATTTCCATTTTTGCTCATCCAATTAATTCTCTAATTTAGTCTATAGTATGAAATCTTAGAAGTTGTTTGCAGTTGTAAGTAGTGAAATAACAAGCTCATTTCTAGTTTTATTTTGTTTTTCATTTCTATTTACAAAGTGTCATTGGATAACAACAAGGAATCAGTTTTTTTATAGGAACATTGCTTTAGGAAAGATTGTATTTTTTTTTTAAATTTACTTAATAAAAAAATACAACTTACTGGTTAAAAATAAGCCATCTAAATAGAAAGAGGGTCATATAAGCTTATCCAGCAAAGCAAAAACTAAGTCTTGTGGTGTTTTTTTCTTACAGTTATTATTTTCATAGACAACAATATGTACTTTCAAAACCTTTCTGTGGTGTGTGTGTGTATGTAATTTTGTATCACTGTGCACAAGAAAACTGATCATGATATAAATAGATAGGCCTGCACACAAAAGACCCAGAAACCCAGAGGAGTGCCCTTGGGAGAGTAGAGCTGCAAATCTCAGGTCATCCAGCAGTTAGGTCAGCACTGGGGGCTGGGAGGAGGAGTGGGGCATGAACCAGGGACGCAGGAAAGTTGCTTTTCACAAAAGACCTCAAAATCCTTCGGTTGAAAATTCTTCCATAACTGTAACAGAGTGAAAAAATTTAAAACCAAGTGACTGACTAGGGCAGGCGATTTCGATGAAAGAAGATGAGATAATTTCACACTACTTCTTCCCTCCATTTCTTTGGATCCATCTAACATCTGACCGTTTGTAGTGTTCTCTTCTGTGGAAATGCATCACAGATAAAATGACTGTTTTAATTAATGATAATAGCTTACATGTGCAATGCTTTGCACTTTTCATATAATTTCTTTTATTTAATCGTTAAGAAGCACCTATTAAAAGTAGACAGAACAAGTGTAATTTTTTTCCTATTTTGTTCAAAATTGTGCTACTAAATGATGAGTGATTTAAAATGGCCTAGTTTTACCCACTGATGGAGTCATCTAAGGCATTGCCTTTCAAAGTTATGGGCTGTGAAATTTTAGTGGTCTGTGACCAACACTTTTTAAAATATTATGAATTAGAATGCAAAATGTCAGAGTGCACCAAACATTTGAAGGGTAACTATTTTATAAAACTTTGTTTCAGTATTGTTTCATTGTGTGTGCATGCAGGGTCCCAGGGAGACGATAAACTTCTTGCTGTTGATCAGATAAAACCGTTTGGAAAACTGACCTAGGAAAACAAAATTCCTTAGTCCCTATTTGGTTTCAAAGAACTGAAATCCTATTAAAGTTTCCTTATTAGGTTAAGGCAGTATTCTCAAACCGTGTTCTCTGTAAAGTCGTTCTAGGAGATGTTAATAAGTGACCCAGGGGGGAAAAAAACAGATTTTTTTGATCAAAAAAGTTATAAAAATGTTATATACTGGAAACCACCTTTGAACATTCATATAGAACAATTGCAGCTTATCAGAGTCTCTGAAAAATCCAGCAGTAATGGAACCCGTTCCTTCAAATAATTTGAGCTCATATTTTTCTTAGCAATTTGTAATCCACCTGTTTGGAGATGGTCAGACTGCGCGCTGCCCTCCACTACAATGCCGCGCCCACAGGCAGGTGTCACACCTGGGTCTTATTCAGAGAGTGGCTATGTATTGATATCTGATAAGGTCTTACGTGTTAGCCCAGCAGAGCACGTTTGTTTATCGGCACATCTTCAGCAGGACACTTTTTAGAAACTGAACAGGAACCCATATACCTGAAACTCAGAAGTAATGAGGGGCGAGATGGGTATACAGTGGCAGAGAGAGCATTGAGAAGTTCAGCACCTTAGATTCCAAATCTCTCTTTTGACTGTTTTCCCCTTACACATGGGAGCATGGCTGGTCTTCAGATTTGTACATAGGAGCTCTGGTAGAACCAAGAGAAATTCTGCTTTTTCTTTTACCTTTTCTCAGTTTTATTGAGATATAATTGACATACAGTACTGTGTAAGTTTCCGGTATACAGCACCATGACCTGACTTACATATATTGTGAAATAATCAGCACAATAGATTTGGTGAACATCCATCATCTCGTAGAGATGCAAAACAAAAAACAAATAAGAAAAAAAAGGTTTTTTTCCTTATGACGAGAACTCATAGGATCTGCTCTTCTAACAGCCTTCAAATATATCAGACAGCAGTGTTAACTATAGCCATCTTGTGGGATGTGACATCCCCAGTACTCATTTATCTTATAACTGGAAGTCTGTACTTTTTGACCATCTTTATCCAATTTCCACACTCTCATGCCCCACCCCACCCCACCCCCAACCCACCTCTGGTAACCACAAATCTGATCTCTTTGGGTTTTTTTTTTTTCCCCTATCTTTCTGCCTGACTTACTCACTGAGCATAATGCCCTCAAGGTCCATCCATGTTGTTGCAAATGGCAGGATTTCCTACTTTATATATATATATATATAATTCATCTATATCATCATTGATATCAATCAATAGACACAATAATTGGTACATATATATCAGTAGACACTTGGGTTGTTTCTATATCTTGGCCATTGTAAATAGAACTGCTGTGAACACAGGGGTGCAGATAGTTCTTCCTTAGAGGTTGTTTTCATTTCCTTTGGGTATATACCAGAAATGGAATTGCTGCTTATTGTTACTGATACATTTTTAGAGTGACTTCAGGGGAAAACACGCCCATTCGAACAGGGTTGGGTATAGAAGACTCCAAACACTTGTAGAGGGAGTTTTCCTAGAGCGCTTCCAGTATTGGGAGATCTCTTTCTCATGTCTGTCTTCCTTTTCATCCCGCCCGGCCTCCGGTATCTCTACAAAAACAGCTACACCCTCGTTATTCTCCCTGTTTGGTGCATCCGAAGAGTCTAACAGAGTTGTGCCATGGATACTGAATTTCCTACCACTAATAAAAATGGCAAAATGGTTTCTCAGAAGATCAATTTAGGGACGACAAATATCACTTGACATTTCTTGCATACCCAATAAAATGGATTAAGATTAATTTCGCAGTAGTGATCAAACAGTTTTGTCTCAAGACCCATTATAATCCTAAAAATTGAGGACCCCAAAAGCTTTTATTTATGATTTTACATACCGATATTTAATGTATTAGAAATTAAAGCTGAAACACTGTTAAATATTTATTTATTTTAAGCTAACAATTAAAAACCCACTACTTGTTAGCATAACATATATTTATATTTAAAAAGCTTACATTTTTCCAAAACAAAAAAAGATTAATGCATTGTTTCATGATTTTACAAATCTCTTTAATGTCCAATTTAATAGAAGCATCTGGGTTCTCATAATCAGTCTCTTGTAATCACATGTTGTGAAGCCTCTAGAAAATTCTGCTTATACATGGATGAGAGAAAGAGAGTAAAAAGGAAAATAAGATCTCAGTATTATTATGGAAACAGTTTGGTCCAATAGTCTGTGGACCCCCGGGAAGGTCCCTAGGAGCTCCATTTGGCCCCAGCCACAATGAGAGAACTTCAGCCCTAATACTTTCCATCAGGTAGCAGGGGAACTGGATTTGATGGTAGAGAATCAGGAGGCAGGGAGCAACTCACCGGCCAACTCACCTCTCAGCTGTGAGGTCCCGCACACTCCCCAGCCAAGTGAAGCAAAAATCCCTCCTGTTGTAGGGCAAGATAGGCTGGGAGCTCCAAGCTGAGGTAGAGGTGAAAGGGCAAAGGAGTCATCCCCATATTTGACCTTAGTACAGCAGGTCCCCCGAGGACGGCTGATGATCAGGGGAATGTATCTGACCTAGGAACTACTGATGGTAATCAAGCCATGATTTAAAGTAGTAGCTATTCATACTGAAATACTTTTCCCCCAAGAAAGAATCAGCAGTTAAAATGAAATTGTGATTTGCACACTGCAAATCTTGAAAACAATTCAGCATTTGTAGCCCACTTCGCCTATTTAGCTACTTGCTTTGTTCATATATACTAGTTCTTTCAAATACCGTAAAATAACCATATTTGAATAACTCAATAAATATGTGTTATTCAATTTGAATTTTATGACACAGAATTTGGTTACCTTTCATGTTTTAAAAAGGACAAAATGCATGGATGATATTTATGTGTATATTTTTCAATAATGTTTTCCACAGGACTCTTGGAGAAAAGCTCAAGACGATTATTTCTCTGGCAGGGGGTAAAAAAAGAATAGCCCTCAATGAGATAAGCATGAACACATCAGAAGATCTATTTTCTTTTGATTAATGTTCAAATGGGCTAGGACACAAAATAAAAATTCTGGAAACATCCAAAAGAAAAGTTTACATCTCTTCTGCTTTCTTCCAAATCTGGTTGGAGTTGGCAGCATAGACCCGAATGAAATCTTGCAATTAGTCTGAGAAGCTCATTATGAGAGCCAAATTGTTCTCAGCTTTCTGCCTTGCCTGAAGGCTGACATGCCCAGACTGAAGCCCATGCAGGCATCCCTCCTTGTGGTGATCTGAATTGCTCATCCCCAGCCCCCACCTCCACCCTGCCAAATGCTTATGTTGAATCTTAACCTCAGTACCTCAGAATGTGACTGCATTTGGAGATGGAGTCTGTCACGAGGCCATTGAATTAAAATGAGATCATTAGGGTGGGTCCTAATACAGTGTGACCAACGTGCTTGTAAGAAGAGGAGTTTAGGGCACAGCCATGCGTGTTCACAGAGGAAGGACCATGTGAGGACAATGAAAAGACAGCCATCTGGAAGTCAAGAGAGGCCTCAGAGGAAACCACCAGAGACTTTGATCTTGGATTTCCAGCCTCCAGAATTGTAAATTTCTGTTGTTTGAGCTGCCCTGTCCATGGTATTTTGTTATGGCAATCCTAGCACACCAATATACTTCTTTTCACTTGGACTCTGAAATGACCAGAGACCACCGGGCTCTCATGGGCAATTCTAATTAATCTTCTATTATTTTTCATCTGTGTCAAAAATCAGATGACTTTTTAAAAATAGGTAACATATTTACTTGTTTCAAAAGTCAAAAATTACAGAAACATGTAACAGTGAAAGCTTTTCTCTTACCCCCAACCTCCATCTGTCCCATAATATCTGTTACGAATTTATTTTTGTAGAGCCGTTCTATTATGGTATAGAAGACATCTAGGAAAGTACCCAAGATCAAACATGCATAACTCAGTGATTCATCCCAAAGCAATTACTCATGTAACCACCACACAGATGAAAAAACAAAATGGAACATTACCAGCCAGTCTGAAAGTAACCTTCATGTTCCCTCTGAATCACTACTGCTCCATCCTCCTGAAAGTATCCACTATCCTGATTTCTAACACCATAAATTTGGTGTGCAAGTTTCTTTACTTTATATAAATGGAATCCTGCCTGGACTGGGTGCCTAGATTGCTTGTACATGGTATGAAGTTTGCTGGATTCATGCATGTTGTTGTACATAGCTCTAGTTGATTTCATTGTTATATGTTCCGTGGTATAAATATGCCACAGCTTAAATTGTTGATGGACACTTGCGTTGTTTCCAATTTTGAGCTGGTCAAGTAATGCCATTGAACATTCTTGTTCACATCTCTGGGCACACACGAGCATGGTTTTTGGTTGTTGGATCTACTCTTTGGAAGAGTAGAATTGCTAGATCAAAGGCTATGTGAATCTTCAGCTTCCGTAGATAGTGGCAGACTTTTTAAAAGCAATTTTACCAATTTACATGTCTGTCAGAGTGATTTAAGGTTCATTGTTCCACATACTCACCAACACTGGGTAATGTCAATTTTTTAAAAATATTTTCAGCTATTCTGGTACTTGTGTAATGATTAGGATTTCAACATACGAATTTGGGGAAACACAAGCATTCAGTCTCTAACACTGTCTTTTTATGTCAAATTTAAGACGTCTTTTCCTACCTGGAAATCACCAAGTTATTCTCCTTGATTATTTCCTAGGTGTGTTGTTTTGCATTTCACTTTTAAATTTACATTTCATCTGGAATTGGTTTTTGCCCATGGTATAATCCAGGGATCAAACTTCATTTCTTTTCCCTCATTTCCTAGCACCATTTATTGGCAGATTTTTCCTTTTCCTGCAACATTTTTCTGCCGTTGTGTCATTAGTTAAGGGTTCATAAAATGTGGGTCTGTTTCTGGATGCTCTGTTTGATGCTATTCCATCATTCTAATTTTCTTTCTACCGTGGAACAGTATTACTAATTACTTTAGCTTTTAAAAGTTTTGATATCCAGTGGAATTAATCATCCCCCCGCTTCCTTCTTCTTCAGTTGTGTCTATAGATTCATATACCAATTTAGACCTGTAATGGCTTAAAAAAATACCTCTTTCTCCTCCTCTTGCCTAAATGATTTGACGTTAACTCCCTAGCTCTAGTCTCTCGGAAATCTGAGAAAGGTAGAATGTCAGCTATGTCGGGGCGCCTGGGTGGCACAGCGGTTAAGCGTCTGCCTTCAGCTCAGGGCGTGATCCCGGCGTTATGGGATCGAGCCCCACATCAGGCTCCTCCGCTATGAGCCTGCTTCTTCCTCTCCCACTCCCCCTGCTTGTATTCCCTCTCTCTGTGGCTGTCTCTGTCTCTGTCAAATAAATAAATAAAATCTTTAAAAAAAAAAAAAAAAAGAATGTCAGCTATGTTTCCAGGCATGTTGCATATGCTAAAAATCATCCTGGTTGATAAGCTGTATCTGGTTTGGAAAGACTGGAAGTAAAATACATATTTTGGGGCTTCGCTCAGTCTGCAGCACTGCATACACCTCTGGCTTGGACCCATAGGAGCTCTGCCCATGGGACTGTTCTAAGAGATAGTCACTCCTGTGCATCATGGGGCTTCTAAGCCAGAATGGCCAACATCCGTTTGACATTTCTTGTCCTATCACACTCGAACTGACTACGTGAATGCCTGAGAATAGCCCCTGCACTCCTAGCAGTACAATGCTCCTTGTACTTATACTCTCCCCTACTGGTAATGCCCTATTTTTACTTAATCCTGAATCCCTCTGAATAAGCTGATGCCAAGAAAGAGTCATTGGCATTTCTCACAGAAATAGAAAAAAAAATCCTAAAATTCATATGGAATCACAAAAGACTCCAAATAGCGAAAACAATCCTCAGAAAAAAGATAGTAAAAAAAACAAAAAACAAAAAAACTGAAATGGTAAAAAAAACAAAAGAGAGAGAGATTCCTAGTTCATTGTACAAAATTGCAAAGACTATTATGTATCCAGTTTTAGTTTTTTTCTTAAGGTTTTTTTTTTTTAATGTATTCATTCTATAGAGATACAGAGAGCATCAGCAGGGGGAGAAGCAGACTCCCCACTGAGCCAGGAGCCCAATGTGGGGCTCAGTTCCAGGACCTGGAGATCAGGACCTGAGCCGAAGGCAGATGCTTAACCATCTGAGCCACCCGGGCAACCTTGTATCCAGTTCTAGTTAACTAGGAAATTAAACGTTTTGCAATTCTAAAGTTATCAGCAGAGTTGATCTATTGAAATCAAAGTTTAAAATGCCATGAACACTGAATTATATACATATATATAAAAGAAATAAAATTGAAAATAGAGGTATAAAGAAGAAATATTAATAAATACTACATCTCTAAGTAAAAAAGGAGTAGTTTGAATTAGATTATCTAGAAGTTGGGACGCCTGGGTGGCACAGCGGTTAAGCGTCTGCCTTTGGCTCAGGGCATGATCCCGGCGTTGTGGGATTGAGCCCCACGTCAGGCTCCTCCGCTATGAGCCTGCTGCTTCCTCTTCCACTCCCCCTGTTTGTGTTCCCTCTCTCACTGGCTGTCTCTATCTCTGCCGAATAGATGGATAAGGTCTTTAAAAAAAAAAAAAAAGATTATCTAGAAGTTTATTCCTATGTCTTAAATGTGTTGTTTCCCTTATTCAATATAAATAATTGATTATAATGATCACCAGAAAATTAGATACTTATGTAAATATTAGACAGCAAGTATTGCTTAACACTGGAATACAAATTACTTTCTCCCTAGAGGCTATTTTTGCCTTTATTTATGTATTATTTAAATGTTGGGAGAGGAGGAAGGGTATCAGAATCACTCTGATCTGAAATCAGAGATTTCAAATATCTCACAGCTACTCAAAAATCTTTAAGGGTGTCAAGCTTCACCAGGCTTCCCAGGTGATTATGATGTATTCTTTTCCTTTTGATTAAGAAAAGCTGAGAGAGGGACATATATGTTGAATTTCAGATGGATGTGTACATTGATTTTATAGTAGGTTCTTTTTCTTCCTGGGAGTGGAATTCCTTCTATGGGTTGATTCATGAACTTAGAATGAAATATCTTACTAGATTATTACAGATACAAGATATTGCATAATTTTGCTAAAATATTATCATACAAGTTCCAGCATGTTGTGAACTAAGTAATTCTACCATAACTAAAACTTGGCTGTCTACATTAGTCAAGTATATATTTTAGGTAGAGACAGTGAAATTGCTGCTTTTGTCTGGTGGCCAAATTCACTCCTAAAGCATCAGTTTGCCTTCTGTTCCCTAGTCGTGTGCATATGAGTCACCTGGGACTATTGCTAAGTGTAGATTCTTTTGAGGAGGTTCAGAGTGGAGCCCACAAATCTGCATTTCTAACAAGCTTTCAGATGACGCTGTCCCAACAGGTCTAAGCACCACACTGAATATGACTCTATACAAAAAGACCCCACTTTTTATTCTTTATTATTACTTACTTCACTGGGTTCTGAAAACCCAGGTAGAAATTAGTTGTTTAAAAAACCTTTCTTTCCTCTTTGGCCACTGGGGCTTTTACTTCTCTATGCCACATCATTTTAATAATAAGATAACAAATTGCACTCCTCTATTTCCACCCAAATTAGCAATCCTGGAAACTTGAGCCACACTTAGATTCTATTCAGTTGCTTCTGAGTTCCCAGCATTGGCTCAAGTGTGACTACAAACTGGTTTTTCACCTGCCTTCTAGCATCTGCCAGGGCCCTTCTTCCCTGTTCCTCCTGCTGCTTGGCTGTCTCTGGCACTTTCCTAGGACAAATGTGGGGTGTCCTGTGTTCAGGCTACTGGGTCCAGTTCAGCCACCTATCATCACTTCAAGTGAACATAGTCATTCGAATCAGTTTTTCATTGCATCCTTTGTAGTAGTGACTTGAAACAATTAAGAATATCACCACATTCTATCCAGAATCACTCCTTTCCCCCAAGCCTGGTCCACTCTCTAGTACCAAGCTTAGCCCCCCGGGTCTCTCCTTCCTTTAGGCTTAGAAAACTTCATGCAAATACCACTTTGACAAGCCACCCCTTCGCCCATCATTCCCACAACAAGCCCACAGAACCACTGGAATCGTGGAGTGATAACAGTTTAGGCTCTTAAATCAGGATCCCCACAGATGCTATAATACAGCGTTCCTGCTTGGGTAAGGGAAAATAATAACCAGTGTTTAGTGAGGGCTGGGAGAAGCAGATGAATGACCTGATAGAATGCATTTGTCAGCATGTGTAACTGATGAATGAGTAGGACAAGTCAGGGTTATGGGAAGGAGCTTTATGCCACCACTGGCAAAATTTGAAGCAGCAAACGGCAAAGAAACCCAGTGCATGGCAATATGATTAACCAATGAGATGGGCCTGGCTTCCGGTAATGGTGTTATTAAAAAGGTTCAGCTGTGTTCAGTTAAAATACCTATCTAACTTGGGATTGGCAGAAAGGAGCCTGCTACATATGAGACTGTTCCAAACAGCCAAGGAAAATGAGTATATAATAGTGATGCTAATATGAAGATTTGACCAATATCAACTGGCATGTTTTCTATCCCAAGTAAACTAATAAAAACAGGACGAGCCCACCGTCCTAAGGTCAGAAGAGGCAGTGGTGGTTGGGTTCTCCCCTGTGGTGCCCAGGGGCTCGCTCTCTCTGTGTCAGAGATGCTATATCCACATACATTAGGGCCTTTCTTTCTTATTTTTGAAGCCCTAGAAATAAGCCTTTCCTTTTTTCCTATAAATCATGGTTATAAGTAGAAGCTTATATGCGGATAATTCCTGAGGACACCAAAAAACATAATTGGTGAGGCTAACTAAGAACGCCCAGGTATACATGGGGAGGTAATGCACCCAGATTATAGACGTCTCTAGTCTATAGAAGTCTATAGAAGTTCATCCCCTTTTTGTAAAAAGCCTTCTGAGTCTAGTGTCTTTTGATTCTGTATTCTTCTGTCTGTATCTCAAATCTAAACTGTTCATCCCAGAGATTCTACCCGGCTCCTTGAGAAGTCTGCATGTTCTTTCTAGAAGTTCATTCGTATTCACTGTACCAAACTTCTCTCTCCCGCCTGCTTCAGCATTTTCTCTGTTGTTATTCCTGGCCTTTACTGAAATGAATACATCCATCTCTCTCTCTCTCTCTCTCTCTTTCTTGTGCCCTTCTAAAATGGTTGTGTTTCCTTTGGATCTACTGTACTCTCTAGACCAAGGACATTTGATATCTCCCAGAGGTCAGAGAGGTACCTCTCGTAGCCATCTGAGATGAGTGAGGGTGATTACACAACAGAAACACAGAGCGTTGGTGCACCAGATGATGGAAAGGTACACACATGGAAAAGAGAGCTCCCCACCTGACACCGCTGGTCGGCATTGTAAACATCGCAGCCTGTGAACCTTGCCCCCAGAGCGTACCCTCTCAGAGGGCCACGGTATCCGGGAATGGCACTGTTAGTAATTATGTTCTACAGCCTTCCAATGAAAGACTAAATAAAGGGAGAACTTTTTTCTATCAGGTAATAGTAAAACATTTACTTCCACATGCACTTGCTTTAACCAGCTTGAACAAATTCGTTATTCCCAGTAGATTATTCTCATTGGTAATTTGGTAATAAAAGATTCTAGATATGGTGCATTTTAGTCACTGGCATTATAATTTTTACTTTAGAATCTCACTAACTGAATATTCATTATCTAATTATAATTAAAGTGCACAATTCCCTAAAGAATGCCTATAACGATTTAAATGAATATGGACTTAATTAAAGGAATTAAATTAGGGGATTAAAATCATTCAAAGGGGGTAAATTTTATTCTGAAAGAACTATAGAAATGGAATACCAAGAAAGAAAAAAATAGGGGAAGGCAACAGAAAATTGGTAAAAATAAAACAGATCCCTGACGTGCTCTGATGGAGGAATATCATAGTAACTTAATTATCTTTAGTTATGGAAAAAATAAATAAGACACAGGTCATCTAGCAAGCTCCTTGAAGACGGGAGCTATGAGTGATCTGATACGATTAATTTTTGCCTTCCTGACCAGACCAATGGTGAGCTGAAACCTAGTGGACTCTCAGTATTCGTTAAATGAATAAAGAAGCAGATTCTGTCTCAGAATTTTAACAAGTAAGTTCGTGAGTCCTTTTTCAGGTCAGCTTATATATACACTGTTTAAAGGAATTCATACTTGAATCGAGTTCGAATGTGGGCACTTGAGTTAGAATGCTGGTTGATATGCTCTGGGTGTTAAGTTTGAGGCTGATGAGGCCTTCCCGGAGGCAGCCAGTCCCACAGGCAGACCTGGAAACCGGTAGAGTATCTCTTTATCTCATGAGCTCTTTCCTGCTACAGGCAGAGATCATCCCTCATTACCTGGGAGAAAGCATGGACCTAACGTAGAATTAGGCTTTTTTGTACATGTGTTGAGTTTGTGTTCTAGTCATGCTAAATACTGAAAAGGAAATGATTTGGAGCCATTTTTTGAACAGTGTTGTAAAGGGAAGTGATGAGTTTTATAGTAGTTAATATCTAGTGAACCGTCAGAAGCTGCCATTTTTTTATGTCAAACACAATTGAATTTCACATAGTCGAACCTAATATTTATTGAATGCTTATTTTGTGCTGGACACAGTGCTATGTAATTTACCAGATGTTAACTGATTTAAATTTCACCGACCAAAAAAATTTTAACAGATGAGGAAATCGAGACTTAGGTTAGGTAATTTGCCCAACATGGAAGGAGGACCATCTTTTCTTAAGCAGAATACCATCCTGCCCAGGAAAAATATCAGTGTTGTAAATGATGCTATCAAAATCTGGCCTTCCAATCACTTAATTACGTCAACAAAAATGTGACAGTGAAATATACCATGGTTAATTCACAATGCAAATTGTCCGCTTTTTAAAAGGTGAAATTTACTTACAATACAGAGATGATTGTCGCTGCAATACAAGGTCAAGTCCTGTGACTACAGAAATGAGTAAGACATAATCTTTTTTTCAAGGAAAGGAGGTCACATTGAAGTATGGAAGACAGAGAATTATAAAACCCTACCATATCATTAGAGTCTATTTTTGTGGGCCCCATGTTCCAACCCAAAAAACAAAGCTATATAGGAGGAATGTCCTATGGAAACAAAGAGAAAAAAATTGAAACCAAGAAAGTCCCAGAAAATTCCTAATCCATGTCAGCCATAACTATATTTCCACGTAAATAAATTGTAATGAGAGTCCAGAGGAAGAAGCGATTAATTCATTTTGGAGAAACCAAGGAAAGTTTCACAGAAGAGATGACAACTGGACAAGGCCTTAAGAATGAGTGGAATTTTCACGGACAGGTGAAATAGGAAGGACATTCCAAACAGGGAACCTGTGCAGAAGAAGGTGTGAAAGTAAACAAAATTTACTAATAATGAACGGCTCAGGTGCCAGAGAGGCAGAGTGGATGCCACAGCATATTCTATATTTCCGGAACCCGCAGAGCACATGGAGTATTTCAGCGGGCTCATTGTGAAGGGACCAGGATTGGGAACTTGAACTTTGTCCTAGAAAACAATAACAAGCCACCAATGCTTTCTCCCCCTTGAGCTGTAACTTTGATAATGTGAAGCGTACAGATCTTAAACATACAGCTCAGTTGCTTTTACGTATTGATACAGTCATGAAATTATCGCCTAGATCAAGATCTAGAACAAACACATGGTCAGCTCCTTAGTTCCCTTGTACCCTCTGCTAGACAATCGCAGCAAAGTTTACCATATGACTTTTATGACCATAGGTTATTTTGCCTGTTCTTGCCTCTCTTATAAATGGAATCATTCAGCATGTACTCTTCTGTGTTTGGCTTTTTCTCTCAATATCTTGTCTTTGAGATTTACTGTATTTTTATGTTTAACTGGGGCTCATTTTATTTCATTGTTGTGTCTTATTCTATTTTTTTTCCCATGGAAAGAAAATTAATTTAATGGGCTTTATTACAGAAGCCTAAGAGTTGTCCTATACTGGTTGGTTAAGACACACATATCTTTGAAGATTTTATTTGTTTGAGAGGGAGAGAATGAGAGAGCACGCAAGAGCAGGGAAAGGGAGAAGCAGACTCCCCACTGAGCAGGGAGCCTGACACTGGGCTCGATCTGGGGGCCAGGATGCTGGGATCATGACCTGGCTGAAGGCAGACACTTAACCAAGTGAGCCACCCAGGTGGATAAAGCACCACTAATTAAGATGGTAAGGACTCACCAATATTTTCTATTTGTCTGTCTCTTAATCTCGTTTGTTAAGCTCTATAAATGATTTACCATGAAAGCCACCTTTGAAAAGCCACAGAGAGACAAAAACCATGCTTCACAGAATGATATAATGCAAAACATTATTTCTCAGAATATTGATATGTGTGCTGGGAAAAAAGTCCCTTTTCCAGGATCCTGGGTTAAAGGTAAATATGTTTTACTCAGTGTAGGGATTGTCACAGTGTTTGTTATACTCACTGGTATTTTGTGTCTCCAAGAGTGAAATATAGAATACATGTAGCATTTCCCATACTTGGAGCTCAAACATCTCTTTACCCTCAGAAAACTGACTACCCTCTCCCAGAATTAATGTTTCCCAAACTCAACAGAAAAAATTATATACAGCTGTATGGACTTAACTGTGAATTATGTCACCTCCCACCAAAAGTCATGTTGAAGTCCTAACCCCCAATATGACTATATTTGGAGATAGGCCCTCTAAGAAGATAGTTAAGATTAAATGAGGTTCTAATGGTAGAGCCCTCGTCCTATAGGATGGGTGTCCTTATAAGAAGAGGCAGAGACACAGAGCCAGCTTGTGCTGTCTGTGTGCACATAGGAAGGACCCTGTGTGGGGACATAGAGAAGAGCTGGCTGTCTGCCAGCCACGGAGAGAAGCCTCACCAGACAGCCTTGCCAGCCCTTTGATCTAGGCTGCCAGCCGCCCAGAACTGCGGGAAAATAAATGTCAGTTTCTAGCCCCCCAGTCTGTGGTATCTTGTGAGCAGACTGACATAATAACCTCGAAGTCAAGTAAGAATCAGTCATCACCGTGTTGGGCACCTCAAGGAAATAAACAACTCAATCCTCCCGGGCTTGTTTGTATCCCTTTCCTGTTTCATTTTCAGTTTATTTGCAAACTGGACACTCTGCCCTATCAGAAGAATGTGGCAACTTCCCCTTCTGGATGCCCACAAGAGCAAAATGAATTCATACAAACAAGACACTTGCATGTTTTATTCTCTCCATTAAACTGCCGCTAAATTGAGTTTTGCATTGTTGAAGATTTGCATCTTCCTGCAAGTTACTCTCTCCTTTCTCTGATGGTATTTGTGATCCTTCAATTAATAGCAATGGATATTTACTGCCTTTCTTCTAAGGGGAGGATTTATATGGCTTTTAATTTGTGTAAGTTGGACTGCATCATAAATGGTTCACCCTCTAAATTACAAAGTAAGCTTGCCAATAGAGATGACCTTGTTTATTAAAATCTAATTAACAGAAGTTTTAGAATGTCCCTGAGAGGGTTACTGTTTTTCTCCCAACCCAATAAACATCCAAGACCTAGCTGGCTAGAGTGAACCACAGAGCTCAGAACCTCACTGTGAAATTATCTCGTTAGTGCTTCCTTCAGCCATTTTCTCCAAGAGTGCATTTCTCCCAGAATCATTTCCCAAAAAATACTAGCTAGCCAATTTCAGAGGCCAGTTGTGTCTCACTTGATTAGTTATGATTTGAAGAAAGAGACCCAGGTGCTCTTTGCTCCCAGGATCTGAACAAGAGGATGCTGCACTTGTTATTTACCTGCCCCGGCAATGGTCAGAATGTCCTCATTATGCGCCACTTTAAGTCATTCTCTGGACAAAGTTCTTTGCTACCTATATGCTATTTATATACAGAAGACATGCATGAGTTTCGCTCCCAAGCTTGGATAATAATGTGGCAAACTGATTATAAACATATGTGATAAACCATAATTAATTGACTCAGCTCCCAGTCTATGAACAAAATTCTCAAACTCCTATAGTCTTAGGATTATCCTATCACTTCCTCCATTTGTCATTTCTCATCCAAACTTAAAAACAAGAGTTTACGGGGGCGCCTGGGTGGCACAGCAGTTAAGCGTCTGCCTTCGGCTCAGGGCGTGATCCCGGCGTTATGGGATCGAGCCCCACATCAGGCTCCTCTGCTGTGAGCCTGCTTCTTCCTCTCCCACTCCCCCTGCTTGTGTTCCCTCTCTCGCTGGCTGTCTCTATCTCTGTCAAATAAATAAATAAAATCTTTAAAACAAAAAAAACACAAGAGTTTACGGTTGGTCTCTCCTCTCTCATTTTCCATTTGATGATCAATCACTGAAAACTTTCTTCTTTACTCTCCTGGAAGTCTTTGAGATATGCCCACCAACGATCTCCGTATTGATATACCCGAAGTACACGTTTTTAAAATACCAGACTTTTTTTTTGCGATATTTAATTTAATTAATTCCCTTGCCTTATCTTACACGTCATTGTTTTGGCTCCCTCCCAGATTTTAGATAATTTATTTTCAATTTCCTTGGGTCGTCCTTCTTCCTTCATGCTTGAGACTAATCACATTCTTAAGCCTCTTCCTGTGGCTGCCTTTGGCTTTACCTTAGTCACAGTGACTGAGAGATGTTTTAGAATTTTATTTTTATTTGAACCATCTCATCCTGAGGAGTAAATGTTTTTCA
The DNA here is from genome assembly GCF_002007445.2 of Ailuropoda melanoleuca. Taxonomy (NCBI): domain Eukaryota; kingdom Metazoa; phylum Chordata; class Mammalia; order Carnivora; family Ursidae; genus Ailuropoda; species Ailuropoda melanoleuca. The sequence continues at coordinate 204,730,393 of NC_048218.1, forward strand.
GTACTGTAGCTGAGGCCTTTTTCACATGTCTACGTTTCACAGCATCTTCAAGACATTGATAACATAAAAATATTGATCATCTTAAGGGCCCCCCAGAGTTCAGAGACAGGTAGAGGAAACCACTTCTCCCTTCAAACAATCTTTGGTGTCCACTTGGGGAGCAAAATGACCTGCTGAGATGAAGTGGGAATGACTAGGTATGTCAAAAATGATGTGATGTTTGTAGAGAAAAGATTGTGGTAGAATCAATATAACGGTCATTTCTATGGATTTGTGTTACTTGGAAGGGGCTTTAGAAATAGCAACAGGAAGAAAAAGCAATGCTTCTTAGTTAAAAGAAGAATGCTTATATCATTGAAAAAGAGTGCCTTTTAAAAAAAAGACAGGCAAATCCATAAAATAAATATTCAAGGTATATTGAACTTTCTTTTGAGGCCAAATTCATCAGAACTCAATGCTCTTTTGCAAAGATCAATCAGTTTAGGTAAGAATTTAGGGAGTAGACAATCTGATGATTGTTTTTCACGATTGCGAAGCTCTGCGGGGACAGTGAAAGAATACTTTACACACATAATAAGATAAAAATTCACTACTATAAAAATTAGCCAGATTTAGAAAGGCTTTCATACCCAAGGAAGGGATGAGAAATTAGGTTTCTTCTGTTGTCTTGGAGTTTCAGCCCTAGCTCCAAGGCTATGAACTAGACATAGGAGACCCCCACATTGTAACTCCGGGTGCAGCTCTGCCAACATTACCCAGTTACCTACCCCAGGTGTTGTAAGAGAAGCTTAAAGTTCCCAGAGAAGTCTAAGAGACCAGTGGGAAAGATTTAATTGCAGAGTTGTTAGCATATTCTGTCGGTCCCTAACCATCACCACCATCATGAGAACAGGAAGGGGGGAACTTCTAAGGAATGAATCGGAGAGCTTGCCCCATGTCTGCTGGAGTGAAAAATGATGGCATGGGCTCACATCAGCCTGGAGGACCCCGCCTGGCTTCAAGGGGAGGGGACATGGCATATTGTCAATGGCCTCCCCCTTCAGAGTTCCAAAAGATGAGAGTGCATTGTGGGCCAGACATAGAACCTATGGGATGAAGCCAGCCATGCTAAATCTTGAAAGGAACCCACCCCAGGGCCATGGAGCCAGGAGCAAAAGCAGAGGGAGACATCGGTGATCTGATACACACACCATTCCTATCTCTGCATTTGTCTGTTGCTTACAAATGAAGTTTCAGAAATACCGAAGGAACCCAGAATATTCACCCTAATTTTTAAAGATACATGAGGCTAGTAGAAGTGAAGGTTTTCCCATTGGCTACATTTGAGATGCCAGGAGTTGACCGTGAACTGCTAGAGATGAAAATACATGGAAATCTAAGTGTGCTACACATCAAGGGCTCCCTCCTTGCTAACCACATGATGATTATACAGTGTAAGGCACGATTTTTAAAAACACAAGGAACTCTTGCTTAAGGGAATATGAGTGTAGATAAATGAAGTAAACTGTAAATAGTCCAAACTAGTTCCCAATCCAGTGAGGCAGATTTGCTATGTGATAAATATATAGATTCTCATATCATTTCTAGAAAAACAACTGAAATTATTTTAGCAGAACTTGAGAAATGTAAACATGCATCTCCCTTTTTGAGCTTCTGGAGAAGGGGGGATTGGTTTGTTTTGCCTAGTTCAGCCACTAAGTAAATACCTTAGACCAGGCATAGTTTTATTCCAAATCTGTTACCTCATATGAAAAATAAGGGTGATAACTAGATCATCTCCCAGATGATACAATACTAATAGTTTCTTGGGAAACTACATGGAACCATGAAGTCCTGTGCTCAAAGGCTACTATTGACCTCACCCCTTGAAAAACAGACCTAACATTCATTACATTTGTGCCACACATTTAAGTTAGCCAAATTTGTTCCAACGGTATTTACTTCTTGTTCTAGAATTATAAAAAGAAGTTTAGTAACATGTGCATGATGCATGTTCACATCAGAGCACTCAGTGATGAATAACTCAAAAAGATGGCTAGAACTTGGACTTATATACCATCTTAAGCCAAAGAACAAAGGGGTTTGGGCTTCTGGGTGGGAGGCAAGTTATGAAAAAGGTACCGGGAAAGTATGGTAAGCAAGAGTTGCTTAGTAAGATTTGTTTTCCAGATTAAGTCAGTGCCTTCTCCATTGAAAAGAGTTGTTGAGAGTCCTTCTTTCAGGTACAGAAGAGGAAGGCCTGTCTACAAAAGTAAATTTCCTTTATGAAAGGAACATTTGTGCCTTTTGTAGAGCTTTTCCTGTTTCTACTGATCTCAGTGGTCTTTAGTTCAAAATAATCTATATACCAAAGGGGCATATTTTGGAGTTGCATATTCTGATACGCTTCAGAACCAAGATATATCATAACTTATCTTTATAAAGAAATAACAGCCCAGATAAATTGAGCAGCTTACATTTATGTAGAAGGGTTAAATTAGTACTATAGTCTTTAAGATCTAATTCTTTCCACTATATTAATTATATATGAGACTTCAAATTGAATACTACTTTCTAAAGAAAAAATAAAACCTCAATTAGAGGCAAGGAATAATAAAGTTTTCCAAGAGCATTCAAGGAACTCCCATTATGAGAAGAGTTTTCTTTCTCATCTTTCACCATCAATAGTAAGCACATACGAATTAGTAGTTTAGGATTGTGCCTAGTTAACTTCTATGTTTCTTCATGTATTTATTCAATCATGAAACATATGGAGCGAGCTACTTTTAGGTGTCTACTAGTATTTGGTTTATAAACTTGCATGAGACAATATAAATGGCCTCAAGGAACTTGCATTCCAGAAGGAAAATCAAAGAAGAACATTTTGCATAGAATCCTGAAATGGTTACTAAGGGTTTTCTAAGAGATTCTAAACTGAAGAGATAATTGTCTTGCATTTATAAAAGGCCTAAGCTATTCCCACTGAAAAGGAGTAATTGAATCTGTAATTACTTTCATTTCATAGGGGACATAGACATGGATTCTAAAGATCTAATTGTGATGGTTGTTTTCTTAATTACTCTAATTGCTTTGTAGAGAACACTACCTTTCATCCGTTGAGGAAAGCTCAATAGTCAATCGTGACTGAGGACACCATTACAAGTATTTTAAAAGTTCTACTTTATTGTGTATCAGACTGTTGGTTGTTTATTTCAGCTTCTGATGATCCAGCCTATGCTGAGATAGCCCCTGTGTGTTCTAGGAACAAAGGCATTGACTTCTGGTCATGATTTTTGTAAAGGAACATAAAGGAACTGGCAGACCTGCTCCAGGTGACAGTAGGGCTGCCCTTCTAAAAATGTGTCATCACTTCACCTCCATATAGTCATTTCAGTTCCTCCCTCTCCGCACTCCAGCCTCCACATTCCTGGAAGTAGCCCCTTGTTTCATTCCAGGCATGGCTTCTATTAAAAATGGAAGCAAACAACGGTTTGTCACATCATTACCTGGAAGCCAGGATAGAGGGATAATGGGAGCATTACTTTCTTGTTAAGGGGAAGGCGATAGGGTGCATCCCCAGGCAGAGAAGATGTCGAAAGATGGAGTTGATGGCAAAAGGAAAAGACAAGGATAAAAATTCCCATTTAATTTCAAAAAAATGTTTTAACTTAGAACTAGCCTTAACTTAAGTTTATTGGTTTCCCATATTTCTTATGTACATTAGGTATGAACCCATACACAGTTGGGTAGCATTTGGCATTATACCCTGAAGAAGCATCTCATTCCTGGGTAGAGTCACTTTGTATATTGGATGTGTTCCTGAAGAATTATTTGTGAATCAAAATTTGTCAGGTTCAACTGTATGCCTATTTCCTTGTATTTCCAAAGTTGCAAGGATTAAATGAGGTCTTCCATGGGGAAAGCACTGTAAATATTTTAAAACTATATAACCGTAAGTTATTTATGTGCTTTTTGATTCAAGAGATGGAAAGACTAAGAATGCAAAGATTTTTTGATAAAAATAACTACTAATGAATTTAATATTTTTAGTGGAACTTATTAGAAGAATATTAACTTTCCAGAAAACCTCAGGAAAACTCTTGTAGGGTTTTACCTTTGACCTACTTTTTCTGATTACTTACTAAGAAAAAAGTATATGTCTGGGGATAGCTATTAGGAGGCAGAAAGGATGGAACGATGCAAAGACTTACAGGTAATGTGAATATCTTTTTGAATCACAAATCACACAAAAGATTACAAATAGTTTAGAAATGAGATGAAGATATGCTAAAAAGTATTGGTACTTCCAGAATATTAATTGCAAATGATGACAGGTGAACATAACTGTATTGTTAGGTGTGTTCTGAAAAACCAAAGATGTTCGGTTTTTGAAGAATGAGGTACAGTTCCCATTTTAAAGATAGTTTGGGAAAGTGACAGGCATAGCAGGCTGGGCTGAAGGGTACAAATGCTTAATAAAGAATGAGAGTGAGACTTGAACATGGGTAAAATTGGTGGAGTGTCCTGTGCCATTTTAAAATCTCTTCTCCTGTTAAAGAATGCTTATAGAAGTCAAGGATGAGAACAGACTGAATGAGGGTGTCCAAGGGCGTGCCCTGAGATCCTATTTAGGAAGCAAGGTTGGAGGAATATGTAAACGTTGATACAGAGTAAGGCCCCTAAAAAAAGGAATCAGTAGAGAGTCTGTTGCCCCAGGTACATAGTCACAAAGCCAAAAACTAGCCATTTCGTATTTCCCTGTACTAGTGCTTCCAGTGACATGTATAGAAAGGAAATGTCTTTTCCATTGAAAGCTGGTATTCACAAGTGTCTACACTCCTTTTTTTTTTAATGACTATTGAAATATAATTTACATACCATAACATTCACCCATTTTAAGTATACGATTCTAGGAACTTTAGTAAATTCACCGAACTGTGCAAAAAAGCACCTCAGTCATTTCATGGGGTGAAATGGACATTTTCATTACCCCTATAAGATTTCTGTTTATCATAAATCCTTGTTCCCATGCCCAGCCCCATGCAACCAGTAATCTAGTTTCTGTCTCTGTAGCTTTGGCTTGTCTGGATATTTTGTATAAGTGAAATTATACAATATGTGGTCTTCTGTGTCTGGCATATTTCACTTAGCAAGATGTTTTTGAGGTTTATTCATTTTGCTTATTTCATTTTGCATATTTCACTGCCTTTATTGCTGAATAATGTTCCATTGTATGGGTACACTACACTTTGTTTATCGATTCACTAGTTGGTAGACATTTGAGTTGTTTCTATTTGGGGGCTCTTATGAATAAAGCTGCTATGAACAGCTACCTGAAAGTCCTTGTGTGACCATCAGCTTTCATTTCTCTTGGGTAGATATCCATGAATGGAATTATTGGATCATATGGTAAATCTGTGCTTAACTTTTTTTTTTTTAAGATTGATTAATTTATTTGAAAAAGAGAGCACGAGGGAAAGAGGAGGGGGCAAGGGAGAGAGAAAATTTTGAGCAGACTCCCTGCTGAGTGCAGAGCCTGACATAGGGCTCGCTTGATCCCATGACCCTGAGATCATGACATGAGCTGAAATCAAGAGCCAGCTGCTTAACCGACTGAGCCACCCAGGCACCGCTGTCCTTAACTTTTAAGAAACTGCGGAACTGTTTTCAAAAGCAGCTGTACCACTTTACAACACCATCAGCAACGCACGATTATTCCAGCTTCTTCCAATCTCCATCAACACTTGTTATTGCCTATTTATATTATTATTATTATAGCTACTCTGGGAGAAGGGATGTGTCATCTCAGTCTAGTTTTAATGGCATTTTCTCTGGTGATTAATAATACTAAGCACCATCTCGTGCCTTTATTTCCCAATTCTACACCTCTTTGTGAGAGGTCCTCTGTAGCTAAAACTTTGACTTTCCTGGATTCTTCCAGAAATTTCTAGCTTAGGTGATGCTGTATTGGAAATGCATAAAGCTTACTGACTGTAATTCTGGTGGTGGTTGTTTTTAAGTAGACAAGTAGTTCTAAAACTTTACAAAGGAGAAACTCTTCTCTGCTAAAATTATAGGACATATTCATAGCGTGGTAACTTTTATAACATCCAGTGGAAAATCAAGCTCACAATTGCAAAAGTTTGGGATGTCTGTTTTTCTTAGGGTTTCTTTTTTTTTCCCACTGAGCTAAGGGCAAGGCCAAACTGCCTAGAGGCTTGTTTGCTTTCTCAGTAGGATAAGAAAAGAAGGCAAGAGAAGAACAGACAGAATTCTTCAGAAAAATAGTACGGAAGCAAAATAACAGTAAGGCCAGGTTCGAGAAGGAAAATCCATAGAATCAAGTTTTACTTTAATAACAATGCTGATAGAAATATTATGCAAGAGTCTAAGTTCAGGGCCTATTTGAAATGGATGATAGAATTTTTCTAATATACAAGCCCAGTAACAGATGTAATAGATTATGCTAACATGATAAATAGTTACTGAATATCTCCCTAAATTAGATTGACCTCCATCTGTAAAGATCATAACTTTCAATGAAGGCTTCTTTGCTTGCTAAATAATTTTCATACAGGTGCTAAGACAGCAGTCTTATAAGTGTGTTCATGGGTCCCTCTCCAGATCTCAGTTTATATCTTTTCACATACATGTCTTTTTGACCGTGGGTTGTGCTTCCTAAGACAGCAGAATACACATTCTTTTCAAATGCACATGGGCATTCTCCAGAATAGCTCACCTATTGGGTCACAAATCAGGCCTCAGTGAACACAGAAAGATTGAAATCATCCATGCACCTTTTCTGACCACAACGCCATGAAACTAGAGGTCAACCACAAGAAAAAATTTGGAAAGATCACAAATACATGGAGTTTAAACAACATGCTACTGAACGATGAATGGGTCAGCCAGGACATACAGGAAGAAATAAAAAATACATGGAAAGAAGAGAAAATGAAAACACAGCAGCCCAAAACCTTTGGGATGTAGCAAAAGTGGTCCTAAGAGGGAAGTATATAATAATACAGACCTACCTCAAGAAGCAAGAAAAATCTCAAATAAACAACCAACCCTTACACATAAAGGAGCTAGAAAAAGAAGAACAAATGAAGCTTAAAGCCAGCAGAAGGAAGGAAGTAATAACGATTAGAGTAGAAACAAATGATATAGAAACTTAAAAAAGCAATAGAACACATCAATGAAACCAGGGGCTGGTTCTTCGAAAATATCAATTAAATTGATAAGCCTCTATCCAGACTTACCAAAAAGAAAAGAGAAAGGACCCAAATAAAATCACAAATGAGAAAGGAGAAATAACAACCAACACCACAGAAATACAAACAATTACAAGAGAATATTATGAAAAACTATATGCCAACAAATTGGACAACCAGGAAGAAATGGATCAATTTCTAGAAATATGTAAAGTACCAAAACCGAAACAGGAAGAAATAGAAACCTTGAACAGACTGATAGCTGGCAAAGAAATTGAATCAGTAATCAAAACTGTCCCGACAAACAGAAGTCCAATGTCAGATGGCTTCACAGGCGAATTCTACCACACATTTAAAGTAGAGTTAGTACCTATTCTTCTCAAACTGTTCCAAAAAATAGAAAGGGAAGGGAAACTTCCAAATTCATTCTGTGAGGCCAGCATTACCCTGATACCAAAACTAGCTAAAGACTCCACTATAAAAGAGAACTACAGGCCAATAGCCCTGATGAACATGGACGCAAAAGTTCTCAATAAAATACTAGCAAACCAAATCCAACAGTACATTAAAAAAAAAAAATCATCCACCACAATCAAGTGGGATTTATTACTGGGCTGCAAGGGTAGTTCAGTATTTGCAAATCAATCAACGTTGCTCCACAACATTAGTAAAAGAAAGGATAAGAACCATATAATCATTTTTTAAAAGATTTTATTTATTCATTTGAGAGACACAGAGAGAGCACAAGCAGGGGGAGAGGCAGAAGGAGAGGGAGAAGCAGACTCCTGGCTGAGCAGGGAGCTGGATGCAGGACTCAATCCCAGGACCTGAAGATGATGACCTGAGCCAAAGGCAGAAGCTTAACCATCTGAACCACCCAGGCTCCCATATGATCATTTCAATAGATGCAGAAAAAGCATTTGAGTAAGTACAACATCCATTCATGATTAAAACCCTCAACAAGGTAGGTTTAAAAGAAACATACCTCAACATCACAAAGGCCATATATGAAGAACCCACAGGTAATACCATGTTCAGTGGGGAAAAACTGAGAGCTTTTCCTCCATGGTCAGGAACAAGACAGGGATGTCCACCATCACCACTTTTATTCAACGTGCTATTGGAAGTCCTAGCCACAGCAATCAGACAATAGAAAGAAATAAAAGGAATCCAAATCAGTAAGGAAAAGTAAAACTTTCACTATTTGCAGATGACATGATACTCCACAAAGAAAACCCAAGGACTCCACCCAAAAACTGCCAGAACTGATAAATTCAGTAAAGTTGCAGGATACAAAATCAACATACAGAAATCTGTTGCATTTCTATACACCAAATGAAGCAGCAGAAAGAGAAATTAAGGAATCAGTCTCATTCATAATTTCACCAAAAACAATAAGATACCTGGGAATGAACCTAACCAAAGAGGTGAAAGACCTGTACTCTGAAAACTCCTAACACTGATGAAAGAGATTAAAGGTGACACAAAGAAATGGAAAGACATTCCATGCTCACAGACTGAACGAACAAATATTGTTAAAATGTCTCTACTACCCAAAGCAATCTACAGATTTAATGCAATCCTAATCAAAATACCACCAGCATTTTCCACAGAGCTAGAACAAACAATCCTAAAATTCGTGTGGAACCACAGAAGACCCTGAATAGCCAAAGCAGTCTTAAATCAGAAAAGCAAAGCTGGAGGCATCACAGTTCTGGACTTCAAATTATACTACAAAGCTGTAGTGATCAAAACAGTATAGTACCGGCAAAAAAATAGACATAGAGATAAATAGAACAGAATAGAAAACCCAGAAATGAACCCACAACTATATGGTCAATTAATCTTTGAAAAGTGGCAAGAATATGCAACAAGAAAAAGAGAGTCTCTTCAACAAATGGTGTTGGGAAAACTAAGGAGCTACACACAAAAGAATGAAACTGGACCCCTTTCTTATACCATGCACAAAAATAAACTAAATGTGAGACCTGAAACTATCAAAATCCTAGAGGAGAACACAGGCAGTAACCTCTTTGATATCAGCCATAGCAACTTCTTTCTAGATCTGTCTCCTGAGGCAAGGGTAACAAAAGCAAAAATAAACTATTCAGACTTCATCAAAATAAAAGGCTTCTGCACAGTGAAGGAAACAACCAACAAAACTAAAAGTCAACCTATGGAATGGGAGTGCAAGTGACATATCTGATAAAGGGTTGGTATCCAAAATACATAAAGAAGTTATAAAACTCAACACCCCAAAAATGAATAATCCAATTTAAAAATGGGCAGAAGACATGGATAGACATTTTTCCAAAGAAGACATCCATATGGCCAACAGACATGAAAAAATGCTCAACATCACTGATCATCGGGGAGATACAAATCAAAATTACAATGAGATATCACCTCACATACGTCAGTATGGCTAAAATCAACAACACAAGAAACAATAGGTGTTGGTGGTGAGAATGTGGAGAAAGGGGAACCTTCTTACACTGTTGGTAGGAATGTAAACTAGTGCAGCCACTCTGGAAAACGGTATGGAGGTTCCTCAAGAAGTTAAGGATAGAACTAGCCTACAATCCAGCAATTGCACTACGAGGTATTTACCCAAAGAATACAACACTAATTCAAAGGGATGCATGCACCCCGATGTTTATAGCAACATTATCTATAACAGCCAAATTATGGAAACATCCCAAATGACCATTGACTGATAATTGGATAAAGAAGTGAGATAGATAGATATAGATGTAGATACAGATATATAAAATGAAATCTTACTCAGCCATAAAAAAGAATGAAACCTTGCCATTTGCAACCACATGGATGAAGCCAGATGGTATTATGCTAAGCTAAATAAGTCAGAGAAACACAAATACCATGATTTCACTAATATATGTAATTTAAGAAACAAAAAAAAAGGGAAAAAAGTAGAGAGATGGAAAGACAAAGACAAAGCAAGATACAGACTCAATTATAGAGAACAAATTTGTGGTTTCTATAAGGGAAGGGAGGTGGGGGAATGGGTGAGCTAGGTGTTGAGGATTAAAGAGTGTACTCATCGCGATGGGCACAGGGCCGTGTGCGGAACTGTTGAATTACTATATTGTACATCTGAAACTAATATAACGTTATATGTTAACTAAGTGGAATTAAAATAAAAACTAAAGATAAGAAAATGGGCTGTGCCATAGGATCACATCAGAAACTGTAATAGTCACATCACTTCATTGCCATCTATGAATTTGTTTTCACAACCAATTTGTTTCTAGCAGAGTCCACTGCTTTGTAAGTTTTACACACAGCCATTTGTGATTTTAAAATCTCTGGAGCCCTATTTAGATCTCTGCTCAAAAATGATTGAGCGGGGGCGCCTGGGTGGCACCGCGGTTAAGCGTCTGCCTTTGGCTCAGGGCGTGATCCCAGCGTTCTGGGATCGAGCCCCACATCAGGCTCCTCTGCTGGGAGACTGCCTCTTCCTCTCCCACCCCCCCGCTTGTGTTCCCTCTCTCGCTGGCTGTCTCTATCTCTGTCGCATAAATAAATAAAATCTTTAAAAAAAATGATTGAGGGGGTAACTTTATCTTTTTTTTTTCCTCAGCTCTGTTTTCTTGGTTTGGTAAGGAATATCTGCGTGTTACAACCATTAGGTGATGAAGCCTATGCCACTAAAAACAGTGGTTAAGGAGTGCCTGGGTGGCTCAGTCGGTTAAGTGTCTGCCTTCAGCTCAGATCATGATCCCAGGGTCATGGGGTCGAGTCCTGCATTGGGCTCCTTGCTCGGCAGGGAGCCTGCTTTTCCCTCTGCCTGCCTCACTTTCTCTCTCTGAGAAATAAATAAATAAAATCTTTCAAAAAAAAAAGAAAAAACAACCAGTGGTTAATTTGGGGAGGAGGTAGTTCTAGATCTCTCTTTTACTTGGATATAGATGGAGTAGGGTATGCATGAGGATAAAACATTATGGTTATCTTTGAACTTGCAACTTAAAAATAACCTCAACATTTCAGATCTAATTGTATCTAAAAAGGAACTCTACATTTATGATATTATTACAAAGATTTAAAAATTATGTCTTCAAGTTGTTAACCTGTATAGAGTTGTAAATTCATATAAGGTTACACACATTCAGTTTTGGCAAGATTACATAATGACTGGAATATTTCCAAACATCTGTTTTCAAATTGCCTTACATTAGCACAAATTTTGTTATAAAGTGGTTACTTTCTCACTCATCACAAATGAACCGACAATAACAAGTATTGGCAAGGATGTTGAGCGTCCTGATACATGACTGCCTGCCATGTAGTGCAGTCAATCAAAACATTAATTATTTACAAAGTTTAAATTATTTCTCACTGTTAAATTAAATAAATTTTAGCTTAAATATTTCTGTCCCCACCTCAGAGATATTCTCATGTCTCTTCCCTAACCCCACACTCAACTGTGGGGACGAGTTGCATGACAGTCCACCATGATAGTCAGTGGAATATTTGCTCAATAAATTCCCAAAGGAAAAATGGATCCTGATGATTTAGAGCAAGAATTGGCAGTCTTCTTCTATAAAGGGCCAGATAATAAATATTTTAGGCTTCAAGGGCCATATGGTCTCTGTCACAACTACTCAACTTTGCCATTATAATGTAAAGCACCATAGACCATATGTTTAAAAAAAAGTGGCTGCATTTCAATAAAACTTTATTTATGGACACTCACTTTGAATTTCATGTAATTTTCACATGACACAAAATATTATTCTGCTCTGTATTTTTTCCAACCCCTTAAAATGCAAAAATCATTCTTGACTCATGGACCGTAGAGGATAGCCAACAAGATGAATAGTTGTCAGCACTTAGTTTGCAGACTCCTGATTTAGAGTCATGTAATTCTAAGTGATAATGAACTTGTGGAGAGTATCAGCCTGAAATTCCACAGGAATGCACATCATTCCTAGGAGGTTGTCAAATTCCAGTATGTTGTTAAAGGGTGTTTTCAATAATTGTTGCTTTAAGAAATAAAAAAGAAAGAAAGAAACACTACATATCAAGTTTAATGGCAGATTTTTTTTTCCCTCTCTAATGTGATTTTAATTGCTAGAAGTTCTAATAAAAGGAGTTGGGTTTGTAAAAGGTTCCACTGGGATATTTGAGTCTGGTTCATCAGCAGATACAATGTCAATGAGAATCACAGTGTTTTCTGCTTGATCTTAGTTCTCACCTGATAGACCTAAAAAAATAGAAACATTATTTTGGAAACTCAAGGGCAAAGGAAAAACTAAAGGAGTGTAAGAATATACTTGTTTGAGGCCTACTGGCTGAATTCTGACTCCTTCCTGGGTTTTCTGTGGGTCCTGACCCATGAGGGAGTATGTGTTCACTGACATTCCAGAAGGTCAGAGGGACAAGTAATTATTCCTAACAGCCTAACATTTTAAATGCATCCTTCCAAGTTGATTCCCCTCAATTCCCTGAACTATTTGCCAAGAGACATGAAAGACAAATCTTTAACCTGATGTTGAATTGACTCTCCCATTCTGCTTTCATTCAAAGTCAGTTTTCTGTTATTAGTTGTATGCACAATTTCAAAATTGTTACTTATTTCACACTGCACAGTGCAAAAAAGTCATACAAAAGGGTAAGTTTGTGGAATGACTTTATAATGATTTGTGCCTCCCATCCATGTGCCCCAAATGAGGGGATTTCTCAACCACAGCAGCACAAAAAAGGATGAGAGGGCTGGGATTTCTTAAGGTAAACTCTGTGCTGCACCATATCTCATGTTGGGCTCATCTCCTAGATTTCTATGCTCTTCCTTCTTTATTTAGGATGGGTACAGGGTAGAGTTAGGAGACTTGAAACAAGGTAAGTATAGAATAAACAGGAAAACGAATCCAAGAGAAAAACCAAACTGGGAGTAAATCTTCACTCTTCATTATAGATGGAAATAGACACTGAGTGAGCACCTGCTCTATGTTGGAAACTTCACATAAACTCTTTCAGTTGTTGAAATAAACAAGAAAAGAAGGAACAAAAAGTGTCCCTTATTTAGCTGATGCACAGCACGGAGGAAAGCCAACTGCTTTGAAGCAATTAAGGAGATAAAGGGGTTTTTTAATAGGGTTTTGTTTCATATATTATCCAAGAGATCAGGTTGACTTCATTGAACTTTTGATTCCTGACGACAGCAAACTGCATGCGTGCTCAAACGTTTGGTGTGTGTTTTTCAAGCCGTGTGGGATTCTACTCCCACACTAAGATAGGATACAACATATCAATGTGACTCTCTGGAAATCAGGATGTCAATTCGGTTTTCCAGAAGGCAATGATGGCACAGCTGCTTCTGAGCAACACGCCATGAGACCGCTTGATGGAAGAGAGAGAACAGCTCTTTAACTGTGGCTCTGCTTAGTGAACCTCTGAGCATGTACTGAAATGTGGTCAATTATTAGACAATTTAAACAATTATCAGAAAAGACATGTTTCTAATTTAACCTCCCCATCCTTTTTCTGTTTTTCTCTGTGATGCAGGAGGAAGGACGCTGGCTTCTTATCCTACAAAGACCACCTGCCAGTAAGCCAGGTGGTAGTTGGAGATACTGACCGGCAAGGCTCAGAAGCCAAACTGAGCGTGGGCCCCCTGCGCTGCCAAGGAGACAGTAAGTTTGCCCAGAAGCTGTGGCTTGCTCTTTCTTATCAGTTTGAAATAGCGTTTCCCAGAAAATCAGAGGATGGCAGGACACAGAGTTGCTCTTCTGTAACTCCCAAAGAAACGTCATGCAATGAAAACAGAGCCAAATGGAGAGGCAGATAGACCTTAATATATACAGGAGGGTGACAGCCGTCACATCTCCAGGACAGGAGCCTAGGTTTGGGCATAAAGCATGGATATCTATCTTCCTTGTATATTCATATGTAACAAGTTTGACTACCTACATTTATGGTGATATAAATAGCAATGCTAATAGCATACAAGTGGCAGTCAACAGCTGTGATTCCACTGAGTGCTGCTGTTAATGCCATTAGCATGACTATTTATATCACCATAAACTGAGTTATGGTGATATAAATAGTAGCATTATGGCTTAATGTATCATTGTAAACTTGGATTATGGTCATATAAAGTTTGACATCATTGCTATCAAATTTCATCATCATCAGAGCTTGATGGTCCTCTGTAAGCCAAGGATTGTTTCTGTAACTCTGTCTTGCTTTCAGGATTCGGCACCACAGAGAGGAATTTGGGGCTGCTAGCTTGGACTGTGGGGGGTCAGGGAGTTAGAGCGATGATCCCGCCTAATTAAGGGCACCATTAGGATTTTATGTTGTTTGATACCCTTCAGTGTGCTTTATGTGCAGTCGAAGGGAAACGGTGTCGGGTTGCTATGGGGATTCTGCGATGAGCATCCTGGGTGTCATTTCCCCTCTTCTTGTCTATGCACGTGATTTGGGCAACTCCCCTGGGAGTTCTGTGCTTTATGTGATGGTGTGCTAGGCATCAGGAGACCTAGATTGTGTTCCTTGCATAACTGACTTTCCGGAAGACCTCAGGCAAACCCCTCCACTTTCTCAGCTGTGGTGATGAGAATACCACCTGCGTCCCAACTCCTCCTGGGGAGGCCATAAAGATTTTAGTGCCTGGATCTGGATTCCTTCTAGCAAAGCATTCTGTGCGATGGAATATTATTACCACTTCCATAAATCAAGGGAGAATTAGACCTACTCGATGTAATAAATAATTGCCTCGACTCCAAGAGGTGTCCTAAGGAATGTAATGGTGCATGTTTAAATGTTTATTACTTAGTAAATTGGGGCTGCTGGCAATTAAACAAGGCAATGTTCCTGATACAAAAGAGAGATGGAGTTTGTGCTGATTTTTCTTTTCTTAGAGAAAATGAAAACGCTGCCTTTAAAATTGAGACTGGTCAAAGAGCTTTATCATACATTTATTGAATAAGAATGTTTTATTCATCAAGCCAGCTTAGTAGGACTATGCAGCAAGAAATTTACTTTCAACTGCTTAAGACAAAGATACTGACATAAAATGATAATAAGTATGCATTTTTGAAAATACTTTGAGAGATGGATGTGTGATAGGATTTCTCTCAAAATAGGCAGGTTCTCATGTGCTGTCTGATGAAAATCAGTTTCATTATGTCATAATAATTCATTAATATATAAAGGTAAAATATTTCTCACTCACCAATTCTAATTCTGGAGTTAGCTGTGAATTAAAGGGTCCCCCATGAAGTAATTCATGAACTTGGTATGGTTATAAAAATCCCACTTCTGCAAACTTTCGTTACCACTCTTAAAGAGAAGATTCCAGCCACATTAAATAGTATATGTGGAAGTGTGTTAACAATTTATAGCTAATCTTAGCTTGTTTCCCTTAATAAATCAGTCTTCAAGGAGAATTTATTACATGTCTGCTATTTGTCTAGCACCTTACTAGATACTCTTGAGAATTAAGAAAAAGATGTTAAACTACATTTTGGGAAATACACATGAAAAGTATTGGAAAACAAAATGCTTTATAATAGAAGATTAGATTTTGCAATATACAGGTAGTGCTACTGACGCTCAAGAAAAGTGGGTGACACAGCGTATTTCAGGCAGACTTTATATTTAAAAAGAGAAAATAGGAAAAGTACAGTGGTCAATGTTTATTTGCATTTCCTTTGCAAGGCCATTGTTCTTAGAGACATCTTTAGGACCCGTTGATAAGACAAAGAGCTGTCTTACTTGTTGGCACTGTATGAGCTCACTGTCCTTACAGAACTGAAGCTTCAGAGAGACTCTTAATCCATTTTTGCCTGAAACTGCATTTAAAAAAAGCACAGTCAATATTTAATTGCAATTATATGGAATGCTTTTGTGTCTAAGAGAGAGAGAGAAATCTTCCCTTTTTGCAGGCTTCTGAGAACATCATACCTTGTACCTGAATTGCCAGGTAGCAGTTTTGATGCCGATCTTCCCTTGAAGAATGTTCTAACCAGGTCACAGTAATGGGCAGGGTTCCACATCATACTATTTTACAGTTTTTAACATGTTTGATTTCCTCCGGTACTTGCAGCCCCCCATGAGGTGGGGAAGGTTAAATACAAGCCTTTCTGTTTACAAATGAAGAAACGAACTACTTCTTTTAAAATGTCATTTACACTACAAATTTCTGTACACCCCTGCAGCCTCTGGGAGGCTCCAGGAAGAAAGACAGAGCAGAGAATATAAACAGCTTTCTCTGTGCAAGGTCAAGGTTGTTTCCCTGAGTCAGTTGATGATTAAATTAAATCATTAAAAAAAAATAGCCATTTGGGTCTTATCCCACCCACCCACATCCAATTACCAATACAGCATGAAGTTTCGGGGAATAAATTCCATTTGTTACAATTTAAAAAGTGGCATAGTGCACTTATCCTGTTGTTTATAGAGATTAACTTACTTTGTATCATTTACTGAAGGCCGTACAAAGCTACAGTTTAAAAAAGCAAATCCATTGTTGGAAAATGTCTTTCTCTATTTGAGGAGTCGAGTGATGACAGCTTGGAAAGCTGTGTCTTGAATTAGGTCCCCGTTCTGTCCCCCAGTCTTAGAGAATGAAACAATTTTTGGAGGCTCTGACCACCCGTTTCAGTGGTTTCAGTTGATTTCATCGTGCCTGCTGAGTTTCATTTTTACTTTGACTCATCTGAACTCATAGACCCATATAATCCAAATACGAAAGAAAATCAGTGAGTTCCCCTCGGGTCTGCTGCATTTCCCTCATAGTACTGAAAATGCTTACGCTCCCACAGTTTCGTGTTCTGAGGTTTTGGTGGTGGTGGTGATGGTGGTTGATTTTTTTTTTCAGACACGTTCAAATGGAAACCTCAAATCTAAATAAAATTGAAAGTATGACTAGCGATGGTTAGCTAAGATAAAAAGTGTGGTGAAGTTACAAATCCCCTTCTTAAACCGGACACTTTCACCAAGGAAGAAACAAAAGTGCTATTTAGAGGATCAGCCACTGGTAGAAAGGGTTTTCAAATGTAAATGCATCGTCGCTTTTTTTGCAGAGGGTTGCTAACCTTCTGTGGAATCCGTACAAAAATAAAATATTTCGGGTTTGGGAGGTAGAAATCTTATTCCTAGTATATATATAATGAACATAATTAATTATAGAAATAAAGTATGTGCTAGATAATTGCTTTATTCTCAGCTTTATGAGCTAAAGATTTCCCATAGCTTCTCTAGGGATTCAGGGACTTAAAAAAATTAATTAGCAGCAGGTTTGCTACAAAAGCAAGTGCTTTCAATACACGTGGGTAGAAGCCATTCACGAAAACGTGCTACTCTAGGACTCCTTCCCAGTCCATGCCAGAAACCCACCCTGGCTCTAAGACAGGCCAGCAGGGCGCTGGCATCAAGCTGAATGTTTCGAATGCAAATGCAGTTTCTCAGGAGGGACTCAGAGAGGCCAAGAAGAAAAGGTGAGGCAGGAGGCAACAAATCCAGCTCAGGAACACAGGAGGGCAGAGACAAAGCCGAGGGTGAAGGAAGTAAGATGTTGATGGAGTTTCATCCAAACCAGAGTGGACATCGGTTCTCTGCAAATGTTATCGTGTATGTCGGTGTAATACCAAGGCCATGCTCTCTTTACTGCAAGACTCACAGGCCACAGCCGTAACCAGCCGTTCCCTCACCAAGAAAGACAAGGCAATGACTATATCCACACCTTGTTTCTGCGCGGATAAGACATTTCCCGTGGCAATACAGATGAGTATCATTCTCCATGGAATGTGCCCAGCGCACACACACAGGCCGCACCATCTCCCTGTGAGCATCAGTGTGAGACCCCCTCCGTGCACAGAAGAGGACCGAACAAGGAGAGAGGGGCAGCCGCACATCTGGGCTCAGAATGCCATCCTGGTCATTGAAAGGGAGCCACACTCGGGCTCCAGAGAGGAGGAGACAGTTTGCTTATTTTTACTTTGCTACTTTCGGCTTGGAAGAGGCAAGGAAGGCCCAGCAGGCACGCTGTAAACCAAACACTTGACGTTCGTCTCTCCCTTGATTCTCCCAACATCCTGGATGAGGTGGGATCTTTGACTCGAGCGGACCAGTGAGAAAACAGAACCAGGTTTATGGGGTGATTTGCTAGTAAGTTTCAGAGCTGGGACCAGAAGGTCTGTGTGGTGCCAGAGCCGATCCCAGAATGGATAAAGTTGGATCATTCTCAGCCGGTGCTCCCCATCCTTTTCCTTTCCCCATTTCTTCCCACAGCATGTGGCTGTGTGTACTCGCATCAAGTACAGCTACAAGCAAGAACAAAGAACCATGGCGTTCTAATGGTAGAAGGCTCAGAGATGAAGCCGTGCAGACCCTTCATGTTACAGATGAGGAAGCTTGGCCTAGGGAGGTTAAGTGACTGCCCAGGGTCTCCCAGCAGGTGTATGGCAGAGCATATGGAGACAGTTTGACGTGAGCTTTCATCTTTGGTAATTCCCTGGGGCCAAGTCAAATGCTGAGAATCGGAGACGAAGCTTTGACCTGTAACTCTGACCTTGGGTCCCTGCCTCCCAACAGCTGAGCGGTGTAATAATGTGGTGCTGGCGCTCTTACTCCACCCCACTGTGAGATCAGCCATCTGGAAAGCCCGATCGAAAGCCCACAACCATGGGGATGAAGGGTCAGTAGCAGAAAGTTGGTAGCTTCTGTGCTTTGTTTTGTTTTTACTTTTACCTTAGGTAGTTTTTTCATTGACAGTAGAAGGCAGGAAAATAATCGAGAATGATGTGTAGAAATGATAAACCTCTGTTTTTTTCTTAATGTCCCAGCCTCCGCCACTGTTGCCATGGGCTGCTACCAGCTGCGAAGCAGGAGTAGCTCTAAGAAAAGCAGAAATAGTGAAATTTTCAGGATCAGATAGTAGGCTGATTCCCATTAAAGGACTGGAGCCCTCTGGGCGGATCTGAGAGCAGCTCCAATGACAAAGGCAGCAGAGGGAGAAAAAAGGAAGGCTTAGCTTTGGTCTTCTGGACTCCAGAGTGACTTTAAACAATTAAAAGAGGACAACTCCCCCAGAAGAATCAGCTCTTTAATGCTATTTGGCCATTTAACTTGAGCCACAGACTCAGTTCGGAAAAAGGAAGTAAAATGTTAGTTACAGTTTGGGGAGAAAAAGGTATTTCTGTTTTACAGTACATCTGGTCTCTGTGTACATGTGTGAATGACTTGCCTACCTGTCCTTTCATATATTGCTCCCTTTTGGAGGAATCATCAACATCCCAAAGAGGAGATTTGTCTGGCTGAGTCCTGCTGTATTTTTGTCCCCATCCCTTCCCTAAACTTGGCACTGTGCAGAAGTGAAAGGACCCCAGATACAGGAGGGACTTTGTTCTGTCAGTTTAATCCCCATGATTGTTCTTCTGATGAACTTCCCAGGTGATCTCTCTAAACCATTTGCAGAAGAGAGTTAGACTCGTTCTGGCTATCTGAAATTATGTCTGCAGTCCTGACACCAGGGGCTCGGAATCAGTGTGGATTTCACGGTCCCTAATAAGGCTGCCTTCACTGCGGACACGAGCCGCAAGTCTGGTGGTTCCAGGCCACCCTGCTCCTCTGACCAACTGACTATAAACCTGGGGCTTCCCGCTATCCCCTCAGGATCAGTAATGCACTAGAATGGCTCACAGAACTCAGGAAAGCACTGTATTTAAAATTAAAGTTGTATTATAAAGGTTACAAGTCAAGACTAGCTGAATGGAAGAATGCACAGGGTGAAGTCTGGGAGGATCTCAGATGTGAAGGTCCCTTGTCCTGTCCTCATGGAGTGAGGACACATCACCCTCCCCACATGTCCATGTGTGTCACCGACCAGCTCACCAAGCCAGGGTGTCTAGAGTTTTTAGTGGCGTTTCATATGTAGGCATGATTGAATTCATCATCGGCCACATAATTGAATTCAGTCTCCAGTGTCTCTTCCTTCTCCCCCCTGGAGCTAGGGTCAAAAGCTCCTGGCTCAAAGCCCCAACCCTCGAATCTCTCAGTTAGCTTTTCTGGCAGGGCCAGCCCCCATCTTAAAACGAGGCAGGACCCACCACCAGTCACCTCGTTAGCATAAACCATCAGGGCCTACCATGAATAACGAAGACCTTCCTATCACTCAAGAAATCTTAAGGGTCTAGAAGTTCCATTCCAGGAACTTGGGCTAAAGACCAGATCAATGATGATTATACCGCAGTCTGTTTTCTCTATTTCTTTGCATTATTGGTACCGTCACCCCCAGCAGTGGATGGGAACTGAGGCAGAGATCTGTATCCCAGCGCCAAGGTAACTGCCTGCCACATTGAGACGTCAAATATGTGTTCATTAGACAAATACGAATAGTTAAATAACCTCAAAAGATTTAAATAAGCGTTTCAGGCTAACAATGGAGGCAATCCCATGAGGCACTTCATGATGAATTGCAGAAAACTTTCACAGACAATAATTGCCAATAGGGGTCCAAGAGAGGAGCTGTCACTCGATTAATATGCCCAACTATTTTTAACCTCAACAAGATTTTGCCCATTTATTCATCTTAACTAAATGAAAACTTTTATTCCTTTGTACCTTGAAAATCCCTTGAATCTGATGATTATCTTCAAATTAAGGATTAAAAAATAACTCTTTTGCGAAGTTTTTCTATTTTCTCTGGCATTGCTAAATTAAGATGCACGTGAAGTATTAAATTTATAGAACTCATTGTTTAATCTAAATTAGATTAACCCCCCTGGCCCCTCAGAGACCCAAGCAAACTATTCCACACTTCTGTTTATCCATGTCTCAAGGTTATTACTGACAAAATAACAGTCAGTAATTCAAATCTATTGTTAGGCCACTAAACTGTGAGCTATAAGCGACCGCACTCCGGCATAATTAAAACCATGTTCCAGTTCACCTGTTTTATGACACCTGCTTGGCTTTTCGTAATCCTGACTACATATAGGCCTTCAAAACTCAGAAACTTCACTGAAGAAAACCTTTAAAAATCTCCTCTTCTTGAAGTTTGCTGACACTTCCGAAGTAACAATCTTACTACAGTCGTTGGGATAAAAAAAAATTGTACTCAACTATTGCAAGCATTATGTAAGATCTGTATTGCTGTCTTTAAAACAAATCTTAGTTCAAAATTCACCAGATATATGCCTAGAAAGCAGCGCATTTGGTTTTGTGTTCACCTGTTGGCATGGTAAACTGCTCCATGGCCTATGTGTATAGTCTCAAATTGGAAAGTAAAAGGAACCCCATGTCCCATCCATTTGCTCTTTGAGCCAGCCCAAGAGTCAGTGGTCTTAAAGTAAATGAATCCTTCAGGCTGCCTGGAAGGGGGAAAATATCAGTTCCTAGACCAACACCTAATTGAGAATCTCTCTCAATCCTTAAGTGTGAATAGAAAAACCAGACTCAGAGAGGGCAGCTTGGTCTTTTGATGAAGTCGAGGGCATTTGCCCATTAAGATTCTATCTGTGCCTCTTCTGTTTAGGGTTTTTCTTGACTTACTCAAGCTTTAGACAATGAAGCACCTTGACAATCTTTTCTGTAGTCCCTGTGTCTGATGCTTTAAGTATTCGTCCATTCCATTCTAGTAGATTATCCTAATCAATTTTGTTTCACAGCATTTAGGACTTTAGAATGTAATTCTGTTACACTGAATAGGATGCAAATTGGGCTTGAACTTAAAAATATGGCCTGTTATTTAACAGAACTATTTCGCTGGTTTTTAACAGATTTGTGACAAGACATATATACCTCAAATATTCTGTTCTGGTTTCCTTTCCATTATCATACCTGAGATAATGGTGTGACTGACTCGAGAAGTCAGGATTGCCATGGGATGACCTCATTTTCGTTGGGTAGTTGGCTTACTCTTATGGTTTGACCAAAGATACTAAGTTAGCCCCAACTGCCTCGGTTTTCTGCATGTAAAAAAATAAAACCAAAAACAACACAGAAAGCAAAAAGCTAGCACTTTTTGTCAAATAACCTAACACCTTGGAATTGAATTTGTAAAAAGACAACTCGACCCGAGAATTAGAGCTGAGAAGACACTCTGATGCATTTTATTTCTTATGTATATTTATTTATTTATTTCAAGGAGATAAAGTCTTCATCTTAATCCTCCAAATTTACACATGGAAAAATGCATCTGGTATTATTTAAGTATAATGATAGTCTGATGCACCAAAATTAAGTTTGGTTGTTTCTTTCCCTGCAAAACTGACCATTTTTCTGGCTTATGCTGATGACCCCCAAAAGAAGTTACTCTTTAACATGTATAGGAAATAAGATGATGGCTCAAAGTAGCATCTATAATAAAGGAAACTTTACAGTTTCTCTTTGGGATTAAGGAGAGAGAACGAGCTATTGATCCCACCCTGGGCCTTAGGTGGCCATATCACATCTGAAATTGGTCGTTTATTGGTGAGCAGTGTCCAGACTTGATCTTATGACATTACAAATAAGTGAATTATGTTTAATATGATGAGAGAAACCAACAAAAGTAGTTCAGTTTGGAACATCAATTCTGTGCAGCCACACCCCAGCAGACTCGAAGCCTAAGGTGGGTGATGGTCCAGTGAGGCCAAGAAAAAGACCCAAGGTAGCAACTGAGACCTACGTTTATTGGAGGAGCTTACGAACAGGGAGTCCAGGAGCAGCCGACCGGACGAAGCATCTGCTGTTGGGATCTGTGTGCAGCAAGTTTATATATTGTAGCAGCTTACCCTAGCAACTGTCAGTGGCCCTTCCCCTCCTTGTTCAGCCAGCGTTTCCAAGGGGATCAAGGCCTACCACCTGGACACTTATCATTACAAGGGAGATGCCCCAGGTTGGCCACCCCTGGGGCCCCGATCTTGAACACAGAACAACCCATTCTCCTGCACATTCTGCTTGATGGAAACTTAGAGAAAGGACAAGAGCTCTACGTTCTCAAGGTCGTGGTATCAGGGGCATTCAGCATACGTTTGCACAAACTAGCGATGCAACATGTACCATACAGATTCTTAGTACTTTTTATTTTTGAGAAAACTCCTACACTATATATATTTCTCACTCTTGTTAGCCTGCCTAACTCCAGTAGCCAGGCATCCTTCCGACCTGTTGACATCCCTCTGCAAGGACCACCTATTAGAAAATCAAGAAAAAACTGGATGACAGTTATATTTAGAATAAAGTAATATAGTGTCCACCATTTCTGTTTCATACAGCTATCCCCTCCCTTTTACACACATACACACACACACACACACACACACAAGCAGAAATGCTTACCATGAGAATTTCACATTTGTACTTATTCTGCTATAGTCACCTCAATCCTGAGCCTTCCTTAACCCAGTGGTAACCCCAACTGGGGGCTCAAAACTACTGAGATCAGTGTAGTTGGAGGAACTCTTGTTAGAGATAAGGAGGAAGACAAGATGAGATTAAAAGTCATAACACCTCTCTCCCATGTGCCCTTGGAGACTATGGAGACTGGGGTGCCCTGTTGTCAGCTCCAGGAAGGCTCTGTGTCCCAGCTGGTCTCAGTCCATCCCAGGCTTAAACGCATAGTTTAGGGCTTTTTCCTAAGGGGGGACAATCACCTTTCTCATTTAAAAGTTAAAACATTGAATTAATGATGAACTAATCCTTAATTCAGAACAATTCTATGTATGTATGGTATGAGAGTTCAATAATAAATTTGAGTCTGTGGGCTTTTGTGCTAGTGTTTTAGGAATCAGTTTGTGCTATTTACCCAAAAAGTCATAACGAAGATGAGCTCTTCTCTCTGAAAGCAGCTCTCCACTCACTGGGGGAGAAATCGGGCACTAAGGACCCAGGACTCTGCTTTCGTTTGTTGTTTACCATTTTCTTGTTTAGCATTCTGGATTAGTGCTACCCAATGGTGTACTATGTGATGGGAATGTTCCTTAACTTGTGTTGTTCATATAGTAGCCTCTAGACACAGGTGGCTACTGAGCATTTGAAATGTGGCTAGTGTGACCAAAGATCTGAATTTTTAACTTTACTTAATTTTAGTTAGCTAAAATTTAAAGAGCCCCATGTGGCTAGTGGTTGCCATATTGGACCGCGTAGCTTTAGTGCAACAGTGAGAGGCCACTTTCAGAACCCGAGAATCTGTCCCCAGCTGGAATTCAGTCTTCCTTGTGGCTACAAGTTGGCCTGCACTGATCCTTCCTGCAGTAATAAGAGATTAAAGATGGAGAAAGAAAAAAGGGGGGTTCTGCCTTGGCTAAATCTAATGCCAGAAGGCATCAAAAAGTACCTAGGAAACCTATCACTGCCTGGAAGATACATAGAACATTTTCTCAGCTGCTCCATAAAATTCGTGTTTCAGCCAGAAAAATGCAGCAGAATATAACATTATAAATATAGAATAAGAAGTATTTTTTTATGATGTGAGTTTTCATTTCATTTATGGATTCTACTCTCGGGATAATTTGTCTGCATAGTAGAATTGTGTTTAGAGGCTTAAGTATTGGTTTCAATCTTTTCAAACTTTAACTTTATATTTTGAAATGCAGTACATTCTCCATTTTGCCTACTGACAAAAACTAAAATAATAGTATTTCAAAAAGAGATACGGTTGCATTACGTCAACGACAACATACTTTACAAAGTAAGGTGGAAGCCTATCAAGTAAGTCTCAGATAGACCTGCCTGCAGAGGTCTTCATACATCTTCTCCAGACCTGTGCTTAACCAGTAGGACCTGCCGAGTAGATGGGGTATGCCTCTCCCATCAGCTTTCCCATCCCACACCCCTTCGACCTTGGGATCTCATGGGTGACACGTTCACATCCCCACCCTTTTTGCTGCCACTCATAACCCTGTCTCCCTCCTAGTGCACCAGTTAGACGTCGTCATTTACAGTCTGGGGATAAACACTGATTGTTCAGGGGAGGTGGTAGGAGAGAGTTGTGTAGAGGTCTAGCTGCTAAGCTCTAGTTTGAGCCACAAGAGGCAAGGTCGGGATGGGGAAGGGAAGTGCTATAGGCCACATGTTTCTGTCTCCCCACCATCCAGGAGTTGAAATCCCAACCCCTGAAGTGATGGTATTAGGATGCAGGGCCTTCGGGAGGTGATCAGGTCATGAGGATGGAATGGGACTAGTGCCTTCATAAAAGAGGCCCAAGAGAGCTCCCTAGTCCCTTCTGGCGTGTTAGGACACAGTGAAACATGCCAGTGAGGGAGCTCGTTAGAGACTCAGGTGTTTATTGGCAATTAGTTCTGTGGGCAGCCGCAGCCTGACATGGACCCAAATTCCAGACTCCCAGAAGGAAAGCAGGCAGGTGTTCAGCACAAGTCCCATTGTACCAACAGAATAGCACAGTGAGGCAGTCTTCTTCGTTATTCAGCTAGCCTTGCTGGGATTTCAAGGAGAAACAGTCAGATCTGCTATGTTAACTCTTTTCTGTATAGGAGTCATCTCCCTCTTTTCTCCACCCATGGACACAAAGCTTTTCTGGCATAACAGAGCTGCCCCTCACCTTCCTCCTCTGTTTCCCACCCCCTTCTCCAGGTGCAGAATCCCATTCCTTCCCTCTACCTTCAGGAAGAGTCTTATCCCACATCCAGGCCTATGACTTCACGCCTTACCTCACACTTCACTTCACACCCTGACTTCTCCCTGCCTCAAACAGCCCCTTCTCCAAAGCTTAAAACCAAAGAGAAAGAGAAGAGCAGAGATTGTGCTGTTTTCACCCAAGCAGGTCATCTACCTCATGACATTGAGTTTCTGCTGCATTTGGTTCCTGAGCAGGACCAGCTACGAAATTGACAAAGCCTGGTGCAAAACAAAAATGCAGGACCCTTGTAAAGAAACTATTAAGAATTTCAGAACAATGGCAGCGGAACATTAAACCAAGCGTGGGGCCCTTCTAAACCTACATCGGTCACACACCCATGTTCCTGGGGCCTGGGCAGAGGGCAAGGTCAACCGCAGATCCTGGGTATCCTTGAGGTATAGCAGGCCTGCAGGAATGGACCTGCAGGCTCTGTTTCTCTGGTCAGTTTGAACCTCAAGGAATGTTTGTGTTTCTTGAAACCATGATGAAAATCAAACCATATATGGGAAGCCATTCAACACAGGGACTTACACATATTGGTAGGCCATTCCGAATTACTGAGTATTTCCCAAAGTTGTCTGATCACAGAAATTCCCTAAAGTGCTTGTCAAAGTGGAAAGCCCCAGAGTCTTCCCCCAGAGACTTCAGTTCAGAATTCTAGAGTGGAGCCCCAGACTCTTTTTAAGAAGTTTCCTGAAAGGTTTTTGTGACAGGGAAATTATAGAAAGTCTGACTAAGAGCACAGCATTTGGGGGCAGACAGACCTAGGCTCAAACTTTCCATTTAGCAGCAGTGTGACATTGGGAAAGTTGTTTAATTTCACTAAGCTTCAATTTCCTCATCTGTAAAATAGAGATAATTATGCTTAGTACAAAAGGTTGCTATGGGGATAAAATGAGACAAGTGTATGTAAAGAGATTCAAACAGTGACTGGTGCAATAAGTTCTCAATAATGGTAGTAATACATATTATACAAAAGAAATAAAACTTCTTTAAACCCCTCAGTTTTGTAAAACTAATATGAATTAAAGATAAATGCAAATTGCTAAATGCAACCATTATCATTTCTGACAAAGTTACTCAGAAATGATGAATTATAATCTAAGGTGAACAAAAGAATCAATCATCAATGGCATATGTATTTTGAGCACCAACTGTATACAAGGCATTGTGACAGGCTGCAGGCCGATGGTTTTGGCAACCAAGGAATTTATAACCTAGGTCAGAATGAGATGGGGGGTGAAAAGATGCATCTCTTTTACAAGGAAGCACAGGGAGGTAAAAACATAAGGTTCGGGTACGACCTAGAGAGGGATTTTGAAGGAAAGGAAAAGGGAATGAGTAGAAGTCATTGCAAGTGGGGTTTGTGCAGTGGGCAGAGGACTTGAACTGGAATATATATGACAATCAGTAGACCAAACTGATCGAAGCAAAATGTTCCTGTAGAAAAATAGGCATGTGACACATAGTAAACCTTTGGATAAAGAATCAAATGAGAAAACGAGACCTGATCTGGAGCCAGAAAAACCTGTTAATGCTGAACCAAGGGTGGAATACATTCTGTAGGCAGTTTGTGAGCCAGAAAGAGGAGGGAGGGAGTCATCTTCCAAAGGTTTAATTTAATTAAAATATTAAACTCTTCACTTATGTTTAGTTTCAAAGATCTGGGTTAATGCAGTTAATCTTTCTCAAATGTGTATTTAAAAAAATAAAGGGAGCATTGCTAATAAAGGAAATGAGGTAATTCAGTGAAGGGGTGACAATAGGTCCGTGTTCAACAATGATATAACATAAACACACATTTAAAACTTATTGTCAGATTCTCATAATAGCCATCTTTCCTTTTAGACTTTTTAAAGCTACTAATTTTAGACAAGCCTTTCTTAATTGTGTGAAAACTTTCACACAAGGATAGTATTTTAATATTTTTAATAAGTCTGTAAATGGTTGGTGACTTCTGGGTTTTGTTTGCTTCATTTATACATGGGGACAGCTGTGGGTCGAATTACATCCCCCAAAAGGATACACTGGAGTCCTCACCCCCCAGTGCCTATGATTGTTGACTTTCCTTGGAAATAGGTCTTTGCCAGTGATCAAGATGAAGTCACACCGGAACCGGTGGGCTCTCATCCTGCATGACTGGTGTCCTTATAAGAGAAGACAGAGTCACAGACACACACAGGGAAGAGACAGGAGTTGCCTTGGCACAGGTAGGAATGCAGAGGGTCACTGCCAGCCACCACAAGCTAGAGCAGACATGGAGCAGACTCTCAGAATCTTCGGAAGGAACCAACCCTTCCAACACCTGGATTTAGAACTCCTAGTCCCCACAAGCTAGGAGAATAAACTTTCGTTTTTTAAAGCACACAGTTTGTGCATCCCTGAAAACCTCACACAGCCACTGGCTCCCTGATGAGGCGCAGGCCAGGTGGAGTGGGCTATGTTCGTTACGTAAAGAGCAGCTAAGAAGTGTTGAAAGGACGAAGGCAAAGATGATCTAACTTAGTGGGAAGTTTGCACCTTGCAGAGCTCTGTTCACAGGAAAACAAAGCTCAGTTCCCAGCACTCTTCTGAGCCAGGGCCACAGCTTACCCTATGCCCTCCTGAGGACACCTGTGTGGTGAAACCTGGGAATGAACAATTGTCACATAATAATAATTGTATAATAATGATTATAAATAACATTTATTGAATATCTACCACGTGTCACGTATAGTTTAAAAACCTCACAGATCAACTCATTTAGTCCTCACAAGTATCCTATAAAGAAGGGAATAGTCTCTTCCTAGTTTACAGATGGGAAAATCGAGACAGAGACAACTTCAGTCACGTGCTTCAAGTCACACAGTAAACAACAGAGCTGGACTCTAACCCAGGCCGACTGGCTCCAAAGCCCTGTCTTGCCCTTTGGAGTTTAGCAAGGCTTTCCCAGACCCATGCCAAGAAAACCTCATCCTTCTGCATAATGAGAGAAAGGTCCCCTGGCTCTAGATTCCAGAGCTCTGCGGAGAGCCGAGGACTTACAAACATGTGCATAAGAGAACAGCCGCGTTCATTTCCTAGAGCTGCCTTTAGAAATTGCCACCAACTTGCTGTTTTAAAATAACAATGTTATTCTCATAGTTCTGGAAGCCAGAAGCACAAAATCAAGTCCTTGGCAGGGCCAGGATCCCCCAGAAGGCTCCTGAGAAGGATCCTTTTTTGCTTTTTCCAGATTCTGATGATTCCTGGCATTTCTTGGTTTGTGCAACATAACTCCAGTCTCTGCCTCTGTCTTCCATGGCCTTCCACCTTCTCTTTGGGTCTCTGTGTTCTTTTCTGTCTCTCATAAGGACACCCTCATTGGATTGGGGCCCCAGATCCCCACATGATCTCATTTTGATCCTTATCTTAATTGTATCTGCAAAGACCCTATTTCCAAATAATGTCACACTCTGAGGTTCTGGATGGGCATGAATTTTGGAGCAACGTGATTCAACCTGCTACAATGGTCAAGGAACATGTAGCTAATTCAGCAGAGAAGCAGATCTACTGCAGAGCCTTTCAGCCCCTTGATACCCAGAGCTCTGTCTCATGGACCTTCGCCTTTCAATCAAGGACCAGCACAGATCTTGTCATGTAACAAGGCTCTAAGATTCCACAGCAGCGACTCACCCTAGCGGAGGTGCAGAGCAGCCTACCCGGGAGATCCCATCACATGGTTGTCATTGCTGACACCAGATTTGTTACTGTTAAAATGCGTTTTTTAGTATCTTGTGATCAGTATGCTTTGATGTATAAGAGAACCTGGTGGTGAATGTCACAATTGCCGTGATTAGAGTCACCAGTTCATGAATGGCTGACATAGAAGAATCAGGACTCCTCTTCGTTCTAAGCTAAATGAAAACTATTTATATATGTAATATATATACGCTTGCATTGTAAAAAAGCTGTATATCAATGTGAGGATTTGTTCTCCTGTGATAAGTGATGTGTCTACAGAGCCATCTAGGTATCAAATACCATCTAGGTATCTACTACTTGTGAGAAACATCTTTAAAGTGTTTTTCTTGGAGCATGTAGAAATGTTACAAAGTATTTCTGTAGGATTCTCTGATCTGTTTTTTTTTTCCCAAGGTGGTATTTTTTAAAAATATTTATTTATTTTATTTTAGAGAGAGAGAGAGTGTGTGTGTGCGTGTGCGCGTGCACACGCACGCTCGCGCAAGCCAGGGAGAGGGGGAGAGGGAGAAGGAAAGAATCCTCAGGCACACTCCGCACTGAGCGCAGAGCCTGATGCAGGACTCCATCCCACGACCCTGAGATCACAACTTGAGCCAAAACCAAGAGTCAGATGCTTAACCGACTGAGCCACCCAGGCACCCCTCAAGTTGGTATTTTTTTAATAGTTCAGCTATTAAATAGAGTTCATTCATGCATTAGCTTGTGTTCAGAAATAAGCTTAATTATTCATCAATTCATACCCTTATATTCATGGCTTTCCAAATGGATGGTGTTTTCTATGTACATTTTTTATTAAACAAGTTATTTTATGCTTTAAAGTCATTCTTAAAAAATGATTTTGCTACTAACAAAGACCATTATGTTCACAAATTCTTTCTCCATGGCTTGATGCTATCTTTCTGCACTGTAATTAGCTGCGTGTATAGTTAATTATTATGAGAAAAGTAGAGCATCTCCAAATTTCTACATGATACTTGTTCTCTCCTTCAGTTCCTAAATCCACCCCCCCCCAGGCCCATATGTCTTTTCATGGTGGGAAGATAATAAGCATACTTTTTAAAAATGACAGCAGAATGTTCATCAAGAATTTCAGAAAGCTTTGATAGATATTTAGAACAAGAATGCGGTAGATCTTCTTTTTTTGAATGAAGAATTCCCTTACCTATGTTCTTCATTGCTAGAAAAATGCACATTTTCATATGCATGCAAAATTTTGCATATAATTTCACAAAGAGGAATGGAAACACTTTGAAGGTCATATGTCAGCCCCAGGCTAAGAATGGAGACCAAGATTTGTTATCCATTTATTATGATCATTAATTATTTCTCGAAATACAAAATACTTGAGTTAGCCGGTAAGATTTATTTAAATGACACACTCGTTTTTGCCCCAAATCTTGATGTTTTCGGAGAAAAAAATTATGTTAAAATACTTCATTACAGTTCAGAATCTTCAAATTCTTATACTGAATTCACTACCTCAGTTTCTCTTAAATGGCTTTAGTTCCTTCACTGGAACGTAAGTCTTTTTGAGTCCAGGATCCAATCCTACTCATTCCCTCTATCTGCTACAGAGCCTGGCTTGACATTTACACATACAGGGAGCTCAAACAGTGTTACTGTTGCAGTTGGTATTTGATTTTTTAAAAAATAAGAGTGCTTACTGTGTATGCATATAAAAATTTAAGTATACACTGCCCAAAAAGTCGTCTGTGTTTAAACAGATACATGGCAGTGGGAGAGAAGGATGAAAGGCGTATTTGAATTAAACCCAGAGGAGATGTCAGGGGGCCTCCCTTTGTTCATACAAGAAATGCTGGGAAGACAGGTGGAAAATCTTGCGTTGACAGGGCACATTCTACTTTATGGATGAAGTGAGCAAAGAAGGCACAAGGCTCAGTAGCTCCAAGATGACTTCTCAAGGACGTTCAGCCTCCACATGTCTTTCCCAAGAAAGCGACAGGCGCTAGCTTGGAGGTATGCAGTAGACAGTGCACAGATCCTTCTAATCATTTCTCATCCCGGTCACCCTGAAGGGATGAGATCAGAATCCCTAAGGACTAGACTTGAGAAGTAGGATAAATATGTGTCCAGGATACTTCTCCTGAGCACTAATACTGCCTACCTGCTTACTAACGCCTGAAATCTCTAGAGCACGTAAAAAGTTTTTAATTCTAATATTAGAGAAAAAAAATCTTGCCAATATACCAGCCGAAATTTATTCACCCTAAATTTACTCCCAAAGAGTACAAGAGCAATCATACCTCCTCTATGGTTCCATAAATGAGGATTGGTATCAAGGAGACAGAGTTGGGGGAGGAGTTACCTTTGAAAATCGGCAAGCCCACCAAAAATTGAGTTTGGGGAAAAAGAAGTTCCATCTTTCCCTAGGATCGTCCATATTGTCAGTCCCATTAGATGAGTGTATGTAGAAATCTTGTATAAAAAATGTTTTATATGGCTAACCACAGTCCTTCACAAAACTTTATAATTTATTAAATTTGTACATGACTTCTCCCCTTGCTTGATTAGTTTCCTTATAAAGAGAGTTCATTCATAGGAGTTTCACCAAGATAATAAATAATTAGCTTCTTGGCAGCAAAAACGACTTCTAATTTATCTTTGGGTCCCCAATGCCTAGAACAGTGCCTAACATAAATGTTGTGCTCAATCAAGACTATCATATGCATATTTCTTGAATAAAGGTAACAAAAACATCTATTATAAATCTGAGTGATTTATTAGTTGATTCTGTAAAGAAAGGATTATGATAACTTATAAAAATTCATTCAGTATTTCATCAAATTTTAAAAGTATGGCAAAAGTAAATTACCAATAGAGCAAATGAAATGATGGTATATAACAAAAACAAATCTGTCTTACTTTGAACAAGGAGACAAAATGTTTCTGCACGTAGTTTATATACTGCTGGGTTGGTATAAGCACTGCTCTTTTAAACCATGGTAAAGCAAATATTCCAATATTCCGAATTCTTCATTATGCCAACCCTAGAACATAATTTCTAGTATGTGATTATGTCTTGTATTTTAATAAGGTATTTCTCAATTGACTGCTTTACATAAATTGTATAGTTGTTAATGAGAATTATTACCACAGAAATTTTTCTTAGTTTATGATAGAATTAAAATAGCCTTTTAGGGGCGCCTGTGTGGCACAGTGGTTAAGCATCTGCCTTCGGATCAGGGCATGATCCCGGTGTTATGGGATTGAGCCCCACATCAGGCTCTTCCACTAGGAGCCTGCTTCTTCCTCTCCCACTCCCCCTGCTTGTGTTCCCTCTCTCGCTGGCTGTCTCTATCTCTGTCAAATAAATAAATAAAATCTTTAAAAAAATAAAATAAAATAAAATAAAATAGCCTTTTAAGTCTTAAAAACATTAACAAGAAAAGCTCGATGATGTGAAGTCAGCTAATAATACCTCACGTTCAGTCTGGGCAGGTATTATGCAAAGTTTCCATGAATAACAGTACCTTTTATGAAATATGAACAACTTTGTTCATTTGCCCTTTAGATGCGGGTCCCTTAGTTTCCTACATCAGTTGTGGGCTTTTTTTTATATTATTCTTTCATGTGGAACCTCTTCCAGCAAGCTCTCATAAGACAACAAATGACCCAGCGGAGTATCCATTTAAAACATTATAAACAAAGAGGGCTCCTTTCATGGCTCCTGTTCTTTAAAATTTAATTAAAATGCTTCATCTTTCATCCCAGAAATGTTTTCTGTTCTAACCTCTTAGCCTTGTTATTAGTTATAGTTTGGTTAGATTTTTAAATAGAACTCGAATTTTTTCAGTGTTTCAGACAGGAAGAAACGGGGCCGTGTGGAGCGCTTGTCAGTCTGTCCCAGGAAAGAATTTTTAATTGAACATCTATCTCCCCCGTCTTTAGCTAATCCACATAGCTTATGAAGCAAGTCTGTGTGAGTCACAAAGTTAACTGAGGCGCCGTATTCTCCTTTCCTGAAGAAAGTGTTTCAGACCAGACTGAGCTCTGTTCTTCCTTGGGTATGTTCCCAATTACAGATTTTCTTGGTAACTTGCCATCCTTCTGGTGCTTTCCATTTCTAAATAAATGCTTTCCATTTATTTATGGGAGAACCTAATCTTCAAAAACAGGCCTGAAACTTTGCGTATAGTTCTCCCTGAAGGATTCCTGGAGATGCCAAGGTGGAGAGCAGGGCCGCGGCTCGTCAAGCGCAGACAAATGCACCCTCATGTCTTCCCCAGCTCCGCTGTTCATTCCGCCCACTTCCCCTGCGTCCGCGCCAGGAACGGACAGATGCTGAAGGGCATTGAAATAGCTAAATGGCATCAAGAGGAACGTGCAGATGTCATAAACTGGAAAATTGGGGCTAAAGGTGAAACAGCATCTTACAAATGTCTTCCCTCAAAAAGCTCTATCTTATTTTAGAAATGTATGATCCATGGAGGACTTTATCGTAAACTGGTCTGAACAAGCCAGTAAGCTTCTGAGGGTTCTGCTTCAGTGGTCTGGCCTGTTTTAGAAGGATTCTTGCTTAGTTACTTAAGAGACCTTTGTTTTGATTCAGTTGTTCCCTAAAATGGTTTATAACGTGAGTCGCTGTGATTTGGTGTAATTCTGTAAGGGTCTTTTTCCTGGGCTCCATGTTCCCCTAGAAAATCCTTGCTTTCAATAGTCCGACTCGGTGTCTGTATGACTTTTAAAAATCCTACACACATTTGTGATCTTGGGAAAAAACAAACACGATTTGGAACACAGAAAGATGTGTATATTACTAACAAATCCCCACAGATCCATTTTACCTAAATCACCCATTCTGAGCACAAAACCTCATGAAAGCACAGGCTGCCCAGGCACAGAGAATAGTGTTATCAACATCTGAAAGCAGGGATACTGACAGAGCCAAACAAACAGGAAACAAAAAATTCTACTTTATGCCAATTAGCTTAAGAGGAACTTGTGTGTTGGGGGAGAGGGGGTGTGGAAGGCCTGAATTAGGCTTATAGATTTGATACCAGGTGGCTAATGCTGAAGATTTCTATCTTTTGTCTTTGGTTTGTTTGTTTTAACATGTGCTCAGAGGGAAAAGAAAAAGAATTGATGGGAGAAATCTTTAATTCGCATTCTGTTATTTCATGTAAGTGGGCAATTCAAATAATTTCTCTCAATTTTTGAGTAGATGTTCACAGTAATTTGTACATTCGAGTCAGGGCTAAGCCTCACTGAGCACCAGATCCTTTTCTCATAAGAATATATAGAACATTCCGGCAAATATTTCTTAAGCTATTATGTCTCTGGCTCACACGTTTGTGAAGACTCATCTGTATCTCTGATTTGCCTTATATAAACAGAAGGAAAGGTCATTTCTGAGAGCAGTTTTTGCAGAAACACTTATTTGGAAAAGGCGAAGAGCTAAATGATTCAGGGGCTCTTGCAGCATTGATGGTAGCAAAGACATGCGGTACACGTGCTGTATACATTTCATTATTTAATCTCTTTCCTTTATGAGTTTATTGATGGAAAATGGCGCCTTGTCTTCTATTAAATAAACACATATTTCAAAAGACATCTAAGTGCTCTCTACAAAACAGAGCAAATTCAGAAAATATAGGGCTTTTTCATTGGACTTGGGGGATTACTTCAATTGCCTCGATAGTCTACCAGAGGCAGAATATCATATTCTTTAAAGTTCAGACAAATAAATTGTGCTTCCTATGGATAAAGTATGATATTCTCCATTGTAAGCAGTCTTGTACATTGACAACGTAGAAATAATCTGTCTCATTATAAACTAGACCGCGTCTAAAGCCCTGAAACTATAGATTTGTGTGTACTTATGGCTGAAAATAATATTGAAATGTGAAAATGAAACCTGCCACCAAATCTCTGGGAACATAGATTTGAGATTGGCTTTAGTAACACAGAAAGTTCATTTATCCCCCAATATAGACTAAGCACCATAAGGGCCGACCATGAAATGTGACTGAGTTTGTGCTGTAGGGCAGATTATATCAGTGGTAGGAATGCAGTAATAGTGATTGTACTGCTGTGGATACTGTTTGAGGGTGAGAGTCTGGCTTCCTTTGTATCATCACTCAAAACACCCAAGACTGTAAGAGTGATTTCCAGCCCTGAGTTTACTTGCATTCAACACTCATCATTAAATCCGCGATACCATAAAGTGTCTGGGTCTTGTCCTGAGATTTTGAGTTCCTGTACAGAAGCTGAAACAAGAACATATCTGTGGTAGGAAGAGTAATGCCACCCCCACCCAGAGAGGTCCACATCCTCATCTTCAGAACCTATGAATAGGTTACCTTCATGGCAAAAGGGACTTTGCAGATATGATCGTTATAAATCTTCAAATGGGGGGATTATCCCGGATTACCTGAGTAGGTCCAATCTAATCCCATGGGCACTTAAAAGTAGAAGAGGGAGACAGAAGAGAAAACGATGTGCCGTGAGGACTCCATTTAACTCTTGCTGGCTTTGAACATGGAGGCACAGAGCCATGAGCCAAGGATGCAAGGAATTCTCGAAGGTAGAAGAGGCAAGGAAATGATTCTCCCACAGAGCCTCCAGAAGGCATTGCAGCGCTGCGGACACCCATGATTTGAGCCCCGTGAGACCCATGTTAGACTTCTGACTCACGGAACTGTAAGATAATAAAATGAGACTGGTTTAAGCCACTGAGTTGGTGGTAATTTGTTACAGCAGCAATAGGAAACTAATACCATGTCCAACAATTTGTTTTACTAGATTTCACAAGAAAAGAACCGTGCTAAAATGTTTCTCAGAATAATGGGAACTTGCCACTCTCAGTGCATAAATTGAGAAAAGTTTTAAAGCACAAAGGCATGTTTCGGTTCTCAGGTCTGAGATTCCTTTATAACATTCTCGTGACCTAGCAACGGGGTATGAACATCTTTCTACTGCCCTCAGAGGGCATTTCTTCATGGCAAACATCTTAACGACCATAAAATCTGATGTGCTTTCAGAGTGCTTCTGAGTTCAACCAGAGAGTTAGTTCTTGAAATCATGTAACAGCCTGTAAATTGGTTAGAAGGCGTTAGGTGAGCATGTACGGTTTTATTTCCTCACTACGTATTAGCAACTTATAATCAAAGAAAGAGTGAGCTTTCTAGAAACTCCTATTTTTCCTTAAAGACTTTGCACTGCATTTGTAAGACTGGCAACCCAAGTCAAGGGACTAGTTATATTTTCCAGGGTTCTTTCTATTGCTTATATTTTCTAGGACAGCATTATTTCTCTGTGACATGGTTATTTCTTTTTCTTCTAATAAAAGATTTCAGACTTCAGGAGGGCATACAGTAATCAAATAATTTTTAGATAGCCACTGTGAGATAAAGTATTTAAAACATTACAAATATGGTTGAAGTTCCCTATAGGTCTTTTATCAATCGGATTTCCTCTTCCATATGTTCCAAAGGGACTGTAATAGACTGACCTTGTTATTTGTCATTCACTTCCATATTCACATCTTATATTTATCACATAGATGTGTCTATGGGCACTCTTCCCTTTGTACAGTGGTGGGACATAAAAACAGCTGTGCAAGCTGAAACTGTCAAGGCAGTATTTATAATCAATGACAGATACTGTAGTTGTTCCAAAACCTTGAAGAATTTTTGTCAAAAAATTTAAACTATTTTAAAACTGTTATTGTCAGTGATGACCGTAGAAGGAAAAAAACTGATAAAACTAGTATTTATTCAGTATGCTGTGATTGAAAGCATTAGACACGTGGCAGATTAAGGTGTTTTATTTCTTTGTAAAAACCCCATCACGAGTAGTTCAAACAGTGCCTATTTCTTCTCTCTGTATGACTTAGGATGTAGAGCAAGACATTTTTTTTCCAGTCAAACACCTTTCTGAGTTTGAATCAGCTTCCAACATTTAGCCTTTGTTCTTTCAACGTCATGAACTATCTCTGACAGTTGCTTTAATGCAAATGTTTCTGGAAGCGTCACTTCCTCTGAAAAATCTCCTTTTTGGGGGGGGGTCACAACCACTTCCTTATCTATGTAGATAAGTTTGCTTTACTAAGTTCTTCTGGCTTCACAGCTGGAGTCTCTCAGACAGTGGCACCATCAGTCGTTCCTTCTGTACCTTCATTTGTGTTCAATTCAAATTTCATTTCCAACATTACCACTCCTTCATTTCCTTGGTCACTTCCAGTTTTTTTTGACCAAATCCCCCTTTCCAGCATCCATCTTGCAAAATTTTGCCCTAGGTTCATCACTGGGGGCCAGGAGGCCACACAACTACATGTTTTGCTGTCTGTGTGTGAAAAGAACCACAGATGTGCAGTAACCAAGCATCAGCAGACTTTGGAAGAAGTGACAGGATCACTCAGTGATCGTGGTACACACCTGTCATTCATGAGGTGTTGGTGGACAGAAGAGCCAGCAGTGAAGCTTGAACATTATGCATCTGCATAAAGAAACTTGTATATAATGCAGTCAATTAGTCACACTTTATATACCATGGTAACTGAAATTTGGTAATGTTGGGACCCTGGTGCAGTGAACTGATAGCAACTGAACCAGAGTAACTGGAATTTGTTGCATATCAGAATTATGCAAAGCAAAGACCGCCTCTGTGTGTGTGTGTGTGTGTGTGTGTGTGTGTGTGTTGCTTATTTTAAACTTTAAATAAATACCATAATATCATACATATCTTTTCACTACCTTCCCTTTTCATTCAACATTAGGTTTCTGTGAGTTATTTATATTGATGTATGCAGCTTATTTCATTACTCTTTTCTGTTTAATGGTATTCCATTCACATGACTATCCTATAATTTATTTATATATTCTTTCATGAAAATTTAGATTGCTTCCAGTTTTTTATTATTGCAAGTATTACTCCTCTGAGAATTCATTTACTGCTTCTGTATGGTTAAATGCAGGTTTCTCTAAGGTAACTATATCTCAGAGTGGAATTACAGGGTTTAAACATTTTGTTAGATGTTTTCAAATCATTCTCCCAACTTATACTCCCAGGTAAGTTTCTAATAGTTATTTTGGCTCAACTTGCTCCGTAGCAGTTAGGATGGGCAAATTTACTTTTACCAATTTTATCATATAAACTGATGAGGATGAACTAATTTAATTTGAATTTTCCTGATTAGCGGTAAGATTGAGCATATATTTATGTTTCCTCAGTAATTATCTGTTTTTATTTTTGACGGTTATACTGATTTACATTAACTTACATTGACCAAATACGAACACTTATGTACATTGCAGTGATCGTTTCCTAGTCTTGGTCTTGTCTTCTCATTTGCATTAGGATATATTTTGATGCACGGATTTTAATTTGAATACAGTAGAATTTCTCAATTTTTTTAGTTTCTATTTCATGTCGTAAAATTTTTCTCTTTTGTGCTTCATGCCACAGAGATAATGTCTTTTTTCTCCTGGAAGTTTAAACTTTTTTTTCTATATTTAGGTCATAAGTACATATGGAACTTATTTTTTGGTATGGTACAGGATAAGGATCCAATTTCTTATTTTTGACATATAAGTAATGAAATTTTCCATCATCATAATGGGCAAAAAAACTCATCCTTTCTCTACTGACCTGCAAAACCACCACTGTCATACATCAGGGTTTTTTTTTCTTAGACTTTATTGTTTAGAGAACTTTTAGGTTCACAGCAAAGTTGAGCAGAAGGTGGTGAGATCTGTATGTCCTCTGCCTCCACATATGTATACATGTTATCAACATACATCGAATTTTTATACATAGAAGGGTCTCTTTGGGGACTCTCTGTGTTGTTCCCTTGGTCAGATTGTCAAGGCTGCACAAATCTCATTCTGTATTGGTACATCTTTCTAACAGCACTTGATCTCTGATAGAGTAAGTCTCCCCATCTTGCTGATTTTCAACAAAGTTCTTAGTTTCTAGCTGAAATTCTTGTACATCTTGCGATTGCAAGTAGTATCTCTTTTTCTGTAAATAATATCTTTTAATAAAATACATTTTCTAATTATTGCTAGTGTGTCAAAATGCATTTTTGAGCGTTTTATCAAGATATCATTCACATATGATATAATTCACCTATTTAAAACACATAAATGAGTGGCTTTGATGTGTTTTTTGAAATAGATACTGTGCTATGTAAAACCATGTAGTATGAATTCTTTGTGTCCAGCTTGTTTTACTCAACATTATGTTTCTTAGATTCATTCAAGTTGTGTGTAGTTTTGTCCATTTATTTTTATTGCTGTAGAGTATTCCATTGTAGAAATACATCACCATTCATATGTCCAGTTTCAAGGTTTGAGCTGTTACTGATTATACTTTTTATTTCTAGAATTTCCTTTCGGTTCATTTTAAATCTCCCCAACATTCTAGGTGGTATTTTGTACTTTTCTCATGTTTTCAAATTCTTGTTATGTGTCTTGTAAGTCATATATATACATTTGTTTTATATCTTGCTAATCCTGTTATCTTGGAGGTCTAGGGCTTTTTTTTCTTTCTGACACTTTTCACAATGACTTATTTCTTTCTGTTTTGTAAATTTTGGTTGTCCTTTGCTTTATTTATTTGCAGTTTGCAATTTCTGGAGCAGATGTCCTATTGGGCTGATGTTGATTTGTCCTGGGATTTGAGTTTGCTTCTGCTAGGTGCCTTGATACATGGTCTCAGGCAACTTCATGTTTATTTCTTGGCTTGGGATTTCCTGGACACTCAAATAATGGAAATTCAAACTATAAACCTATGTGAGGGCAGGCTTGTGATCATGAATTTTCAGGAGAAAGTTTGTTTGCTAATCTGGTATCCTGGCTAGGACAGATGACTCATCACCATTTCCTGTGGCTAGCAGTCAGGTGTGTTTCCTAGCCTGGCGCATTATTGGAGATGGAGCCTTGAGGGGTCTCAGCTCTGTGCAGCATCTAGATTCCAACACTTCACCCAGTGGGAGCCCAACGCATTTCCCTGTCCCTGCAGGGCTCTGCACACTAGATGTTCTTGTTTTGCAAGATAAGGAAATGATCCCAGGGAAGTGCCTGCTCGTCACTGTGATCTTTATTCCACACTCCCTTTTATTCCATTGGGATTTTGCTGACTTTCTCAACTGCTCAGCTATGCATTAAAAGGACACTTGTTCTATTTTATGCAGCATTTATAGGAATTATTTTGGAGATTTTCAGAACCCCTAGTCTGTCATAATACCAGAAATGGAAAGTGGTTATACCATTTTTAAATATTTGAAGACTATTTTCTGAATAAAAACAAAACCAAACCTAGTAAATGAATTCATAGTTGCCTAGTGAAGTGTATCACACTGATAATGAACAGGAGAATAAAATATTCACGCTCATTACTCTATTTAGTTTTCAAGAATTAATTAAGCTTTTATTTTCTTTAACGGATTTCAAGTTCCTGATCCCTAACTTCCAAAGATAAAGGAATTTAATCTTTAAATATCATGTGTATTCTAAGTGACTTTCACCATTATACGTAATACTACAATGATATCCTTGTCCATACTTTGTGGATGTGTAGAACCTGTCTATAGGAAACATTCCTGGAAGTGGACTTTCTGGGTTTAAGTGAATAAATATTTTAATTTTTTAAGATTTTTACAAAATGCCCTTGAAAAAGTCAAACCTTTAGCCTCCCACAAGTGAATTCCAACAGTGGCTGTTTTCCCACAAGCTCACCAACAGAGTATCCCATCATGCTTCTCTTTGACAACGTGCTTAAGAAGAAAATGGCACCCCATTATAGTTGAAATTTGTTCTTATTATGTATGACTGATGAGATAAAGGAACATAGAGCTGGTACTCTGGGAGTTTTTACAATGATGAAAAGTATGTGGTATAGGTTCAATCCAGGAGGATTGCGAAATGTACTTTCCTTTTTTTCCACCTTCATCTCAACATGCTGACGATAGAAACTCATCCTCAAGCTGACCTTATTCAAGGTAAGAGAGGTATTGTTCCAGTGTGCTGGTTTCAAGGATTTTCCTCCATGCAGAATAAATAGTGGAACTGAATTATCACTAAAGCTCTAAGTAAGCAGATTATGTGCTGCCAACAGTGAATGCCCAATATATCCTCAGTGCAAGAACTTAAATAGATAGAGGTATTAACTGTCATTATATTTCAAGAAGTAGAGAATCTTGTGCTCATAGTATATTCCTTAAATATCTACTAGGCCCTAACCCCACCCCACCCCCCACTCTTACAAAATAGCTGCCACAGTTCCAGGCATCACATAGAGAGAGAGGCAGCATCCAGCAGAAAGAGATTATTACTGTATTTTATTTCTATGTTTGAAGAAAAAAAAAACACTTTCTCAAAAATTACTAAGTGGACCTCCACTGTGTATCATGGACCAGAATTAAATCATTGAATCATATGCTGACCCCTAAGCAGTTATTGGCACGAGGAATAGAATCTCCCTAATGGCCTCAATCTATTTGTATCCGTGGCTTATAGGCTCTGCAGTAAAGGAAATTTGGGAATGGCTATTGGTTAGGTACACAAACAGTGTCTGATGCAGAGCATCTATATTTGGTTATTTATATATATAGTATTATTTGTAATAAAGTTAAATAACATCATGAATAAAATGGACCTGTATGGTTTTTTTTAAGCTGCAAAGTGAAGGACCATGATCATGGAAACAAAATAGTATTAGCTGATACAGCTCTGTAGTAGGAAATTAACTGTAGTTTAGCTTTTGAACCATATATATGTTAATGCTCAGAAAAATATATAATAATGCAGTGCTCCTGAATGATTGCAATGCTGAATCCTCTGCACGAATTATTTCATTTTCTCTCAGTTGGTATTAAAGTCCTCATTTGGAACTTAATCACTATAGCATTTATGGGAAAATGGGCTCTGAATTCCAAGCAACGAGCTCACACATGAAAATTTGCAACAGAACCCATTCACCAGCCAGGGACTGCCCAGTAGTACCACATTTCAAACTTGATACTTGGAACATGCATTTTAAAAAGAAATAGAAGTAAATATGAAAGAATCCCACTTTTTTTTGACGTTGCCTTTGTAATAAGCTTAAGAATGGAATATAGCTTCACTTCACATAACAGCAACAGACACCATAAAACATCGCGCACAGATCCACTGAGAAAGGGCATCTGAGGAAGGAAGCCTCTTATTCTTTATTGTAGTTATTTGCTAGATACCTAGCAGCGATCCAAATCACCATGTCACCATAACTTGGGTTTCGTTTTCTTGGATTTAGGGTTAGTTTCCCTAAATCTACACATCAGGGTCTACTGATAAAACAGGAAACCTTAGCCCAGAAGGGTAGCTCTGCCACTCCCTAAATGTCACCAAAACATAGGAGCAGCCATCTTTCCCACCGTGAGTCGCCCACCGCCCCTGGGGGCAATGAAGAGATCCAGGAGCGCTTTTGAAGCCTATTAGTGAAACCCATTTCGCACAGTTTAGAGATCTCAACAGAGATCTAATTAAAGACAGAAAAGCTCCAGGTTAAAAGCAAGCAAACGGTCTGGTGGAACCAACCTGGAAATGCCAGCTGACGGCAGACTGCAGCGCCGCGCAGGAATTAGGGCAGACCACGGTCTGAAGCCTGCTGCCTTAATGGAACGAAGCCCAACCGAGACCGAAAGTTCGAAGAGAGAAAATTAGAGAAAGTTTGTGTTGGGTTTTTTTTTTGTTAATGCAAAGTTCTTGTCCGAAGAATATTAGCACATTCTGTCATTATTATTGTGGAGCCCCACAGCCACGCCCTAGAGCGTTTATGGTCCCGGGCAGCATTTTTTTTTTTTCTGAGAGTGAACACTTTTTTTATAACAGCATTGTCCTCAGCTGCTTGATAGAAAATCCCTGGTCGTTAGCGTAAAGGAAATCCACACACTTTTACCTCCTTAATTTGTAGAACATCAGATAGGATTTATTTTTCTAAAAATCGATGCAAATAGCAGCCTTGTTCTTTGTGGTTAAAGAGCTTTCATGGAGCTTTTGGTCTATCAAATGTGTCAGGGCTGAGGTCCTGGCTGAACTGGCTCCCCTGGTTTCCTCTTTTGTGTTGCATTCAACATTCAACTCCACAAACAGAGCAAACAGCTCTCCCACAGTAAAAGCGGCTCAGGGGACCCTGCTCATAAACCCAAGGACAGAGAAGCTGT
The DNA here is from genome assembly GCF_002007445.2 of Ailuropoda melanoleuca. Lineage (NCBI taxonomy): Eukaryota > Metazoa > Chordata > Mammalia > Carnivora > Ursidae > Ailuropoda > Ailuropoda melanoleuca. Next base: position 204,774,062 of record NC_048218.1, read on the forward strand.
CCCTGGTAAGGAACACCCAAGTCAGGAGGGCATCCGTGAAGCCCAGGGCCACAGGGCACGTGCCTTTCCGCTTGCTGCTGTTCTGTGCAAGTCATCACAGATCAGATGTCCCACACGATTTTGAGCCTCCACACGATTTAGCATCACTTAATTTGTAGCCAACATGCTAACTGACCTGGAAACATTAGAACCCCATTTCTAAGTTTCCCTAAAACATCCCAGATCCAAGCTTATGCCTTTTTCATCCTCAAATGGGTGTTTCACTTCAGAGACAGATATTTCTGCACATATTTTGCCTTAATGCCAATAGGAAAGTTGATTTTTCCCCCCAGGATTTCTATCTAGAATACACAGAGATTAATAAGCAGCTTTCAAAATGAAAGTTTCCAGATGGGAGATTTCAACACTACTTTGTAGAGTTGATGGATTAGGATACATATTTTCAGTATTTTAGGATCTCAAACCCTAATCTTTTCCAATTCACCAACTCACTTTATCCAAAAACATGGTGTCAGAGCCTAATGAAAGGGTCCATCTGCTTCTGATTTCAATCTTCCTTTACAACGACATTTACAAGAATTTTTTTTTGAAGCCCAGAAAATTGACAAGCCCTGTGACCGTGACTGAGCTGTATAGTTCCATTTACTTTTGTCTCCAAACGTAAAAAGCACACGCGCCCGTGATTTGAGCACCAGCTTTGAATTAAGAGGTCCAGTCTCCTGCACCTGCCAGCGCATCCACATGTCATGTACAGAGAAACTATGCGGGCTTGTCTCGTCCCAAGGCAGGGTCTGATTCTACAGCGGACCCCTGACCTCCACCCAGAGATGGTGTTGGCGGTGTCACCTGTGCCCCCTCATGCCAGCCCTGGAGCCGAATTTGTGATTGCCTGAACTATGCTGATAACTCTGCCAGCCACGGCCTTCCTGAGTGTGCCCCTCCCCGCTGTGGCCACCCACAGCTATCTCTCAACTCCGAAGTCGCTCCGAGGCCTCAGGGAAGCCAGCTCCGTGCACATGATGACTCTTCAGGAGTGAGTGCTCACATCGAACTGTGCATGTCTGAAAAGCACTTGAAGAGAGGCAGAGGTGCAGAGATGAAAGAGAACAGCAGACACAAGGCTTCACAAGAGAAACTGCTTGCTCAAAGGGAACATCTTTTTTCTGATTATAGAAGTCATGCGTGCTCATTGTAAAAACTCTGGAAGAAGCAGAGACGTGTAAAGAAGGAAAACGTTCCCATCATCAGAGTACCCAGCTAACAGTTTGATGTATTGGTAGTAGGGAAATTTCTGGTTGTCAAGTAAGAAGGCATCTTTCCCCAATCCCGTAGGTTTTCAAATAATCTTAGGTGCTAAGTTACGGCATTTACTAGGAAGACTTCCAAGAAGAGGAGTTTTCCTGAAATATCATTCCTTCCCCTTCTTCCACAGATCTGTCGCCAGGATAGCAATCCCCCTTTCCAAAGGCTCAAAAAAAGGAAAGGCTTGTTCATTTCTGGATTTTGAAGAGGAACATTCAGGAAGGATATTTCCTCAAACCCAATCCATCTATCATGCTTTGTAATGAGCCTTAACACAAAACCAAGATCTTTGCTAGATGGTCAGAATAAATTATGCTGGCAACGTTCGTTTAGCACAGTCCTCCCTCAAACCCACTGTCTGCACTTATCTGCCTAAGGTTGCCCAACTTGGTCCCAGAAATGTACAAAAGGAAAATGAACATTTTTCCTAAACAATAAAATCCTTTCCAAAATCTGTCAGTATGTTATGAAACTAATTGCCGTTATCACAGTTCATTTGATAAACAAAGAAACTCCATTTTAGCAAATAATTCAAATTGAAGCAAGTATAATGGAGGTAATAAAAATTCTTGGGGTTGTTAAAATGTTTTCATTTCTGTTATATAAGAAGGCCACTTATGACAAAAATTGATAGTAACCGAAGAGATAATATTAAAAGAATATTAATAATATGAACTAAAATGGGATTTTAGGTTGACTCAAATCTGTTTTGTACCCATGTTCTAGTTTTATAGAACTAGAATTTAACTAGTGTTTCACTCATAACTAGTATCTAAACTAGTTGATCTAAACTAGTTTAGATTCTAAAGCCATTGCAACACTACTCAGTCAGAAAAGCATTGTCGAGGCCTTCCACCATAGAGGTTAATAAAAAATGCCCATGTGTGTTAGGCTGATTTAGAAACTGACAGTAGTGGAGTGCACTCTGGTGAATGACATAGTTGTAGTCCATTTACCCCCTTCCAAATGGACATCCTAGTTGTGAAAAATGTTGCTTTGAACAGGTAATAGAATGCCTGGTCAAAATAGGGTTGGCTAGACCCTAACCCACAGTTCTAGTGCCCAAGCTTTTTTGTTTTTGTGAAAGGCAGTGATTGACGTTTTTAATCTTCCTGTGCAAGATTTCATAGGACACAAATGCTTCCTGTTAAAATTCCCTGCAAAGATGGAGAAAAGCATTCGCAGATGCACACAGATCCCAAGAACTCTCTCCAAACATCCCAGGAGCTCATGCTGCTCCCTAGAAACCATGCTTTTCATCATATTGTGAAAAATAACATGATTGGTACCTGCAATTTCTGACACCAATCTCACATCTAATCTCGGAGGCTTTATGAATACCTACAAAAGACCCAAGGTCTAATTGCAACTGCGGCTAACTATTGATTTATTGAGCTGTTGGTACCAGGTAGTTTATGAGGACTCTGTAAATATGGGCTGATGATAGTAATGGTCAAGTTCGCATAATTTCTTAATGTCAGTTTATTTATTTGTAATATTTATGGTTGTAAGATAGAATCAAATGATTATCTGTGCTAGGGGGTAGAAAATTCATTTCTAAAGGATGACAGTAAATGTAAGCATGTTGTTGGTCGAGTTTTCAGAAATATATTAAAGAACCAAGTACTAGCAACTAGGGGGAAAAATTCACACAAGGAGCTAGAGTCGTGTGAAACAAGGAGCAAAATGAAAATGGAGAAAACGTGAGGGTTTGAGGAATCGAAGTTGTATTTGAGGCTGCACTGGGCGTTCAGGCTGCGTGGGGAGGGAAGAGCTGGGGCACTGTGTCACTCAGTACAGAAGGGGACCAAGATCAATGGCCGCCAGTATCCAGGAGCACCCTCCACAGCGGTCCCAGACCTTTGTCACACAAATGCACGCCACCTCCTTTCATTTGTGCCACAGAGAGAGTTTCACTCTCACTGCAAAACAGTATCAGATATTGTCAGGGGCCGGGCTCCCATCGAACAAAGGGTTTCTTTCTTTGTTTAGCTCATTCTCCTGAAGTGAAAAGTCTTTCGGGAAAACGGGTCACAGGGTCCTTTTCCTCTAAATTGGTCCAGGGCTCCCAGAAATGTGAAGACCAGTGAACCCAAGGTTACAGCAACCTTAGGGTTTTACGAAATCACTATTTGAAATCTTCAGCATTGTTTTGGTGGCAAGTGTCTGTTCCTTTCTTGGCCCCCCCTCCATGCCTTTTCCCAGCCTAGCACCATCTACAACAGAGCTGGGCTGGGAGTATTTTTGGACGTAGTGTGTCAGTGCGTATATTGACTATTTAGCGGAGTGAAAATAATTTTCCGAAGAATTGCAGAGGACTTTTCTTTAGCGTGGCATTCATATTCCTCCTGGTGTGGCCGAGATCACCCCTGTGCCTGAGACTTATGCTATAATTAGTAGTTTATCTGTCCATTTTCTGCCCTGGGTGATACACCTCTTGAAGGCTGGGGTTACTTCTGTTCTTCTCTAACCTTCATGCTAAACCAGTGAAAAGGAATTGTTGTATCCTGCACACCCTCAGAGTAATGACCTGCCGGTCACATTTTTTTTTAACCAAAACCAAACCAAAACAAAAAGCAATAGCAATTCATCCTACTTTTATCACTAATCTCAGACTGACTACATTTTTTTACTCTATATCTATGCAGTCTAGGCAGGCATATCTTCCCCAAAACATATAAAAGGGGGGGGGAGTTCAAGTTATGATTTGTGAAGTATATGACTGAACTTTTGGATTTTTACTACTGATAAATTCTCTTTGCCTGAGAATTCATATCATTTTTAGTCAAGAAATACACTAGTTAAAGGCATTGAGTTATTTTTATTCATTCATTGCTTGTTGCTTTGGAAAGACTAAGTGATTAAAGCAGGAGTTTTATGATTGTATACCCCACCGTTTTAGTAAAACAGTATTTTTTTTCCTTCGATATATTTATTATCTGCCTTAAAACCATGGATTCTGGCTTAAGCCAAAGCAGCTATAGTTTTCTTTTTTACAATAAACACCTTTAATTACCTTTCTTCAAATGACTTTGTTGAAACACACAATGTATCTGTCTCCTGAGGTGAGCATGAAAAAGGAACCCAGCAGGACTGATTTCTGCCATAATTAAAGAAAAACTGAAAAGGTCAAACACAAAGATGGCGGTAAATCTCAAGCAACTCCTGGGAACAGGTGCCACTCTGCACTGAGACCATCAATCGCTAAATTGATTATTGAATAATTTTTTGTGTGTCTTCTTCTTGACCTTGTGCCCACCTGAAGCAGGAAACGCATCACATATTCAAGTAGCACCTATTTTAGTTACCTGTTTTCTGTAGTCTGTTGAATTTCTAACAATAAAGCCAGGAAGGAAATAGTGCCAAGATGGTTGGACAAGGAGTTTCAGAATTAGGGCAGAATGGCTTTTTTGTTGTTCGTTTTTTTAGACTTAGTCTCCCATTGAGGCAACTCAATGAAATTCATCAAATACGCATGAAACATCTGTTAAGCAGCAGTGAGTCAGCTTCAGCTAGGTATTAGGGACATAAAAGAATAAGACATGCTCTCGACCCCCAAAGGGTTTCGCAGGAAGAGACAGTCTTGTAAATAAAAAGTAAAATGTATTGCAAAATGCTGCTATGCCAGAAGTCAGTACAGGGCACCCCGGGTAGACCATACCAATCCATCTGAGTGGGGGGGCATCACAGATCACTTTCTAGAAGTGGCCCCCCCCAACCCTGAGTCCTGAGAGATGAGAGGGGTTTCCAGGAGTCCAGTGACAGAGGAAACACCTGCCTTGCAAAGAACCAAGGACCTCCTTTTTGTTCAATTGAACAAATATCGTTGAGCATTCCTAGATGCCAGAAAGTGAGCTGGCCCTGGGGACACAGTGATGAGCCAAGAAATGAGTGTGAGCATTTTTCAGGGCTTAGAGTAGAGAATACAGACACGGGAACAGCCCAGTGCCCATGCTGCAGGACCATGGTGGCTCGTAGACAACGCACCTCACTCAGTGCCCCCCAAAGACCCAGGCAATTACCCCAAAGCTATACAGAGTTAGGCCTGGAGGACAGGGGTGGGGGGATGAGGAAGGGAATCATACATCGTATTCCTGCTCTGGCTTTCTCCCACACTTCACTGCTTCCATCTCCTTTGTGGGTGGGAAGGGTCAGCTTGCAGGAAGAGAACATTGTGGCTGCTCCGTAGGACTTTGAATGCCTTTCCTTGCTTCCTCCTCCCCCAGGTCTTTCCCATTGGTACACATTGCCCTGGAGTCTCTTCCCTTCCCACTTCAAGTACCTCTGCCCCAACCTGATCCAAGTTATTACTTAGAAACTTGTCATGAGGGTTCTTCACATCAGCGCTTCATGATGACAATGAAGGTTTGTGTGTGTGTGTGTGTGTGTGTGTGTGTGTGTGTGTGTGTGTGTGTTTTAAATGATGGAGCACAGGGACACCTGGGTGGCTCAGTCAGTTGGGCATCTGACTTCGGCTCAGGTCATGATCTCGGAGTCCTGGGATCAAGTCCCACATCAGGCTTCCTGCTCAGCGGGGAGTCTGCTTCTCCCTCTGCTCGTCCCCCTGTTCATGCTCTCAATCTCTCTCTCAAATAAATAAATAAAATCTTTTTTAAAAATAAATAAAATGATGGAGCACATCCTCTAAATAAGAATGACATTTAACTAACTAGATAGAATTATAGGCAAGAATCCTTCAGGGTTGTCCAATATTGCTTCTGCCTTGGAGACTGTGGTGGTGAGAACATGTGGCCCTGTTGGTGTGCCCCATATTGTTTCTGCCTGGGCCATCCTGGCATGTCCATTTTTTTTTCTTATCTCTTATTACTGCTCACAGAGCTTTTTGGCTTTTTCTCATGAAGTCTAAGAATGGCTGCCTAATGCTCTCATCTCCCTGACTCGAGCCCCTGTGTCTACCATCTCTCTTGTCCACTCTCTCTGCCAGCTCATCAGTGTGATGGAAACAGTGATGGGAACAGAGCCTGGAAAGCCCTGTTGTCAGGATAGCTTCTTCATGTTTGAATTATGAACCTAAAATATCATCCTGAAGTGGGGCGCCTGCTTAGGCAGCAGTGCTGAGTACCCCACAAGCGGTCATAGACAAAGACTGTTGTGTCCAGTGACGTGTGGTTTTCGCTTGTAGCGTCCTATCCTTGTCCCCACCCTCACACACAGCATTGCCACACTACTGCTGTGAGGAGGTTAGAAACCTGAGACAAGTTGTCCCAATTACAGCTCAACTCCACAGTTCCTCCAGAATTACCCATTCCCCAGATCTCCTTTACCCTACCCGAAGATGAAGAGAGGAAACAAAAGTTTCTCGAGGAATGCAGACAATACATCATAAACTTGGGACTCATCAACATTAACCCCAATCAGTAGAGAGAGATGCACTGTGACTGAGTTTTACTGAATTTTAATGGCATAATTTTTAGCCCAGAAAGCATGCTCATGTGTGCCAGAGTGATTAATGATACAGTTTATGCAGCTCATTGGTCATACTTAAATTAGTTTAAATATTCATCTGTTGTTTTGTTATGATGAATCTCTGTGTTTCTCTTTATTTCTGTTCTCCTTTGAATACTTCTTATCTGATTGGAAGATGTTTGCCTGAATTTGGGAAGAGATGCCCACTTACCTTCTAGGTAGCAGTGACCCCAGGCTGTCCAAGATTAGGGAAGACAAGGCATAAAGAATATTTCATTTTGTGCTCTGAAATGCACACATACTATACCATCTCTCTTGGTGGACTTAGTAGCTGCCAGCTTAAAGGTTCTGTTTCCTGATCTGGGACAGACGAAACAGGTAGACTTGGAGATGGTTTGATGGCCATGGGACTTCCTTGAAAATCCGTGCATCGATCTTTAACACCACCCTTCTGTAAGTTCTCCCACTTTCATGTGCATTTACAATTTACATTTTTTTTTTGACAGTTTAAATCTCGAGCTGGAAATTCCAGAAACTCGGCCTTCTGGAATTTTATGAATATTCTTCCCAAATAGGAAGCTCTTCAGACATTGAAATTGCATTTGTAGTGGAGAAAGGAAAGGCCATGAGAGTAACTTTAATGAAATATTTTTATAACAAACTCTAAGGTCTTATTAAAATAAGAAGTAACTGTACTGGACACTGTCTTGAGCAGAACAACAGCCAGATGTCGAAAATGTCACCTTTTTTTTTTTTTTAAAGATTTTATTTATTTATTCGGCAGAGATAGAGACAGCCAGCGAGAGAGGGAACACAGGCAGGGGGAGTGGGAGAGGAAGAAGCAGGCTCATAGCAGAGGAGCCTGATGTGGGGCTCGATCCCAGAACGCCGGGATCACGCCCTGAGCTGAAGGCAGCCGCTTAACCGCTGTGCCACCCAGGCGCCCCAAAAATGTCACTTTTTTTTTTAAAGATTTTATTTATTTATTTGACAGAGATAGAGACAGCCAGCGAGAGAGGGAACACAAGCAGGGGGAGTGGGAGAGGAAGAAAGGCTCATAGCAGAGGAGCCTGATGTGGGGCTCGATCCCATAACGCCGGGATCACGCCCTGAGCCGAAGGCAAAGGCTTAACCTCTGTGCCACCCAGGCGCCCCAAAAATGTCACCTTTTTAATCTGTGGCATTGAGAGTACAATTTGCCAAAGAATCTACTCCATAATTCTTCCACTTATGAACTACCCTGTATAATCAACTTATACATAAACCTTTAAAATGTAAGAAATTACTTCATTATAGCCTGAGAATTGACCCTTGAAGAGCTAGCTAGATGTAAGATGGAGAATTCCAGATACTGAGGCTAGTTAGAGCTCAGCTTCACAGATAAACCCACTTGTTTGCAAGCTGTGACCTCCATACCAGCCAGGCATGTCTCTTCATCTGTTATTCTTCTCCTTCATCTCCCAGCCCCAATCAGAGAAAACAGGGTGTGGTATATACATACCTCTGGTCATAAAAGAACCTATGCATGATTCTGGAACCATAATGTCTCTGATTTTCTAGCCTTGGAGGCTACCTTTTAAATTAACATCCAAATAAACTACACTAATTCTCCATGACACATTATGGTAGGAAATCCAGCTTTGTTCTTAGTATTATCAGTGATTTCTGAGAGTGTGTGGAGAATATATTTTCTGTTTGGGGTCAACTCTCCCTCTTATTCCCAGCTTTTTTTTTTTTTAAGTAGGTTCCACAGCCAGCACAGAGCCCAATGTGGGGCTTGAACTCTTGAACTCACAACCCTGAGATCAAGACCCGAGCTGAGATCAAGAGTCAGATGCTCAACCAACTGAGCCACCCAGATGCCCCTCATTCCCAGCTCTTCAGCACTTTCTACTGAACTCGTCACCCTCATGACTGTAATGGTTGGCTGTTTTCTACATTACCTCATCCTGAATATGGACACTGTAATCCAACTAACATAATTCTAACAGGTTACAGGTTATTACTAAAGTTGAAAATCATTAAATAGTACATGGGATATTATTATTAAAGCTTATCCTTGGCGGTACAAGACATTTTTCACAGGCAACCTATTCTTCCCTGGGCCATGCCATCAAACCATGTTCTTAGGACTTACTCTTACGCCTTCTCCTTTCCCCAAGTTCTGGGGCTCAGCCTCATATCTTTGAGGCAGCCAACAGTGGAGGCAAATACTTCCTATTACCTTGGTACTCAAGACAATCCCGGGCCCCTCTTAGCAACCTCTGCTCTTTGTAGACTATTTATTCCCTGTTACCTTTTCCACACGTGCTTCCTTGTCATTCTCTGCAGTGATCTGCTTGGTATTCTCATCACTGAAATTAAAGTGTAGGTGAACCCTCCAAAAACATCCATTCTGTATAATTTTAATTCTAATGAATGAAGGTTTATAATTTTTCATAACTAGAGAAAAACAGCAGCATCTTTTTCATAAAGAAATGTTTGAGATGTTGAAATGTTTGCAAACACGTCAAATTACGTCAAAATGCACATGTGGTTGGTTATATGACAGATACTAACGTCAGTATGTGACAGCCTCCTTCCTAGAGTTGTCACAACTATTATCTGCTTTGCCACAGAACATGTAGGACTCTCTGGCCTGGGAAGAGAAGGTGAGGCAAGAGTAGAGGCCTGAGCGCATCGCCCTTAGCACAACGCTGGCAGGCTCAGCCACTGCCTTCTGGGAAATGGTGGCTTAGCCCATAAAATAGAGAAAATGTTCTCAGTATCGGAAAACCATTCAAAGTATTCTCTGTGGGGAGTAAAATGAGCAGCAGCTTGAGTAGTATAATGGGCACTGACTTTGGAGTGCAGAGAGCAAGTAGGGCTGGCTCTCGTCCTGTCTCTGCCCGTCTCCCCACCTGGGGAAAGTTAGTTATAGCCTCCAGGTTTTCAATTTCTCATGTTTTTAATCACAGACTTCGGACCAGATGCCCTCCTACACCTTCTAACTCCCCTTATGACTCTTTTCGGCTCTAAACCCTGTAAGACTGCTGTTTACAACTGCCACATTCCAATAAAATTTAGAACCCTGATCATCTTGCTACAGGCTAGCAAGACTTCACTTGTGGAAATAATGACTGTACACAGCAGTGCCTGAGGTTTACCGAAAGCTTAACATGTCGTCAAAACCAAATCACTGCGTAACTCTTGGAAACTTAACCACAACCCTCTCCCACATCGTTGATGTCAAAACATGTCCTCTAAGCAGCGGCAACATCCACTGTTCCTTGAACTTTCTCACATATTAATAGAGGCTTTGATGCAAACTATAGAGCAGTTGTTAAACCAAGAGGCTTTGAACTAACAGATCTCACTATAGCCCAGGTTTTCTCTCTGGGTTTTCACATGACTCTGTGTGAGAAAAGCAGATTTCCGATCTTAACAAGGTCCACTAGAGGAACTGATGAGAACATTGGGAGTGTGGTCCACAGAACAGCCTAAATCAGCACTGTCTGAAAGATCTTGCTGTCTCTGCGAAGGCCCATCCAGGTTAATATCTAATTTTCTCTACATTACAGCATATATGGAGGTTGTCATGGTAACCGGGTGAAAAGTTTAGCCAGTAGAATCTATGTATGTAGCACTTTTAGTCTTCCCCAGCTATCTAGATTTCTTTTCTGAATCTTTTTTCTCTCAAATCTGGTCTACCAATTTTTTTGTTGTTTTTCTTTCTTTCTTTCTCTCCATATATATATATATTTTTTTTTTTTTGGTAAACCTGTTTATTGATCAAGAAAAGATTTCGCTCTTATTTTTTTAAGAGTGCATCTGGTGTGGACAATGATGATGGGTTCATGCAGCGTTGTAAATGGAAGAAATTATAGAGGTCACCTAGTTCTTTATTTTCCTATCGATCTAATAAAAACAATTGCCAAGGAACTTGATAAATATAGAGTCTTAGTCTTCACTCCAAACTGTTGAATCTGAATCTCGTCAGAGACACGAGAATCTGTATTTTTAACAGACGTCCTAGTTAATCATATAATCAAGGCAGTTTGGGAAATGTTGGTCTAATTTCATCATTTCTTTCCCTTTGTAGATAAGAATGTTCATTTTGGTTACACATGCACCATATGAAAAAAAGAGGGAAGGATTGCATGGTCTTAGCAGGATTAATGGCCTAACAGAAATGGAAGATTATTCCTGATGTAGTTGAAATACTCAGCTTGGGCTCTTTCAACTTCGAGAATTCTCAACTTTGCTGGGCCCAAAATGGCAGTGATTACAGTCCACTAATCACAGAAGTTGCCTTCCACACTCTGCCAACCTCAGTGACACTTTCAGACAGGTAGCCATTGAGAAAGATTGTCCTCCATGAGGGAAATTTGGATTTTCTTTGGGACCACACACTCTTTTAGATGTTAATTTGAGTGAGTTTTTATCATTCTATTTACTGCATTTATAAATTTTCTCTTTTGATTATTCTAGTCAGGTAATGATGAGCTCAGCAAAGTCAACACATGTACAGCTCCAAAGTTCTACATTTAATGTCAGTTATAAATTTCACCAAGCAGCTAGAAAAGCAGCCATAATAAGGAATATTCTAATTAGTCTTCGAGGCATTATGCTGCAGAAAATATGGGATTTTTTTTTCCTTTGCAGAGTTTGCTAATTGCCCTCAACAATAGGTATGAATCTCTCTTGTTATGCTTGCAGAAAATATATGACTTTGGCTTCCAGCTGGGACACTCTGGAGATATGATGGAAGTTGCAAAAAAAATTAATGTGTTGAACAGCTAGAGAGAACACTTACATGGCTGCTGAAAGAAAATACATAACAGAATTCTTTCTACATACACACTCTAAAAACACTTTGGGGTCAATGGAGATATAGTTCCCACTCTACAGTTGATGGCTTCCATAAATATCAGCCCAGCATCTAAACTTTATCTTAATTACAATTTTAAATATGCAAATGGAATACCTAAGCTGACTGTAATTTCAAGGGCTGTGTGGTCATATTTTATTCCCAGTCACATTTACAGTACATTTTGAAGAGTGCTGTGAAGAGTATCCAAGTGCTTCGTGTTAAAAGTTGAGAAGGTCTCCTAATAACCAAATTATGAAAGTAAGACCAATTTTCTGCATATATCCCCCAAGGAATATTTGCTGTGCTGTCTTATGTTTGGCAGAGTTGTGTTAGGAAGGAAGAGGGAGACGTTCTGAGTGTTTGGAATTATTTTTGCATCCTAGAATGGACGTTCTCTTAATCTCATAATACCTTCTGATTGGAAATCCTCGTAGGATAGGCACCTGGTGGATGGCCTTTAACTAACATCTAGCCCATGTTGAGTGCGCTGGGGAAACAGCACCTTCCAGGGGCTAGCAGAGGGCTTTGTACTTGCCTGTGGTGCTTCCCAGCTGCTGGAGCCTAGCCCAATTAACAAGCCCTGCTGGTCCTTCTGGAGTTTTTCTGAATCCTCTTTAGACGTCTCTAATTTGAATTATTCTGTGTCATCAACAAAGATTTGACAGTTGGGCCTCAGTGAAATCAGGAACTCGAATTGCAATTAGAGTTTCTTAATCATTGTGCATATTCTATTGCTACATTGGGAAAATATTGGAATCTAATTAAAAGAAAAGGGAATTGTTCATTTGCTTAATATGTAACTATTTTTTCTTTTAAAATATAAAATTAAAGAAAAGCTTGATTATCTTTGATAGTTGCGGTTATCTACCAGTGGGGACTACTGAATATACATGGTGCAAAAATTCAATGTCAAGGAATAATATATGCTTGAATGAAGTACAATTACCATGAGATTTAGAGGATTAGGAATCTAAGTGTTTTTTAAAGTGTTTTATAGTTTTTCTGGCTCTTGGCCCATTCTTTTATTTGTAGAATTATGAAAAACATGATTACTTTGGTAACAATTTTCTTTATCCATCTCTTTTTCAGCAGATGGTAAAGCTTATTCTTATAATTTAATGTGAAATACATGATGTAATTTCATTTATATGAAGTTCAAACACACAAAAACTGAACAAAGGGTTTAGGGCTACAACACGTGATCAACTATAAAGAAGATGAAAGAGAGAATGAACGCCAAATCCAGGGGAGTCGTTTCATCCGAGTCAGGAGGAAGGGGGTGGGATCAGGTCTGGGCACCCAGTATAAAAGAGAAATTATACTAGATGCTTGTTTAAAATGGCAAGGAAGGCTCTAGTGAAGACTACTGCAATAGAGTCGAGATTGCTTCAGTAGGAGAGAGAGAGTGAACTCAACTCCATTGACCCAAAGGCTGGAGAGTCTATAACCACTGGGATGAGCTAAAGAAAAAGCACTGGAGAACCTGAGCTCAAAGTGATTAGGCCATCTGTTTGCTGTTCGGCCCTCTGACAGACACTGGGAGATAGGGGCCCTAGCTTTCCTGATGGTTACATTGCAAGGAAATAATTCCCAGGTCCTTGAGAAAGACAGTCTTGGGTTGTGGCTTTTGTCTTTGCAAAGTGTTTATTTTCTCCTTGTGGGTGTGTAGAGGTTTATCAGTAGCATTATTAGTAGTTTTATTATTATTCTTTTACTCTCATTTTAATGGAGGCTGCAGAAGGGGAAGATGTATATTCTCTAAGAAAAGAGAGGTCGGAGTCTCCCCAAGAAGAGACCTGTCTATAAAGCTTTAGTCACACTGAGGAGGCTTCAGAGGTAATGCCGAAGTTCTTTTTCCTAAAACTAGGGAGATACACAGCTGCTCATTGTGCCATGATTCTCTGTACCTTAGAGATACTTCATGCTTTTTCCTGAGTATTTAGTGCAAGCAGAAGAGATACTGAATAATGCTAAAGAGAAGCATTAGTAGCATTGGCTCAAAGCAGAAATGGCCGTGAGCTCTGGCCAGGGCCAGTCCATGGCGGCCAGGGCGACAGCCTCACAGGCTGCCTTGAGGAGAGACTGCTGACTGGTCTAATGCATTAACGTGTACTGGCACCTCTCTGTTGTTTTTACTGGCTCTACTCTGTCTCTCTAAAGTAAAGGGCAGTATTTTACCCTTGATTTACTCCTGAGGAGACTCAGGCAGAGAGGGCATTAATTGTTGCTTTCTAATATCCCAATAAACCTGCGTTCCCTAAGGCTACCACCCCCCCCCCAAGAACTAAGTTAGCTACTTAGGGAAGATCATTCAACACTTCCAGGTCTCCAGGGTAACATTGCCAGCTTTATTGTTGCAAGCCGACAAATCGCCTCCCATCTGTCTACGCTGGCTGTGTTACCGCAGCGGCATGCCCTAGATGTTTCTCTGGTGGTCTGAAAGAATTAATGTGCCTCCCTAAGCATCCAACTTAATGCTAAGGAGGGGCTTAGGCATTGGGGGAAATCTGCCTGGCAAAGAAGTTCTGGAATGACATTGGCAGTCTATTTAAGTCTTACTAAAAGATCTTAGTGAAGTCTGCAGGGGCTCCTGGGAAGCTAACGTTTTGAGAAAATAAAGAACCAGCAGGCATTGTTGGTGCCCCAGACAGACCCTCTGGGCCCTACATGAAGCTTGGCATCACAGCATTGGAGTCTGAGGTCAGCATGAGACAGAGGGCAGAAGCCAGCCAGAGGGAGCTTCTGTGCAGGAGACCACGTGAGAGGTGCCTGGAGAATTCATAGCTCCTCTGCTCAGATCGCTCAAGGTCAAGGGAAATGCAGAAGAGCCAGCCGAACAAAGATGAAAGAAGTGACATCTCAGGGGAGATACTCAGGAGAGGCGTGCTGGGTCCCAATGTGACACCTTACTTGCAGAACATCTTCAAAAACAGAATGTCCTGTACCTTCTCTTTCCTTATCATCTTAGAGGCTGACAGCAGCCAACCCACAGAAGGAGCAGCACTCAGGCACTGAGCAGAAGAGAGAACCACCGAGGGGCTGATATGGGGTCACCTGCCAGTTTTAGGGATTTCCCATGGTGATAACCACTTTGTCTTGTTCTGGCAAATACCTCTTTAATGATCTTTAATGATCTTTAATGAGATACCATATTGCTGGGCCAAAAGGTTGGCCCTTGGTTCATTGCATCATTTTGCTCTGTTTTAGTACCTGGCTGCCACATGGTGGCCCAGTGCCAAATGTCAGCCCAGGTGCACGCAACAGGGGTGAATGGGAACTACTAGATCCCAGTGCTTAGTGACCCTCCCATTGACCAAGCTCCCTAGTAGTACAGAATGACAACCAGTCACAGAACTACTGGTGGCTCATACATAAAAACATTATGTCGTCCAGGAGGACTGCAAGCAAAGTAGTCTTCAGGTCTGTATCTGCCCGCCTACTGGCCTTCCTTCCTCTTCTGTCCCATTACTAAAGACTTTAAAGGTATTTCTAAGTCTACATGCTTTGATAATAGGATAAAATGAGGAATTTTTCATAGTTGAAATGGAAGATCTGTTTCCCTCAGGCTTTCTTCCTACTCCACCCCCAATCTCCGGAAGGACATTTATACCACTAAGGTTCTGAGCAAGATAAAATCATTCTGAATGTCTATTTCTGAGAATGTTATAATCTACTGGATTTTAAGATACACATATTGGTTTTAAAAATTAGAATGAAACCTTAACATGTTTAGTTTGTTTTAGCCATTCATTTCGCCATTAATTATAGGAGATTGCATAATATCAGAGTTTGAGTGTGTGTGTGTGTGTGTGCATATACATACAAAGAAAATCTTTAAAGATAGTGGATTGCCCACATCTGTTTAAGTTTTCTCCCTTGGCAGCCTCTATTAAAATGATAGTAAAAGAATGTTAAAAACAACAACAACTATAAACCCACAAGGACAGAATAAAGCAGATGTGTGATTTCAGTTCGTTTCAGGAAGATGGAAAGTTGATGTAGGAGAGGCAGTTGATTTAGCAAAATGGAGGGAGCCATGGCAGAAAGAGCCCACAGAAAGGGTTACAGAAGGTAGTCAGTCCCCTGGCCTTCTAGCCTGAAGGCTGCAGACATGGGATACCGGGTAGTTTGGAGGCAGAGCATAGACAGAAGCTGAACAAAGCCTAGTTGAAGGTCAGCGAGCAGAACTGTTGTGTCATTCTCACAAAACCAGGCAACTAAGCTTTCCCTCAAAAGAAGGAACTGTTAAAAGTTGAAGAACCTGAATAAGGAGACCCACATCTTAGGGATACTAGTACCAGCTAAAAATGAGAAGGTTTCATGAAAGTCTACATAAGTCTCCTTTACTTCTAGAAAACCAGTGATCAAACAAATTACCTCTCACCTTACCTCTCCCCCTATGCTCCTGACAACCAGAAAATTAGAGAAGTCGTTAATGGGGAAACAAATAGCCAAGGATTATCAAACATTGGGACGAAAACATTCACTATGGTCAGGGAAGAAAAAAGAAGAAATATTTTTGAAAATCAGAATAAACAGAGATAAAGCAGGAACCAGAAGAAAACGCTCAGTTAAACAATGTTGACATGCCTGCCCCAATATCATTGTTACCAAAGGAGTCAAAATAAGCCACTTTAATGTAGATGAGAGAACTATATCTATCACATTGATGTATAAAGTGAATGAATCTCTGGTAGAATTTCTTTTTTTTTTTAAGTTTTCATTTAAATTCCAGTTAGTTAATATACTATGTAATATCAGTTTCAGGTGTACAATTTAGTGACTGAACACTTTCATACATCACCCGGAGCTCATCACAGCAAGCGCCCTCCTTAATCCCCATCCCCTATTTACCCCATCCCCCCAACACACCTTCCATCTGGTAACCATCAGTTTGTTCTCTATAGTTAAGAGTCTATAGAATTTCAAATGTGCAGCATCCATGTTAGAAGTTATAAAAGGTTAAAATTTAAAGTAAATTTGGAATTACCCAGTCTAATGCCTTCATTAGCAGTTATGTGATTTTCCCATAATCATCTAACAGATTAGCAGCAGAATCAAATTTAGAATGCAGATTCCTAATTTCCAACCTAATTTGCTTTCTGCTATTACCTATCTCTACAAAACGGGTGTAAATGTCTGATTAAGGGACTCAGAAGTTCCACAGAATAAACATATAAGACCTGTACAGTCAACCTTATGAATTTTTTAGATATAAAACCTAATAGCCAGAAATTGTAATAATTCAGGTCACTGTTTTTTTCAAATTTACAAGAGCTATTTTCAGATGACTCATTAGGCTTCTTTAAAAATTTAGCCTAGGAAGTTTGAATAGGGACTTAAATTTTCTTTTCATGAATTTTTCTCGAACTTGACATCCAATATGGTTCACTGATTTTTAAAGATAGATGGTGTAGCACTCAAGTGTTTGAACACATTAGTAAGATTTTGTCTTGTGAGTATTTGGAAAACAGAAATCGACTGTAACTGGTCTACCGCTCCCCTATCACTTCAAATTACAATCCATCCAAAATGGCTGCCTTAGTGTGTAAAAGTAGGTTAAAAAGAACAGCCTTATGCCTCTGACTTTTTAGGATGGGAGGGAATTATAAGGCAGATAGTATATGTATCAGAGTCTCTTGGCCTTGTTCTCTCCCCCTGATTAGAGAATTGAGAAAACTTGGAATTCACCATGTAAGAACCAGAATCTAAAGATCAGTGTCTGGTTTGAGAGGGAGATAACTTCTGTGTGTTGCATTTGCAGGTGCCCTTGTGAAACATCCTTTTCTCTAAAACAACCTCCCTAAAATCTCACTCATCTGCACTCCTCTCCTTGTCTTCACTGGAAACCTTTCCATCTTGCCCACCTGTTGCTACCCTGGATTTCCCACAGTTCAGGTATATGAAGACTCAGTCATGGCATTCACTTGTCAGAACCTTTTCATATCTTCTTGTGAGCTGTAAAATATCATCCAGCGTTTATAGCATGATCTTCAAAGGCAGTTGATAACCTGATGCCTCAACTTGCCCCACCTAATATTGCTTCGCTTCAACCCCAGACACCGATCACTCCAGATCACGAGGACCCCCTTGAACATTCTATGCATTTCATTCATCTGTGTTATTTCCCAGGTGCCCTCTGCCAGTTGAAATGCTGATCCTTCAGGACGCAGTTCAAGTATCTGGCATCCTGTGAAACCTTTCCAGTACCTCCCTGTGCTGCTTCCCATCCCATCAGAAGCCATTGCTTCCTACTCATTAATTCCCACAGTACCTAATTTTTACCTTTATTAGAGGGTTTTCACAGTCATACTTTCTTTGATATGCCTGTCTCCCTCTCCAAGTGGTGAATTGTTGGAGAGTCAAGAAGCATGTCATAATTTTCTTGTGTTCTGGAAGTTTAGTGAGTATCAAACCTGCAGAAGGCCTAGGTTAAACGTTTCTTTAATTGGATTTATATAAGAGTTTAAGAGTGTTTTCTGTTACTGCATTTGATGCTCGTAGCAATGCCATTAGCCGGATGAGTAAGTCTCCATAGTTAACTCCATTTGAGCCAGTAAGGCAACTGAGCACCTATGAGAGATAGTGATTGGCCTCAAGGTCATGTGGCCAATCAAAGGCTGAGCCAGTACTACTACCCAGGTTTGCCAGCCTCCCGTTTTGTGCTCTACACCATCAATGCATAACATCCACTGGGGAGCAGGGACACAGGGGAACAGAGGGACATGATGAAGAGGTGAGGACACTTGGAGCCCAACACTTGTATTGCCCTCTGCGGTTGAAGCAGCACTCACGCGTACGTCTCCTCCAAGGGGTCACACGCTAGGACTTTTAGGGTCTCTATCTTCTAGAGTTTCAGAGATGCCAGCGCAAGAGAATGCAAGATCACTTTCATTTCTAACATGTTTGCTCACAAACTGATTCAAAAAAATCCTACTATCACCGGCCGTCTCCTGAATTAATAAACAGAGGCTTTATTAGGAAGGATTCTCTGTTCTTTCTACAAAAGCCGCTTTGTTCCTTGGGCATAAACAAAACTATCCCTTCTCTCTCTAAATTGGCCAGAGAGCCAACCTTGTATAAATAAGGACTTCTCAGCTTTGGTTTCGGATGTCAGCTCTTTCTCTTGAGGTTTTTACCTACTTAAAATTCACTTGTTGCTCTTTAAATTCACATGTAGCTTGAGGCAAATGTTTGAATTTCTAAAATGAAACCATGTGCCCAAAATAAGCTTACGGGAAACAAAAATAAGACAAATAAATGGAAAATCCTCCCAAAAAAGAAGCATTAACGTAATAATGCTCTAACTTTCTAAACTAACTTAAAAATAATGTATGTTCAAGATAAATTTAAAACTATGGAGGCACTGTCCACCATAAAGCCTTCAAGAAAAAACAGAAAATTACCTCAGACAAAACTATGTCATTTCTCTTCCCAGAATCCAGCCTTAGATAGTCTGATTTAATTGGTCTGGAATGGAGCCCTGGCATCAGGATTTTTTAACTTCCTAGGTGATCTGAATGTACGCCAGGATTAAGAAACCCACATGAACAATACTTGGAAACTGTTCAAACAGATGTTTACTATATGCCTCCCCTCTCCACACAACCTGCCCCTTGCCTAAACACACACACACACACACACAAACACACACACACACCAAAATTTCATTCATCTCTGTATTTACTTAATCAACAAGTCGAATATTGGCTTTGCGTAAGGAGCCATGTTTTCATCCCCAAGAAGCAACCAGGGCTTGGAATGGAGAATATGTAAAGGTGTGTG
This sequence comes from Ailuropoda melanoleuca, assembly GCF_002007445.2. NCBI lineage: Eukaryota > Metazoa > Chordata > Mammalia > Carnivora > Ursidae > Ailuropoda > Ailuropoda melanoleuca. The sequence continues at coordinate 204,793,428 of NC_048218.1, forward strand.
GATACAGGAGCAACTCTTGGGATGGAGGGAGGGCAAATGAAAAATGAACAATTTTTTTTAACAGTGGGAATTTTGATTTTCCCTCAGTTCTGATTTTTCTTTATATTGCCATTATGTACTGGATTGGCTCATATTGTGGGTGAGAAAGATGGAAGCTACCTGCAGTGCTAGATAATTGTACATTCTGGACTTGCACTTTCTACCACAACTTCTGTTTATAGTTTATGGATGTAAGACATGACTCCATAGAAATAATTCCTGAATAAACAAAGTTTCTATGGAAGCATGTGACTCTGTCCAGCCGCACTGTCCTGCCTTACTACCCGTCTGAGAACAGGATGGACACACTTTGATTGCTCTCTAGTTGGAGGGGACATTCCTATTGACGTAGGCAGCTACCGTGTTTTCAGGCAAATGAATATTGGCCTTTCAGAAAAGGCAACTTGCAGGCAAGGCGAGCCCCAAATTGCTATTAACAGGAAACAGTTAAGAGCGAGCCCCCAAACCCTTACTGGAAGGGTTGACCCTTCTATGCATGCGGATGTGGCTAGAGAGGAAGTAACATTGAGCCTGGATAAGGCGCCACAAAAGGTATAAAAAAACTATAGCGGTCCACAAACATGGAGCCTATTTGGAGTGAAGAGGAGCAGAGAACCATGGTATTCCAACTCTAGATTAATCTGGGGCTCCCTTTTGCTGCTGCTACCCAACAGAGAAAAATCTAGAGGGTGAAAAATGTTCCTAAAATGTAATACTCTTTCTATTTTTTCCTTTGCATCAAACTATAACTCTACAAAGTCAGTGCAAATGCACATCTAAACCTAGACTGTAAAGAATCCCGGAATACAATCTGTGTGTAGGGGAGGAATATCATTAGTATAGTTTCAAATAATTCATTGTAACTTATCTCCAGGTTAAAATAGTCAGCATCTATTGAGAACCCGCTTTGGACAAAGTATCGTGCTAAGTGACAGGGTTAAACAAGTAGAATGAGACAGAACTTTTGCTGAATATATACAAATAAAAATTACCCCCCTAAACTCTAGAATGTACCTTGAAAAGCCTGTATAGACATCCTGGTGTGAGCTGCAACTGTCAAGCCAAGCGCCAGGCTCTTGTGTATGGTTCTGGGAATGTTGAAAGGTTAGCTCAGGGTACAAAAGGCCAAGAAACAGATGCCACCTGCCATTTTGCCTAATTTCTAAAAATTTTTAATTGTCGTTAACAAAAAACACAAAATTTACCATCTTCACCATTTTCAAATGCACACAGCTCAGTAGTGTTGAGTATGTGCACATTGCTGCGTAAGCAGATCTCCTGAACTTTTTCATCTTGTAACACGGAAACTCTATACCCCTTGAACAACAACCACACAGATATGAGTGAGGTATCCAAACACTTGCATTCACAGAAATGGAAAGTAGAATGGTGGTTGCCAGGGGCAGGGAGGAGGGGAAAATGGGGAGTTGTTACCTGATTTCTTCTTGAATCCCAGTCTTCCCTTTGACTTCTGTGCTAGGGATGTTGACATCATGGTCACCTGTCCCCACCCCTAAGGATAGACCAGCTCTGTCCCCGGAAGTGCTGTCTCCCACCTGACCATAGAGGCCTGGCTTCTGCCTGCACCCAAGTTCTACTAGCTTGGATCTGCCCCCCTGTTCTCCTGGCTCCTTTCTTTCATGCCCACTCGTAACTGCTCTGCCAAACGTATTTGTTCGCTGTTTTTCAGAGGCACCAAAGCACACCACCGCTGGGGTATTCACTATCGGTGCCCGGCCTGGCTGATTGTTCTTCTCTTATCCCAAGCTGCATACAGTTTAGCTCATCCCTTTTCAGCATCCTCAATAGGACTGCATAATACGCTTTCACCCCCCACACCACCCCACTCCCCAAGATTAACAGGTACGGTTACCGTGTTTTGGAACATGCTTAACCCCCCCCACCATGTTCTGGGAATCAGGAAACAGTGAATGAATTCAAACCAAAGCCATCTCAAAAATGTCATGATTCCCTATCCAATATGTGGGAATCTTGGTCTCCAGCACATTGCTATTCATACATCACACAAATGTTCTATAAATTATTCCTGAGAATTATGTGCAAATTTAAATGCTCTCTAGACAATTCTAAATATCAGCTTCAATGCAAGACTTTACCTGCTAAAAGCATCTATTTATGGTCTGACACTATATCTCTGACATTTTGACATGATACATATTCCATCAGCCTGATGCATTGCACCTCCCAGTGAGTCATGGTGTCACTAACTCAGAATTAAACATGTTGCTAAACCACTTTACAGCCCTTGCAAAGCACATAAAGGCTGTTTGACAATTACCCCCAGGAAGGCAAATAATCAGCACACCTCTGATTCCCTTATTATTAACCATTATAAAATCATGTACTGTGATAAACGTACCTAACAAAGACATTGATTTTTACAAGACTTCCCAAGAAGAAAACACATATATTTGATATAAGAAATCTACAGGGGGTCCCTCCATTTTCCTTTGTATCTTCAATTTTGCTGGGAGCCACTTCTCGTATGATGCTGGCTTTCACCTGTCAAGCTCAGACTTTGATTACTGAGTTATGGAAAAATCATTGCCCATTGCCTTAACTCTAATACGAAGGGATGTCTTACAAAGGAAAATAAATACATTTTTTGGCTGTTTGTAGTTAGAGGACTATTTTTAACCCAAAGATTTCAACTTCTGATTTTTTCCCTTTCTTCCTGTTTAACTGCAGGGTAGACAAGTAAGTAGGCCCCTGGTCTGCACCAACATGTGCCTGAGGCAGTCCCTAGGGGTTTTGTTTCACTTTGTCTTGTTTCTTTATGCCATTGGGACCACTGTGCTGATTATTCTTTCCTTCCTGGAAGTATCTATGCAATCGTTTTTCACCACTATCTTTCTGACAGGGCCAAATAAGCACTTATGTTAGATGCCCAAAGATCATTTCGAAAGACTTTTCTAAATATATTCATATCCCTTTCAAAGGGTTGCATGCACAGGGGAGTACATTTGACTGTTCAGTGACATATTTGACTTTATCGTTCATAAGGTGCTTATTGTGTTCTAGATGTTAAACATAGGTTTCATCTGAGCGTGCAACAAAGAAATGAAAATGACCCATGGTACATTTGTTATATTTACACAATGAAACAAAACAGACAAAAAGCAGAAGGTGACAGCACAGTAAAGATGAGAAGAAGAACTCAGGCTGCGAGGCTCTGAGTTCTAATCTAACTTGGCTAACTGATCGCTTACCAGCTATATTACCTTAGGTGAGGAAACTGAGATTCAGTCTTTTAAGTTACAAAAACAAGAGCTAAATAGCAGCCAGAATTCTTTGAGCTGTGCTAAGTACTTTACACCTATTAACCCCTTTGACTCTTACAGCTCTCCTGCTCCTGTTGACATTTTATAGGAAAGGAAAGGAAGTCACAGAGTGGTTGGGTAATGTGCTCAAGGATACACAGCTAGTAGGTGGCAGGGCAAGGATTTTGAACCCAGGCAATTTGTCTCCAGATTCTGTGCTTTAACCACCAGGCAAAGTTCCTTCTTCTGAGCATCTCCCTTGCAATTCAATGAGGTGACATGTGTAAGTTCATCTCACTCTGCCTGGCAAATTACAGGTGTTCATAAGAGTTCATTTCCTCTTTAAAAACAGATAATAGCAGTAATTATACCACTAAGAATAATGCCTTATATCACTCAATATGCATTCAAAAGATAGTCACAAAGGTGCAGAAATATAATTTCAAAAAATCATCATTGTCATGGATACCTTTTATTGAGTGCCTATTATATGCATTATCTTATTTAACCTTCACAAGCATCATAATCAGTGGGTATTATTATCATACCCATATTATAGGTTAGGATGAAGTTCAGAGCCGTATGGCTGGTGATAAATAACAAAACCCTTGATAATCAAACTATCGCCCTATAACATGGACTATCAGAAGGAGAGAGTATGGAAAATATTATCATTATGTTCATTCTAAAGCTATAATTATGTAATGAATTTCAGAATTATAAATAAAAATTAATAACTGGTAGATTCCTACTTACTAATGACTCAGGCTGCTGCAACATCTTACTGATTTGGGGGTCTCCAGGAAAGTCACCTTTACCCTCTGGACTTCAGAGTCCTTATCTAAAAAGCAGTGTCCCTCTGTTATTTGCCTATCATGGTAAGATGTCACCAGAGAGTAATGTGACCAGATTTTGGAAGCATACCAGTGGTGTCACATAGAAAGAATAAATTTTTAATGGAAAATATAAACAATCAAGAAATAGTCTCTAAATTAGACATTTGTTTAGTAAATAAAGTCAGTTAATCCTCCTCTGGATTTAGTTCTATTATATAAATATTAATTTGGGAACTGCAAGTGTGCAGTGGCATTTTATTAGCTTTGATGAATGAGAAGAGTTTATACAAGATATGGCCTCTCCCTGTGAGAAGCTTAGAAGGACAAAAGAAAGTTGTGAGATGAGCACTGGGGTTTTAAATACTGTGTCAGAGTAGCATGTAGAATAAGTATGACTTCCATAGTGCCCAAACTCCTACTTCCTCTCCGAGGCTCCGATGAAAACATCACTGTAGGCTGGCCTGATCTTTGAAGACACTGAGGAAGATGTGGGACAGATTTGGAAGGAGAAGCCATTTTAGTTAGAGAGACTCATCAGGAATTTATTCAAGGGACAGTAAAGAGATGGACCTGATTGAACCCAAAAATTCATACTGTGGGGGCGTGTGGGTGACTCAGTCAGTTAAGCATCCAACTCTTGATTTCAACTCATATCATGGTCACTGGGCGTGGAGCCTGCTTAAGATTCTCTCTCTCCCTCCACCCCTCCCAACCTCCCCCCTCAAAAAAATTCATGTTGTGGAAAATGGGAAGTAGCTATAGAAGTTAGTTGAGAAGAAATGTTCTGTTATTCACCTAAGGATTTGCATCTTCTAATAAGGAATTTTCTCAGTTTCTATCGATTGAAAATATTGACTTGCATGTTATATTACCCTGGGCATATCGGGAATTATACCTGATTCCCCATATTGTAGCTATATTCTCCATTCCTCTCCCTTCTTCTCAAGGAAGCGTATTGGGTCGATGAGTAAGAGTAGTGACACTATTCTAGAAATAACTACTCTAATTTATTAAAATTGATCATTGGAGGCCTTAATACTTGATACTTACTAGCAATCAATTTGTTGTGAGTCAAAATTCCTGGAGCTGGGAGAACAAGGAAGGACAGGCTAATTAGGAACTCCTGCTGTGAGCTAGGCAGGAGGGATCAGGAGGACTGCGGGAGGGACCAAGATGGCAGCAGCGGATTAGAAAGAAAATGAAATGATTCAAGAAACGTTTTAAAGGAAGAGTAAATTTCAACAAATATGATGAGCATGTTTATAAAACTGTAACAATCACTAGAAGAACTGCACAGAAGCGTAAATAAAACAATTATACAACCACACAAATAATAATAATGCAGGCCAACCACATCAAAGAATCCAACAGATGAGCAGGACATGTACTATAGAATTCAGAAATAGGATGGTTCC